>NC_133486.1:7103755-7136050 GCF_025370935.1 Choristoneura fumiferana
ACATTCCTGCTTTCTGCTTTCCCAAATATTGTTATTCCGTTTTGACTGTGAACCATGGCATATCGTCATTACTCCTAGCAGCAGTTCCTCACGCTTTGCTTCGGCACGGGTCACAATCAGCGGAGAGTGTCCGGCTACGTTGTTAACACGGTGTACCTATTCTCAGGGGGCTACGCTCGGAGTACCGGTACCAGAAGATCTGGGGGTCGGAGCGTTTCGACCGCTGGTGTTACTGGTCTTCGCGCCGGGCAACAGGGGAGTACTGCGTGAAAGGGAAAGCAACCACAACCACAGAATTTACGCCCTTGTTACTTGAAAACCGAATAATTAACGTAAATAAGTTAGCGGTATTATTCGCAGCGGGCACCTTTTGGCCGTAGGGGCGATAATGTTTAAATTTTCCTATTCTTTAACTAGGAACCAGTCTTAACCACGAAAGGTGACACTCTCCATTCGGCAACTTATTTTTTTTACCGAGGATCCCGTACCATCGATGCATACAAAGTTATGGTACTTACCTAGTAATCCTAAACTACCTGTTGACCTTTGGTCCAATTAATAACTGGATCGTCGTGCTTTCTTTTTTCTCTCTTCCTCTACCTCTTCCTCTGACAAAGGAGGCAACGCTCAAATTATATCGGCTAGTAAATTTTGCGCCTGATCTGCATGACCATGAGATTAGATGAAAATTAAATGAACTTTTTCATATCTCAAGTTATTTTGTTTAACTTCCATTTTTTTTTAATTATAATTTGACAATGTAAGTAGTAAACAATCAGTATTGTGGCATTATTTTTAGAAATGGTTTGGTAGAGTCGTTTTTTTATGGCTTACTTATTTTAAACCTGTTCGTGTGAAACATAATCTTTTATTGAGAGTACAATGTTCGTTACCATTTATGCACTAAACCTCATTTTCTCCATATGGATCGTCGTGCTCTGCACTTTCTACCTTCCCGTCTTGTTTCTCATTTCCCTCTTCCTGTTTCTATGACAAAGAATGGCAACGCTCTTATTTTATCGGCTGGAAAATTTTGCACCTGTTCTGCATGACCGTCCGATTGTCCGTTATGGTCATAGGCCAATATTATTATGGTTTCGGCGATATTAATATATTGTTCCACGACAAAAAAGGAACTTGTTTTCTTAAAATCGCCAACGCTCTGAGGTAGAACTTTCTCACCAGTTTGTGTTTATCATTGAAACACTTCCACCTAGCAATGAAATTAGTAAATTGGCACACGTCTGTCTAGCCGTATAAAACAGGACGGTAATGTTTCAGTGTTGATACAGACATACGTGCGGGCAAAGCTCTACATTCGGCAACTTAATTTTTTTTCACCAAGGATCCCGTGCATACGAGGTTATGGCACCTAGTGATCCTAAAATACCTGTTTACCTTTGGTCCAATAAATAACTGGCAACGGATTCATGCTAGATAGTACAAGTACAGCTCTACGTAATGTCTTACGGAGTTTTTGCTCGGCTCGTCTTTACCGTGACACACTTACATATTTGCGGCAACGCTCGCAATATACCTCGTTGAGTTTCTTGCCGGATTCTTCTCAGCAGAGGATTTTCCGAACCGGTGGTAGATTTTTTTTGACATTCATAAGTGCTTGTTATAGCCTTAATTGAATCAAGATATTTTGACTTTGACTTTGAATCTAGCAATACGTTTTTTTAAAAAGGTTTATTATTATATAAATGTTAAATAGTATTTTTGGTATTTAATTGCACCCATAAAAATTTTGTCAGTTAGTTGCCTTATTGATGTAACATGTATTGTACCGTATTACTTATTTTTAGATATTTTTTTTTAACCGACCCATTTTGAAACCTGTTTGTTCGTATAACGGGTGTGGCCTGTAATACGAGCAAAAAATTAAAACATAGATCAAACAAGTATAATGGCAAATAGCCTTTTTGCTATTTAAGACCCATAAGAATTTGTGTCAGTATCCTTATTATCTATACCGTACAATTTTTTTTTTTTTAAGTCGACTGGTTTTGAAACAATTTTGTTCGTATTGAATATAATCTTTATAGACACTTTCTAAAATCATATTATCCGTACCGTATTGTGCCATGAAATTTATTATGATTTATATGTGCTGTGATAGGAGACTGTGTGCAAAATATCTAGGTCGATTGCCTCGATTGATCGCGTGGACCTATTCAACCGGTCTGTTTCTTGGTGTAAACGCTGAGAAAAGATCAAAATTAAATAGACTTTTTCACATCTTTACGATTGTTATTTTTTACTTTTTATATTTACGATTTATGTCACATGATATTTTGCGGTATTATTTTTAGGAGAAATGGCTCAGTGGAGTCGTTTTTTTTTATGGCTTACTGATTGTAGACCTGTTCGTATTAAACACAATATTTTATTGAGAGTCCAATAATTGTTATCTTTAATGCACAAAACCTTATTTTCTTGTTCCGGATCGTCGTGCTTTACACTTTCTACCTTCCCGTCTCGCCTTCTCTTTTTCCTCTTTCTCTTCCTATGACAAAGAAGGCAAATCGCGCCTGCTCTGCATGACCGTCTGATTGTCCGTTGTGGTCATAGGCCAATGTTATTATAGCTTTGGCGATTGTACTAAATTGTTCCGTTTAAAATCGCCAACGCTCTGAGGTGGAACTTTCTCACCAATTTTTGTTTGTCATTGAAATACTTTCACCTGGCAATCATATTTGTGAAATGGCACACGTCTAGCCGGTGTTATTCAGTAACATAATTATAACAGAATACAGCCAGATAATGCTTGAGGCTCATAACCTGTCCAAATGCTTGTGCAATCGCATCAAATCCGTTTTGTCACCAAATTAGATTTTAATATTTTTGATTATAAATCAAAAAGAAAGAAATAAAAATATATAAGTTGCCTGAAATAAATTAATTAATTATTATTATTATTATTAAGTAGAGCTTTGTCAGAGTCGCATACGTATTCTTATGGCATGCGTACGTTCACAGATTTTAGAATAATTCTCAGCCACATCAGAATATCATCAGTGCTACGTGTAGACGACAGCATTTGACAGACGAAAGCAGTATTGTTGTCGACTCGTGTTAACATTCGATACAGACATACACACGAGCGGGCAATGATTTGGCGATTTATATATATATATAAATATTTTTAAATTTTTTTTTCACCAATAATTCAAGGCTCTGTGTAGGCCACAACGCCCGCTTACTAATTGTATCTATAAAAAAATCTTGTTTTATTCATGTTACATGTATTGAATTGTATTATTTTGAGAAATATATCGGTAGTCGTTTTATTTTAAGCCAACTGATTTTGAAATCTGTATTGAATAAAATCTTAGTGCTATGACATTTATTATTATAATTTATTTGAGATGTGATAGAAGATTGTCTGCAACTAGGTCGATTGCCTCGATTGATCGCGTCGACCGATGGAACCGTTCTGTTTTTCGTCGCAAACGGTGTGTTTAGATGAAAATTAAATTTAGTTTTTCACATCCCAAGTTTTTTTATCACTTTCGTTTTATTTTTCATTGTGATTTGATAAATGTGAGTAGTAGATAATCAGTATTGTTGTCCTATGTCTTATGGCATTATTTTTAGAAATGGTTCGGTAGAGCCGTTTTGTTATGGCTTACTGATTTTAAACCTGTTCGTATTAAACATAATCTTTTATTGAGAGTTTCTATAATCATGTGCGCGCCGTATTCTGCGGTATAGATAGTAAAGGCTGTCTATAACAACTGCTGGGTCGCTTGTCTCTATTTCTTGCAACGTATAATTAAACAGCTCTACTTTTTTGTTGCAAATGATGACGACTTTTTTTAATTATTGCTTATCTACAAAACGGGGATGAATTCTTATATTTTTTTTTGTATCCGAGAAAGTGTGCATTTAGAGCATTTAGAACAATGTGTAAGTATATTTTTTCATTCAAGATAGTACTCGTCCAAACACAACTAACATCTAAGGACGCGAAGTGAACATTTCACAATTCACCACCCTGAAAATTGTATGTCATTGAGCCAGGACGTATAACCAGCGACCAATCGGTCACATTAATGGTTGAGTTAAAAAAAATGGGAAAGACAGTCATTAACAGTTTAATTTAAAGAATCACAATTCGATAATATGTCTTTATTGACATAACATAACGCGCTCGGATGTTTTTATTATTATTTAACTTTGAACTTATTTATCAGGCAGTTCATTTGAATCAACTATTATTAATTTGTTTCTTTTTTATCCCTAGTCAAATTATAAACTATCATATTTATTAGGTATTAATTTCACGCACGTAAATGCACAAATGAACCGACACTTTGGATTTCTCATCAACATTTTGTTTAATTCAACCATGAATAGAACCGGTGGTCTATTTTTTTTGACATTAATAAGTGCTTGTTATAGCCTAAATTGAATAAAGATATTTTGACTTTGACTTTGAATGCGACCGATTGGTCGCTGGTTATACGTCCTGACTCGATGACATACAATTTTCAGGGTGGTGAAGTGTGAAATGTTCATTTCGCGTCGTTAGATGTTAGTTGTGTTTGGACGAGTACTATCTTGAATGAAAAAATATACTTGCACATTGTTCTTAATGCTCTAAATGCACAGTTTCTCGGATACAAAACAAAATATAAGAATTCATCCCCGTTTTGTAGATAAGTAATAATTAAAAAAAGTCGTCATCATTTGCAACGAAAAAGTAGAGCTGTTTAATTATACGTCGCAAGAAATAGAGACAAGCGACCCAGCTCTTGTTATAGACAGCCTTTACTATCTATACCGCAGAATACGGCGCGCACATGATTATAGAAACTCTCAATAAAAGATTATGTTTAATACGAACAGGTTTAAAATCAGTAAGCCATAACAAAACGGCTCTACCGAACCATTTCTAAAAAAAATGCCATAAGACATAGGACAACAATACTGATTATCTACTACTCACATTTATCAAATCACAATGAAAAATAAAACGAAAGTGATAAAAAAACTTGGGATGTGAAAAACTAAATTGAATTTTCACCTAAACACACCGTTTGCGACGAAAAACTGAACGGTTCCATCGGTCGACGCGATCAATCGAGGCAATCGACCTAGTTGCAGACAATCTTCTATCACATTTCAAATAAATTATAATAATAAATGTCATAGCACTAAGATTTTATTCAATACAGATTTCAAAATCAGTTGGCTTAAAATAAAACGACTACCGATATATTTCTCAAAATAATACAATTCAATACATGTAACATGAATAAAATAAGATTTTTTATGGATACCATTAAATGTTTATGTGACTATTATATAATACCACTTACATAATAACAAACATAAAAAAAACTTATTGCTAGATTGAACCAGCGTTGCCGCAAATAAGTGTATCATGATAATGGATTAATGAACATTATGTTAAGCAAATAAAATAAATTTCATTTCATTTCAAAGCCGAAACTTTTAGTTAGCGGGCGTTGTGGCCTACACAGAGCCTTGAATTATTGGAGAAAAAAAATACATATATATATAAGTCGCCGAATCATTGCCCGCTCGTGTGTATCCCTGTATCGAATGTTAACACGAGTCGATAACAATACAGCTTTCGTATGTCAAATGCTGTCGTCTACACGTAGCACTGATGATATTCTGATGTGGCTGAAAATTCTTCTAAAGTCTGTGAACGTACGCATGCCATAAGAACACGTATGCGACTCTGACAAAGCTCTATTTAATAACAATAATAAATTCATTTATTTCAGGCAACTTGGCCCATACAATAAATACCTTACAGACTAACATACATATTTATAATCAAAAATATTTAAATCTAATTTGGTGACAAAACGGATTTGATGCGATTGCACAAGCGTTTGGACAGGTTACGAGCCTCAAGCATTATCTGGCTGTATTCTGTGATAATTATGTTAATGAATAA
Organism: Choristoneura fumiferana; assembly: GCF_025370935.1. Taxonomy (NCBI): domain Eukaryota; kingdom Metazoa; phylum Arthropoda; class Insecta; order Lepidoptera; family Tortricidae; genus Choristoneura; species Choristoneura fumiferana. Next base: position 7,109,694 of record NC_133486.1, read on the forward strand.
CACCGAAACATTTCCGTCCTGTTTTATATGGCTAGACGTTTGCCATTTCACAAATATGATTGCCAAGTGAAAGTATTTCAATGACAAACAAAAATTGGTGAGAAAGTTCCACCTCAGAGCTTTGGCAATATTAAACGGAACAATTTAGTACAATCGCCAAAGCCATAATAACATTGGCCTATGACCACAAAGGACAATCAGTCGGTCATGCAGAGCAGGCGCGAATTTTTTTAGTCGATGAAATAAGAGTGTTGCCTTCTTTGTCATAGGAAGAGAAAGAGGAAAAAGAGAAGGCAAGACGGGAAGGTAGAAAGTGTAAAGCACGACGATCCGGAACAAGAAAATAAGGTTTTGTGCATAAAAGATAACAATCATTTGACTCTCAATAAAATATCAGGTCTAAAATCAGTAAGCCATAAAAAAAACGACTCCACTGAGCCATTCCTCCTAAAAATAATACCGCAAAATATCATGTGACATAAATCGTAAATATAAAAAGTAAAAAATAACAATCTTAAAGATGTGAAAAAGTCTATTTAATTTTGATCTTTTCTCAGCGTTTACACCAAGAAACAGACCGGTTGAATAGGTCCACGCGATCAATCGAGGCAATCGACCTAGATATTTTGCACACAGTCTCCTATCACAGCACATATAAATCATAATAAATTTCATGGCACTGTAATATAAGGGTGATTGTACGTTGTGGTCAATAAGACGCTAGCTGTAGGTGTGCGTAAAGAGAGCCTCTTTATTAACTCAAACTTAGGTTATATACACTATGATTGTCGCTGATACAAGCAATATGCGTTTATGTAGCAGTAAACTATTGTGTTACTGCTAAACACTGAAAGTGGCCAATTGCCACACTACAGCACAATACGTTACGGATAATATGATTTTAGAAAGTGTTTATGAAGATTATATTCTATACGAACAAAATGGTTTCAAAACCAGTCAGCTTAAAAAAAAAACTAAAAATTGAACGGTATAGATAATAAGAATACTGACACAAATTCTTATGGGTCTTAAATAGCAAAAAGGCTATTTGCCATTATACTTGTTTGATCTATGTTTTAATTTTTTGCTCGTATTACAGGCCACACCCGTTATACGAACAAACAGGTTTCAAAATAGGTCGGTAAAAAAAATATCTAAAAATAATTAATACGGTACAATACATGTTACATCAATAAGGCAACTAACTGACACAAATTCTTATAGGTACAATTAAATACCAAAAATACTATTTAACATTTATATAGTAATAAACCTTTTTAAAAAAACGTATTGCTAGATTGTACCTGCGTTGCCGCAAATATGTAAGTGTGTCACGGTAAAGACGAGCCGAGCAAAAACTCCGTAAGACATTACGTAGAGCTGTACTTGTACTATCTAGCATGAATCCGTTGCCAGTTATTTATTGGACCAAAGGTAAACAGGTATTTTAGGATCACTAGGTGCCATAACCTCGTATGCACGGGATCCTTGGTGAAAAAAAATTAAGTTGCCGAATGTAGAGCTTTGCCCGCACGTATGTCTGTATCAACACTGAAACATTACCGTCCTGTTTTATACGGCTAGACAGACGTGTGCCAATTTACTAATTTCATTGCTAGGTGGAAGTGTTTCAATGATAAACACAAACTGGTGAGAAAGTTCTACCTCAGAGCGTTGGCGATTTTAAGAAAACAAGTTCCTTTTTTGTCGTGGAACAATATATTAATATCGCCGAAACCATAATAATATTGGCCTATGACCATAACGGACAATCGGACGGTCATGCAGAACAGGTGCAAAATTTTCCAGCCGATAAAATAAGAGCGTTGCCATTCTTTGTCATAGAAACAGGAAGAGGGAAATGAGAAACAAGACGGGAAGGTAGAAAGTGCAGAGCACGACGATCCATATGGAGAAAATGAGGTTTAGTGCATAAATGGTAACGAACATTGTACTCTCAATAAAAGATTATGTTTCACACGAACAGGTTTAAAATAAGTAAGCCATAAAAAAACGACTCTACCAAACCATTTCTAAAAATAATGTCACAAAATAATAAGTATGTGAAATAAATAGAACAACAATAGCCGAATGGAGAGTGTCACCTTTCGTGGTTAAGACTGGTTTCTAGTTAAAGACTAGGAAAATTTAAACATTAACGCCCCTACGGCCAAAAGGTGTCCGCTACGAATAATACCGCTAACATTTACGTTAATTAATCGGTTTTCAAGTAACAAGGGCGTAAATTCTGTGGTTGTGGTTGCTTTCCCTTTCACGCAGCACTCCCCTGTTGCCCGGCGCGAAGACCAGTAACACCAGCGGTCGAAACGCTCCGACCCCCAGATCTTCTGGTACCGGTACCCCGAGCGTAGCCCCCTGAGAATAGGTACACCGTGTTAACAACGTAGCCGGACACACTCCGCTGATTGTGACCCGTGCCGAAGCAAAGCGTGACGAACTGCTGCTAGGAGTAATGACGATATGCCATGGTTCACAGTCAAAACGGAGTTACAATATTTGGGAAAGCAGAAAGCAGGAATTTAGTAATGCGCACATTCAAGGACTTTACGCAATTTAAGTAATAACGGCAGCTCGAATTTACAATTAAAACAGGTAGCAATTTATCATTAAATTATTCGTGCAAAGCACTAACAAAGAGAACAAGCAAAAGTTTATTCTTCAACACATAATACTATGTATTTATTGCACCAACAAATACGTTACGCTGCGCAGAGTAAAACTACCTAACAATAACCGTTCGTTCCACACTTACCGGATTCGGGAATTTACAATGACTCGACATTAGGGAAGGACCATCAGGTCCTCACAAAGATTTAACTAAATTAAATACAATTTAAATTAATCCCCGCTTGATACGAGGGCGAGCGTGCTCCCGCGCTGAGTTCTAACAAAGAATGAGACGCTGACTGGCTGCGCCGGCGCTTATAATAATCCACCGATCTGAGCGCACCGAATGAACGAACGAATCGAAGTAAATTTATTAGAAAGAAAGAAAAAGATTCCAAACATGAAACACAAATAACCTAACTATAAAACTTTCATTTTTAAAACAAGTTTTTTTTGCTGACTGTACTTTTTGTTGACTATAATTGCATTGTCACCAAAACTGCAGTTGCATACCGAATATCAAGTCGATTATATTAACCGTTGAAGAGTTCCATCCAGCGGAGACGGTCCTGGCTGGACTACCAGGATGTCACTACTAGATTATTGTATTGTCACGCAATTCACATAAGTATTCCAAATTTCAAGTCAATCTGACTACTGGAAGTTAATAAAATTTAACTTTCAAGATTTGACAACAGACAGACAGACAGGCAGACAACGGGACAGGTAAAACTAAATAAAGCTTGTAAAGAAAGACTGTTTCTTTAATGTCAAGTAAGGTAAAATTAATAAATACGATTTATATAAAATAATGGTTATCTCTGCCCCAAATTAGGAAAGAAATTAAAAACATTTTAGCGAAGTTATGTACCTATGTACTGTATGTTTTTAACCTTAGAATTCGGCTGGATTAAAAAAAAAACGGCTACCGATATATTTCCAAATTTCTAAAAATGAAACAGTATAAATACATGCTACATAATAGTTAATTACGTGACTGATACATAATGCCTTATTATGTACAGCCGCATACATAATTTTATCTACATGCATATATCATAAGTTTTCTACAATACCTATGTACAGAAATACCAGCATTTTCAAGTTAGTGGTATGACTGACAGTGACAGCTGTTATAGTTTTTTTAATTCATAAACAATCTAAGATTGACTCGATTTTGATTCTCAAATCGATTGTAATATTCGAGATTCAAAAGATATATATGGAACAATGATTTTATTATTGATTGAAATTACAAATCGACTATACTTAGTTTTTTTTATAACATTAGTATATTCTTTAATATTTTTTTTATTGAAACACATTAAGTCACAGCAAAATGTAACAATTTGCATGGATATGTGATCATTTATATTCTTTTCATCACTTAAGCTCTGATAGTAGTTTGCATTTAACTTGAAATCCGTGTTGTATCTTTAGGGATGTAAGTAAATTTAAAAATCGAATGTTTTTCAATAAAAAGACGCGTCAAGATTGGATTCTAATCCGAAAAAAAGAAGGTCATGCTTATCGTCTCTGAACATATTATTATTGTCAGGAATCTGGAAGTTACGAGTACAATGATAATGAAACAAAAATACAATGACTCTTTATTGTACCTATACCTTAAATAGTAGGTAAGCGATACAGAAACAGGTAGGTACCACATAGAGAAAAAATACAAGGTAAGCAATAGGCGACCTAGTCGCTCAAGAGCGATCTTTTCCAGGCAACCTCAACCAATAACAATAGTAGTAGTGTTATTAACAATATGACTATTCACTATTTACATAAAAAAACCTTAAAAAAAATATTGCTAGATTGTAGTAACTTACTATAGCGTTGTCATGTCACAAATAAGTGTGTCATGGTACTCATGGTAGAGCCAGGCCTTTTAGTCAGCGGGCGCTCGCTGAGGCCTAATCGGAGCGGAGCGGACTTAAAATGTGGCATACTTATTAGTAATAAGGCATTATTATGTACGTCCCGTCACAATACATTACCTCATCTACTAGTTAAATTTTGGTGGTCCGGCCAGTATCGTCACCGCAGGACGGAACTCTTCAACGATTAATGGTATCGACTTGAAATTGGTACGCAAATGTAGTTTGGGTGCAATCCAAGTAGAGTCAACGTAATGTACAGTCAACAAAAAAGCCCTCATTTTTTTTTAGCAAACACTTATTTATTACTAGCCTTTATTTAACTAGTCCGTTAAAGAGTATGTGATCCACATCCAGTAGCCGGATTGGCTTGAAATTTGACACACTTACGTAAATCTGATGACAAATCAACAATCTGGTAGTAAAATCCTGGTGGTCCAGCCAGGCTCGCCTCCGCCGGAGGGAACTCCTCAATGGCTGATAGGACAAATACAAAACTTTGCATAATTGATCAATTTCAACATACATACCAGTTGATGCTGCAGCCAGGGTCGTCTCTTCTTGAGGGAACTCCTCAAAGGTTGACAGCGCGCACAGATATAAAACTTTTCCACAAAAAAGTTCCTACACACTTATAGTTATCATGTAAATTATGTATTACATTACAGTTAGAGTGGGGTGGGGGTATCCCTGGTTTTGCCGACAAACTTTACATCGAATGTCATTTTATCGAAAACGTTTCAAGGAACATTAATTCTCGTAATATCGTTTGGTGTAATTTTGTTTCGTGACCTGTTCATTCAATTTTTTTTACCCCCGACGCAAAAAGAGGGATGTTATAAGTTTGAACGCTATGTGCGTCTGTGTGTCTGTATGTCTGTGTATCTGTCTGTCTGTGGCACCGAAGCTCTTAAACGGGTGGACCAATTTGAATGCGGTTGTTTTCTAGCGATGGTTCTTAGACATGTTTCAGCAAAATCGGTTTAGCCGTTTTTGAGATATTGAACTTTGAAGTGACAAAGTCGGGGGTTTTCCAACATTTTGTTGGTTAGGTTAGGTTAAATATATGATTTAAAAGGCAAACTGTTCAGGGAACATTATTTGGCAGATGATTCGTTATGTATGAATTTTAAATGGCAGAATTACTAAACGAAGATGTTCATTAGTTCAAAATTCAATTACAACAAACGCAGAAGGGTAATGTTATAATGTAACCAGTTACCCCACACATAAACTATTTGCTACCAGAATAATTAAAAAACTCCAGCAAAAATAAAAATAAAAACGCCTGAAAATAACGCTGCTTGAAAAGACAATTAAAAAGTAAAAAATAATTATGCGCTACCTAGCTGTTGCCCGCGACTTCATCTGCGAAGAATTCGTTTATCTCTATCCCGCGGGGACTATGCTGATTTCCCGCAAAATTAGCCTAAGTTAATTTAGTATAAAGTATCTAGTAATATTTTTTTATCAAAGCGTCGTCGGTGTCGGTGCGGGCAACAGCTAGGTAGCGCATAATTATTTTTTACTTTTTAATTGTCTTTTCAAGCAGCGTTTTTTTCAGGCGTTTTTATTTTTATTTTTGCTGGAGTTTTTTAAGTCGGGGGTTTTTTAAATTTTAAATTTAAGTTTTTATTTCATGTTTTTTAAACTTTGATATATAATATTTTTTTAAAGTGTACTAGTGTGTTTGATAACCTGGCTGCAGCATCAGCTCATCTTGTTGCCACCATTGCATTGTATGTAGAATCAAATACTGATCAAAAGGAATCAAACACGACATATCTGCTATTATTTTTTCAAGAGTATACTGGTGTGCTGGATATCCTGGCTGTAGCATCAGCTCGTCGTGTTGCCACCATTGCATTGTATGTAGAATCAAATACTGATCAAAAGGAATTAAACACGACATATCTGCTATTATTTTTTCAAGAGTATACTGGTGTGCTGAATATCCTGGCTGCAGCATCAGCTCGTCGTGTTGCCACCACTGCATTGTATGTAGAATCAATTACTGATCAAAACGAATCCAAACACGACATATGTGCTATTATTTTTTATAGAGTGTACTATTGTGCTGGATATCCTGGCTGCAGCATCAGCTCATCCTGTTGCCACCATTGCATTGTTTGTAGAATCAAATACTGATCAAAACGAACCCAAACACGACATATCTGCTATAGTTTTATTAAGAGTGTACCTACTAGTGTTCTGGATATCCTGGCTGCAGCATCAGGCCGAGAATTCCATAATCTTGCATAGCTATATAGCATACATGGGTGTTTAAAATTTAAGGTCCCAAATATGTTTGAAAGTAAAGTAATCCATTATGCGTCTAAGATTCCTACCGCAGCGAACAAAAGAGCTGATGATCTTGAAACGGCTGAACCGATTTTGATAAATCATGTCTAAGATCCATCGCTAGAAAACCAGCTTTCAAATAAAAAAAAGCCGCATTCAAATCGGTCCACCCGTTTAAGAGCTACGGTGCCACAGACAGACACACAGACACACATAGCGGTCAAACTTATAACACCCCTCTTTTTCGTCGGGGGTTAAAAATAGGTTAGGTTAGAGCTGCGATAATTACATAATCCCTACTATCCCTACTTCCCTACTAATATTATAAATGCGAAAGTAACTCTGTCTGTCTGTCTGTCTGTCTGTCTGTTACCCTTTCACGTCGAAACCACTGAACCGATTTTGATGAAATTTGGTATATAGGTAGTTTGAACCCCAAGGATCAACATAGGATACCTTTTATTCCGGTAGAGGGCGCCACCGCGCGATAACCTAGATCCGCGCAGACGTAGTCGCGGGCATAAGCTAGTAATATAAATAAAATAGGGTAGATTAGAACTGCGACCATACCCGAATCTAACTCCTACTAGTACTACTCTACTTACTAATTTAGTTATTTATTTGAAAGCAGATTTCCTAGCGATGGTTCTTAGATATGTTTTATCAAAATCCGTTCAGCCGTTTCAACATCATCAGCTCTTTTGTTCGCTGCGGTAGGAATCTTAGACGCATAATGGGTATTTACTTTACTTACAAACATAAAATTTGAAACACTCATGTATGCTATATAACTATGCAAGATTATGGAATCCTCGGCCTGATGCTGCAGCCAGGATATCCAGAACACTAGTAGGTACACTCTTGATAAAACCATAGCAGATATATCGTGTTTGGATTCGTTTCGATCAGTATTTGATTCTACATACAATGCAATGGTGGCAACAGGATGAGCTGATGCTGCAACCAGGATATCCAGCACACCATTATACTCTATAAAAATAATAGCACATATGTCGTGTTTGGATTCGTTTTGATCAGTAATTGATTCTACATACAATGCAGTGGTGGCAACACGACGAGCTGATGCTGCAGCCAGGATATCCTGCACACCATTATACTCTTGAAAAAATAATAGCACATATGTCGTGTTTGGATTCGTTTTGATCAGTGATTGATTCTACATACAATGCAGTGGTGGCAACACGACGAGCTGATGCTGCAGCCAGGATATCCTGCACACCATTATACTCTTGAAAAAATAATAGCACATATGTCGTGTTTGGATTCGTTTTGATCAGTGATTGATTCTACATACAATGCAGTGGTGGCAACACGACGAGCTGATGCTGCAGCCAAGATATCCTGCACACCATTATACTCTTGAAAAAATAATAGCACATATGTCGTGTTTGGATTCGTTTTGATCAGTGATTGATTCTACATACAATGCAGTGGTGGCAACACGACGAGCTGATGCTACACCCAGGATATCCAACACACTAGTGCACTGTTAAAAAAATAATATACCAAAGTTTAAAAAACATGAAATAAAAAAACTTAAATTAAAAATTATTATTATCATGGGACACTTGACCTTGACACCAATTGACCTAGTCCCAAACTAAGCAAAGCTTGTACTATGGATTCTAGGCAACGGATAAATCTACTTATATATATCCATACTTATACTTATTTAATATTATAAATGCGAAAGTGTGTGTGTTTGTGTTTGTATGTTTGTGTGTATGTTTGTACGTCTTTAACGTCAAAACGGAGCGAAGGATAGACGTGATTTTTGGCATAGAGATAGTTTACGGGCCAGAGAGTGACATAGGCTACTTTTTAACCCCCGACGCAAAAAGAGGGGTGTTATAAGTTTGACCGCTATGTGTGTCTGTGTGTCTGTGTGTTTGTGTATCTGTGTGTCTGAGTGACCGTGTGTCTGTCTGTGGCGCCGTAGCTCTTAAACGGGTGGACCGATTTGAATGCGGTTTTTTTTTACTTGAAAGCAGGTTTTTCAGCGATGGATCTTAGACATGTTTTATCAAAATCGGTTCAGCTGTTTCAAGATCATCAGCTCTTTTGTTCACGCGGTAGGAATCTTAGACGCATAATGGGTATTTAATACACTTTATAAAAAATAATAGCACATATGTCGTGTTTGGATTCGTTTAGATCAGTATTTGATTCTACATACAATGCAATGGTGGCAACACGACGAGCTGATGCTGCAGCCAGGATATCCAGCACACCAGTATACTCTTGAAAATATGATAGCAGATATGTTGTGTTTGATTCCTCTTGATTAGTATTTGATTCTACATACAATGCAATGATGGCAACAAGATGAGCTGATGCTGCAGCCAGGATATTCAGCACACCAGTATACTCTTGAAAAAATAATAGCAAATATGTTGTGTTTGATTCCTCTTGATCAGTATTTGATTCTACATATAAAGCAATGGTGGCAACACGATGAGCTGATACTGCAGCAAGGGTATCCAACACAATAGTACACTTATGGTTTGTTTGCCCCGCGTTGCATAGAACAAATACGTGCCATTTTTAAACTTTTCGTCAGTAGGTACGCGTGTAAGAATTAGTTATGCATAGATTTATTATTACCATTTTTAGAGATTTTCCTATAGAAGTCTCAGTCTGTATAGCGTTTTTTTTTTTTCAAAATTTTCAAAAATTTGTTGCTTCCTACCTTTTTTGATTTGCGATTTTCTAAAAAATTTAAAGAATATCAAAAAACGGATTGCGGCACAAGTCAGGACTACCTAAGCATAAACTGGCACAACGTTGAAAAAATTGATTTTCCAAAATGGCGGTGCTGAGATTTTTTTTTATGTGCAATTATCTCTGAAACTATTGATGCTATTGAAAAACAGTTTTCGGCAGAAGTGAGCACAAGTCTAGCACAAACTAGCAGATTATATATTTTTTCGATTTTTCAAAACGGCGGTGCTAAGACGTTTGTTGTTTCGCGTTTTATTTTTCGAAACTATAAGCGATATCGAAAAACTGATTACAGCACAAGCTAGCACAAGTCTAGCACAACCTAGATGTGTAATTTTTTTGAAATTTTGTTACACCGAGTCCATTTTATGACATAGACTCTCGTCTACATTATGATTTGTGTTTCAAATAAATCTGTGTGTCATATCAGAGTATGGTGTGCAGCACGTGCGAACACAACTTAAGAACAATATATAACAATTTTATTTTTTCAAAAAATTTTAAAAATATGTCGCTTCCTACCTTTTTCGATTTGCGATTTTCTGAAAAATTTGAAGAGATATCAAAAAACGGATTGCGGCACAAGTCAGTACTACCTAAGCACAAACTGGCACAACGCTGAAAAAATTGATTTTCCAAAATGGCGGTGCTGAGTTTTTTTTTTTCAATTATCTCTGAAACTATTGATGCTATCGAAAAACAGTTTTCGGCACAAGTGGGCACAAGTCTGGCACAAACTAGCAGATTATATATTTTTGTCGATTTTTCAAAATGGCGGTGCTAAGACGTTTGTTGTTTCACGTTTTTTTTTGGAACTAAAAGCGTTATCGAAAAACTGATTACAGCACAAGCTAGCACAAGTCTAGCACAACCTAGTATATACGTAATTTTTTGAAATTTTTGACACTGAGTCCATTTTATGACATAGACTCTCGTCTACATTATGATTTGAGTTTAAAAAAAAACTGTGTGTCATATCAGAATATGGTGTGCAGCACGTGCGAGCACAACTTAAGAACAATATATAAAAAAAATATTTTTTTCAAAATTTTCAAAAATATGTCGCTTCTGACCTTTTTTGATTTGCGATTTTCTGAAAACTTTAAAGAGATATCAAAAAACGGATTGCGGCACAAGTCAGTACTACCTAAGTACAAACTGGCACAACGTTGAAAAAATTGATTTTCCAAAATGGCGGTGCTGAGATTTTTTTTTTATTTGCAATTATCTCTGAAACTATTGATGCTATCGAAAAACAGTTTTCGGCACAAGTGAGCACAAGTCTAGCACAAACTAGCAGAGTATATTTTTTTTTCGATTTTTCAAAATGGCGGTGCTAAGACGTTTTTTTGTTTTTCGTTTTTTAACGAAACTATAAGCGATATCGAAAAACTGATAACAGCACAAGCTAGCACAAGTCTAGCACAACCTAGCAAAACTTTTTTTTTTAATTTGGACAAAGTGGCGGTGCTAGCCCAAAAAAAAGTTTTTTTGAAATATTTTTTCCGTTAACTGGAATTTTCAAAAATGGATAACAGCACAAGCTAGCACAACCCTAGCACAACCTAGCACAACCATTTGTTTTTCGAATTTCCAAAATGGCGGTGCTAACTTCACTCACATCCTACTACCTGCAAAATAGAATATATGTATTTTTTTTATTCGACAAATTACGATGTTTCATTGTAATTATTTGTTTGTTAAGTACTCTTCATCATTACAGCCAGCCATTTGATATTTCAAAGTCCGCCATAATTGTAACCGCTATGTGGGGCTGTCATCGCGCACCCAGCAAATAGGAGGTAGAAATCTTAAGAAGTGCACAATATGTACACGATTGCGCGGAAAAACTATTCAGTCTATAATGGGTAATTTGCCCTCTGAAAGAAGTAATGTCTCTTACGCTTTCTACTCGTGTGGGGTTGACATGGCAGGTCCGTTTATGATTGCTAGCAAGAAGGGAAGAGATAGCCGTACATCCAAATGCTATCTTTGTCTATTTGTGTGTCTTATTTCCAAAGCGGTTCATCTCGAGCTTGTCAGCGATCTAAGTACAGATGCATTTATACTATTTTTACGTCGTTTTGTATCACGCAAGGCCAAACCTACTGTAATCTTCAGTGACAACGGGTCTAATTTCAAGGGCGCAAATAATGAATTAAGTAAGTTACTAAGATCCAGTCGTCAGTCTGTAAATGAATTTGCAAATGGTGAAGAAATTCAATTTAAATTTAGCCCCGCGTATTCACCTCATTTTGGCGGTATATGGGAGGCTGGGGGTAAATCGGCCAAGTATCATCTCCGTCGTATCGCTGGTAATGCGTCACTAACGTTTGAGGAGCTGGCAATGTTGTTCACGCCATCTTAAATCCACTCACTCCTCTCTCGTGTGATCCTACTGACCAGACCTTTAACTCCAGGCAACTTCTTGATAGGGCGGCCTCTAGTGTCAGTGCCGTCCCTTCCCATCACAACCAAGTACCCCAATAGATATGAACGCATAGAAAAATTACGGCAACATTTTTGGGAAAGATGGCGCCGAGAGTTCATAGCAGAGCTTCAGCAACGCACAAAGTGGAAGACTCGCCAGCAGGAACTCCGTGTTGGGGACCTCGTAATACTAAAAGAAGACCAACTTCCTCCATTCCAATGGCGTCTTGCCCGGGTCAGCTGCTTGTATCCTGGACCTGACGGTGTAAGCAGAGTCGCTGATGTACTAAACAATCGAGGCATCATACGAAGAGCCATCAATAAACTGTGCATAATTCCAACAACGGACGAAGAAAGAGTTGAAGAAAGAAAAACTGCATAACTGCATAACTTGAAAGCCAGGCTTTCAACGCCGGGAGCATGTACGCGCTGCTGCATAATATTGACTATATGGCAGGGAGGGGCGCGCGGGAGGGAACCAAGCGCGAGAGCAGCGCCGCGCCGCGTTGCCACCAGTCAGCCACAAGACACCACTCTCATGCTATTTTTTTATAACGTCCTTTATAATACTTCATTACAAGTTTATTCCAAAACCGTGTTTTTATTGTCCGGCTTGGACACTGGTACTTTTAAAAAAATCACCAAGTAAAAGAACCTTTTACAGCCTACTTGCAGAATAAACGTCTTGTATTTTTTAAGAAATACACCTTCATTATGACATACATTCGAAAAACAAACCCACCAGCAATCTGGTAATAATAGAATGGATTTGAAACCAAAGTTTCGTCGTGAATCTTTAATTACTTCTCGATTGGACGATGATTGATCACTCCAGCTGTCTCGCCAAATACTCGGCTGGTTTAATTATTTATTTAAACGGAGCGACTGATTAGCTTTTTCATATCAAACTCGGATTAGTTTTGGAGTACGAGTACTTACATGGTTACGATTACGTTACAGGGGATACGAGTAAAAGAGTAGAAGTAGACTAGAGGGAAATAAATACTTTTGACCTATCAATATCCCACTCATCCTACTAATGTTATAAATCCTTTACTGCTTTGTTTTGTTGATTATTTATTTAAACGTTTCTTTTGTTTGGATTCGTGTTGTTTGTTTTCATTATTGTTATTATTGTTATCATTTTATTTTTTATTTAGTTTAGAATTTTTATTTTTGATATCTCAATTTTATTACGTTTTGTTCGTTCCTTTTTTGGTTTATTGTGAATTTTTGTCGCCTTCCGTGAAGTCGCCAAGCGGTCACAGCGGAAGACCAGCGTTGGCCTCTACGGGCAACGTATGCTGAGCTGAGACCGCTTCGCGATTTCGCAAATACCTACTTACTACGTACTTAGTACTTGTTTATCTGTTTGATTGTTTATTACTTCTTCACGTCTAAACCGCTGAACTGATATAGATGTAATTCGGTATACATATAGTTTAAAGTTCCAGGGAACGACATCTCTCTACAACTAACAACTGTGTCTAAGAAGCATGAAATAACTGTTTTTTTTATATAGGATAGTTTTTATCCCACCAAATTCCATAGTCCCCGCATATGATAAACGAATTCTACGCAGATGGAGTCGCGGGCAATAGCTAGTTTTAAATGATGGATAATATTCTATTCATGCAATACACAGGCAAAGCTAGACGCTTAGTGCTTATCATTCCAGCACAGTACCTTCAAACTGAAAATGCCAGAGTCCATGTGGCGCAATTATGTTTTAAGTCCAGTATACAAATAGGTACCATGGTTGCAATAAAGAATTGAATTGAATTGAAACTGTTAAATCGTGGTGGACGAATGGTTTGTATGGCCTCTCGAGCAGAGGACCGTGGGTTCGAGCCCAAGCTTGCACTTTTGAGTTATTCGAATATTCGAAATCCATGTGCGAGACTACATAAACTAAATCCTACTACGTAATATTAGAAATGGGAAATTTTGTAAGTGAGTGAGTGAGTATGTTTGTTACTTCTTCACGCTGAAACGGCTTCACAGATTTCGATGAAGTTCGGCAAAAAGTTAGTTTATAATTTGGATTAAAACACAGAATACTTTTTATTCCCAAATTCTTACGAGATAGGGATAAAATCTCGAAATAACAACCGCTAGGCTTAGAGTCCCGAAATTTGGTATGTAGGTAGCTGGACCTCTGGAATAACATATTTACTACTTTTTATCCCGATTTTCCCACGGGATAGGGATAAAACCTTGAATTTTCAATCGCTGGGGTTAGAGATTTAAAATTTTGGACAGTTATTTTTAACATAACCTCAATGAAGACCATGATATAAATTTTGGGGATTCCCAGGGGAATTTCGTAAAATCACGGAAATTCAATTGTAATTACCAGACCGAATAGTTTACGCGTGCGAAGCCGCGAGTAACCTCTAGTTTACCATAGCTGTATGGTGAAGGAAAACATCGTAATCACACCTATGAAAGCTGAAGAGAGGCCTATGTCCTGGGGCGTTAATACGAGGTCGAGACGATAACATGTTTTGTTGACTTCTGTTGTGTGATGGACACAGGGCCCATGCCCTCTGGACGTGCCATGGTAACAGCAGGGCTACTACGAAACACGAAACTCGAAGTTCGTGTAGTGCGGTCCCTCTGACACTTACACTATTTAATACGAGAGCGAGAGGGACGGTACGATACGAACCTCGAGTTTCGAGTTTCGTAGTAGCCCTGCAGGATCGAATACGAGTAAAGTCGAATTTGGGCAACTTGTGAGCAAAAATGATGACCAAAAATGTCTGAACACGACTCTATAATTGTTAACGGCCTAAAACGGCGTTTTCAGATATTTTTAACCGACTTCAAAAAAAGGAGGAGGAGGTTATCAGTTCGGTTGTATTTTTTCCGAAGCAATTTTTAAGCTCATCGTAATTCATATGGTGAAATGGAACGGGAGGGGTGAAAGCAAGAAACATTTATTTACATTATATTGATGCATGCCTATAACGAAATACAGCGGCAAAAAAACGCCATGCGCTTTATTTTCTAACACATAGTCTACCAGTCTTCCCCAACAGCCAAGCTCATCAAACCGGCTCAAATTTCCTTCATCCACAGTGGTCTACCCCAGCTCCGGTATCCCACGCAAACCTAGTATTTTCTCAGTTTAATATTTAACTCTATTCATTTGCCCCCGGCGGGAGTGGGCGGGATGACACTGCATTATTTATTCACAAGCAAAGTTTGCCAGTCACGCGAACAAGTAAATAATTTACGGAGGACTTCAATAACGTGTTACTATATTCCTTTAACGGGCCAAGTTTGCGGGTTCTGTTCCGGGAAACATCTCAGAAGATCCTACCCTAAATTCCGCGGTTCATCATCATCATGTCAGCCGAGACATAGGCCTCCCCCAAGGCTCTCCACTCAGACCGGTCTTGTGCTTTCCGTATCCACCGCGATCCTGCGATCTTAACCAGGTCGTCGCTCCATCTTGTTTGAGGTCTACCGACAGCTCGTCTCCCGGTCCGCGGACGCCATTTGAGAACCTTCTGACCCCATCGGCCATCAGTCCTGCGAGCAATGTGCCCCGCCCACCCCAAAATTGCGGGGTTATATTTGTAAAATACACTTTATTAAAATGTGCGTTTTGACAAGCTTTTATGTAGTTTGAACTGTCCCGTTGTTTGTCTGTATGTCTGTCTGCCTGTAATCAAATCTTGCAAGTTAAAATTGACCAAATTCCAGTACCTAGTCAGATTGACTTAAAATTTGGTATTCTTATGTAAATTGCGTGACAATACAATAATCTGGCAAAGGCATCCTAGTAGTCCGGCCAGGATCGTCTCCGCAGGACGGAACTCTTCAACGGTTAATGGCACCAACTTGAAATTTGGTATGCAAATGTAGTTTGGGAGACAATACAAGTACAGTCAGCAAAAAGTGCAGTCAGCAAAAAAGCTTGTAATAAAAATGTTTTTTTTACCAAAAACTTTTTAAAGTCTAGGTCCGCAAAATTTACACACTCAATACATAGTCTTTCCCAATATATGTATAAGTAGTATCTTAGCCGTGGTGGCCGAGTGACCTATGGCCTCTTAGGCATAGGGTCGTGGGTTCAAACCCCGGCTCGCACCTCCGAGTTTTTCGAAATTCATGTGCGAAACTACATTTGAAATTTACCACGAGCTTTATGGTGAAGGAAAACATCGTGAGGAAACCTGCACAAACCTGCGAAGTAATACAATGGTGTGTGTGAAGTTCCCAATCCGCACTGGGCCCGCGTGGGAACTGCGAGCCAAGCTCTCTCATTCTGAGAGGAGGCCTGTGCCCAGCAGTGGGACGTACCTATATAGGCTGGGATGATAGTATCTTAGAGAACTTTCGAGAAACCTTTACCTTACGTACACGTGGGTTTTTAACGCCAGTGACGTCCTATTATAAGATCGCAGTTACAGCTAGTTAAAACAATCCATTGATTAAATTTATCTGACGGATAAATGTGATGCCGTCTCTATTTGTTTTAGTTTTTGTTCTACTGCTGTTAGAGGGGGTGCTTCATTCACGCCGTCGCCAGTTTTGTACAACTCCGCGCGAATGGAGCTCGCTTTCTTTCTTGTGCTTCGCTTAAGACCCTCATACTTGGTTCTTAGATGCTTAGCGCTCCTAAAAATTCCGGTACCAGAGCTATTGAAATCACTTTCAATAGTTTTCCACTTTTCCTTCCAAGTTACCGCATCACTTTTTTTATTTTTATGTGTTTGTATTTTTCGACGAGAGAGACCGAGATACCAGCATCTCCGTCTCTTCTCGAGAGAAATTGAGTTTTCGTTCTCTTTTATTCATCGTTAAGATAATTAGGTAATTCGTCCGCACACACCAACCGAGTGAGAAAAATTAAATTAATGTGTATTTGTCAAATAGTTTGGCGCCACTTTACGATTCGTTTTACGTAATATTTTTCCTTCATGTTGTTGTTTACAAAGTAACATAAATAAACAACGCTTGGCAATCAAAGATAAGGTTACACATTTATTTATGCTAAAAAAATACGTAAATGACATCGTTTAAGATTTCATCTACTTTGACAAGCGAATCTTTGAACGAAACTGCGCGAACAGGAACGCGCGGTCGTAAATGCAACGTTGCCGTTCCGAATCCCTGTTGAACTGATAATTAGTTAGGTGGTACTTAGTTTACACGGAACTGGAGTGGTGAAATAGAAAAAACACTAACTGACAGATTTAGCCAGTACTTAGTTTATTCATTGATTAAGCTAATCCGAATTTTAAGAGAAGTGGTTAGAGTTCTCTGCCAAAAGGGTAATAAAAACGGGATCCTATTACTAAGACTCCACTGTCCGTCTGTATGTCTGTCACTCGGCAGTATCTCATGAATCGTGATAGCTAGACAGTTGAAACTTTCACAGATGATGTATTTCTATTGCCGCTATAACAACAAATACTAAAAACAGAACAAAACAAATGCTTAAGGGTGGCTCCCATACAACAAACGTGTTTTTTTTGCTCGATATTGATAATGGCAACAGGTATGCTTGAAATATACACAGAATATTTATTTGCATAAATGTACTTTAAAAATAAATAATTACATTAAAATAAAATAGATATTTAAGCTGGCCCGTACAGCAAACGTAGTTTTTTTGCCGTTTTTTGCTAATGTCTAATGTTGTATAGGTATGGTTTCGTGCGGGAGTCCGACTCCCAGTTGGCTGTTTTTTTTTTTTTCCCGTGCGAAGCCGGGGCGGGTTGTAGTGTGTGCGCCACACACACTTTCCCACTATGTATTATATAATAGTTGTAAGCCATACAAAAAAGGCAGTATTTACTCAGAACTCCGTCTTATCACTTGTCTCCCATCGCCCGATATTACATGGCGATCCTGCCAGGATCCTGCCAGGATCGCAATGTGGCGTTGGTCGTCAAGAAAACGTGTAGCTCGGTTAAAGAGTAGTTTATTAATGAGAACTTAAGCCTAAGAGTATATGATATATAAAGGGATGGAGTGGAGGTGTGTGAGTGCACACTACAGGTCGCTAGTTAATTAAGTAAACAGAACAGAAATAACGATCAATCGCATTATTCTTCCTAAATCCCCATCCTCTTATTAACTCACTGACATGTAAAATCTCGTTTACACACACGGCATTAATTAAATGTTACTTGATATGGCAAACAGATAATCGATATTGTTAATTAGTCCTGAAACCTTTTGTGGATTGAATCAGAAAACTATTGCCAGTTAAAAATCAGATCGAGTTAATTTGTACTACAACAACTTGGTTGTTACTACCTAAATTTTGCTTATGATATAGGTTGAAAATACAAACTGAAATATAGATGCACAGAAAAACCAGAAAAATAAGACCATCACTGGGAATCGAACCCAGGTCCTCGGTATTCCGTACCGCGTGCTATACCGCTACACCACTGATGGTCAACGGTACCGACACGAATTTCCCCTATGCACCTCATATCTCAGCTTGTTTGTTTCTTATTTAGCCACTTAAGCAGTGACGCTAGCGACATCTATGCCGTAGCCCTCATCGAGAAACTTTTTTCGGCACTCCTTTGGAACTAACCGCTCACCCGGACAAGAGATATCGTTACTAAGCAATCAAATTAAGATTGTTTTTTTTTTTGGAAAAATTTGGAATTGAAATAAAAAATACAAAAAGATTCAAAAAAAAAACAATCTTAATATGATATAGGTACCATACCATCAGCCAAATAAGTGGTCTATTAGTTTTCAAACAAGTTCCTATCAAATGAATATGTCGCTAAAGTCGAACTTTCAAGTTGACAGACACGTGGGGGGGGGGGGGTCGGAGATGAAGGTCTTCGAACCCGAACCCATCCTACTTCTGCCCTTTGGATGGCTGCAGGGCAAACTGCGACACAATACCAAGGTAACGCACCAGCAATATTGGACAAACCTAGATGGTTTACTAATGTTTCGGCGAATAACGTTTGGCAACCTGATTGGCATTATTGTTTTTTGTCATGCAAACGGTTACCAACTTTAGGGTGGTAGACGTACCTAGTACCTAGTATCTCTTAGTAGTCTGTGGGTAGACCACATATTTAAGTGATCATTTCTGTACCTCGTCGTTTTCAGTCGTTACACAATTTCGTATGGCTTTTCAAACATGATGTTAAAGTGACAAGGTACGAAAGTGATCACTTATTTATGACGTTGACTGTACATCTAGATCGCGTGAAAATGGGGACAAAAATAGCCCATGAGTAATTCTTAAGATTTTCTACGTACATTAAAAAAAACATTTATTTTGAAATGGATTTTGACTTAAATAATATTAATACATTGTAAAAAATGACAATCCGAATTAAGTATACGTGTTAATACTGAAGAAAACTGTAAATCAGTGAGCTACAGTGCGAAAAGAGACATTAAGGAAGGCAATAAGCCAATAAGGAAATGATTCGAAGTAATTGAGTATTGTGCTGAGGTATGACGGATTCTAACTTTCCTAATAACGAAGATACGTGATCTTGCGGGCCGCTGAATATTCAAATACTCCAGGAAAATTGGGAAAATTTGTCGCAAAAAATGAAAACAAATTCTATATAGTAAAAATGTATTTTTCCCCAAAAAGACTACAGCAAAGCGGTCCAAACGAGGAAATCTTAGAATGAAATTGAAATTGCGTGAAATCTTGAAGAATTGACACGTAAAAAGTCATGACTGTCTTTTGTTTACCAACGGTTATATAAAATCCCAGCCCTTATAAAATCTCAGTTAAAAATATCTTCTTAAGGTAATTGTCCTACCTCCGACGATGAACGGGAAGCGAGTAGAGGTTAGAGATACGAGTTCACTAACAGCGAGAAGCGAGTGTGTAGTTCCGATAGTTTGGGCGATTACTCGAACTGTCCAATCGGCGTGAGTTTTGATTAACAAGCAAGCGTCGGTGAATGAGTTTTTATATTGTATAGCTCTTTTCATTGCGACAAACTGGTGGAGAGAGAGTTTTTTCCGGCAGTATGAACATCCAGCGATCAACTTTGAATGTATTATATTATGTCTTTTCTTGTATTATATCTCTTAATGTACTATGTCTCTTAATGTATGTAAATATGTATTTTCTCTAAATGTGTTATGTTTCTTCCTGACACGGGATCAATCTTTTGTTCTTTTCTTCATCTTGAAAATATTGTCAATGGTGGTGGGACCAGTGCCTTATTAGAGTTCTTGGGCGTTTTTAAAAAAAAGTGTACCCTTTCTTCTTTTGTAAATTTGGAAAAAATATGGTTTACACAGAATCGATTCCGATCATTTAAAAAAAATACCCTATTTGTTTCATACAAAATTGTATGAGTCAGTTTTGTTACGCCCAGTAGTGTATGAAGAAAACGTCGCAAAACTGTCAATTTTTTGGGGACATTTTTTTAAACTATCGGAATCGATTGTGCTCTTGCTTCTGAGTACGAAAAACCATATTATTTCCAAAATAAAAAAAAGAAAGTGTACACTTTTTTGAAAGCTCCCTTTTGCAGTCGCATCTCAAAAATATTTTTGAACAAATAATTGGAATTATTGTCACCCTCCATATTTTTGTCACCGAACTAATCTCTGGTAAAACTAATAAAACAGTAATACGTTCAAGCTTATCTAATAAGTCTTCTACTACGACACCTCACTCTGACAATCCATCCCTTTCACTCTCAGTTGGTTCGAGAGGGACATACGATATCGATAAAAGTCTCAAGGTAAAACGTGGTCTAACAGTGAATTGTAGTAATACGACTGGAGATGACTTAAGGTTATCTTTGGATTACACTTTTTCTGCCATATGACGACTCCGTTCACTGCAGGCCACATCGACCTTTTCTGAATTATTTGACAACCACAACATTATGAAAAAAATTTTCATCACACTTGCTCGTAAACAGCGCCCTACCAAGCAAGCTTGTGTGCAATGATGTAAGTAAAATCCCACCAAAAACATTCTGTAAAAAACTAGCCAAGTCTCGATGTAAAGCCGCGTATCCATTAGAGCAGCCTCAGGCCGAGCACCGCGAGCCGAGCCATTGGCCGTTGGCCGTGCTCAAAGGAGCCTCAGTCTGAGCCGTGCCTTTGGCAGCGTCTCCACTTGCGCGGCCTCGGAGCGAGGCAGCCGCTCGGCCCGAGGCTGCCTCTAGTGGATACGCGGCTTAAAGCCGTAGTTATACGTTAGTGGGTACAAGTCAACGGCCAAGTTACACAACATTAACTATAATAATAAAGAAATCGCAGTAATGAACCTTAGACTTGGCACGACGTTGTCTAGATTTCATTACTTTTTAGAGATAATCAAGCAGCTCTATCGAGACTTGGCTAGTTTTTTACAGAATGTTTTTGGTGGGATTTCACTTCTTTTTGTAGAAACGTGGGCTTATTACTTATTATGAAATCTTCGCTTATCGTAGTTTTTATAGTTTTCCCTTTATGTGGCCTTAAACCTTAACTCTGTACCAAATTTTAGCTCTCTGAGTTTATGGGAAGTACTAGTTCTATTTTGATGATCATGAGTGAGTGAGTGAGTGAGTGTCATAAATGCGAAACTTTGCTTTCGCTTAACTTCGGAACTAAATGATCTACAGACTTGAAATTTTGGATTTTAAGTATGTGATTATAGCTTACTGGATGACGAAAATTTCTGCGTTCTGGTCTTATCCAGAGGTTCTCAAATAGGGGCCTGAAAATGCGGCGAAATGGTTCCAGTAATGGATGGTTCGGCAGTGTTTGCTTCGCGCTCGACTTGGCGGGGGCACTACCGTGCCCCCAGATCCGTGGGCCCTTTTCTTCTGTCATTACAGCCCAAAGACTGTAGTATATTTTTTTTATTTCTGGCACCACATAGTTCTTTACATGATATGGGTTTAAGTTCAAGCAAATGGGTTATTACCTACTTACCTCAACTCGAAATAATACATGCTGAAAATGTATTGCAATTTAACTTTACTTTGCTTATTTCTTCAACGCCGGCAAAACCCATACAAACAAATATCTATAGAAGTCAAAACTATCCAATTACCTTTTAATTTAACCGCACCCGGCTCGAAGGACCAACATTCCAAAATACCGTTACTTATTCAAACAAACTCCCCGGCCATAGACAAACGCGACTCTAGCGAACTGTCAACTGCATATGACTTTTAATCAGCATAAAACAGCTTGTAACTTTTTCAATCTCGCTATTAGCGCCATCTCGCGGCACTGTTGACTCGGGAGCGTCCACACTGTAAACATTATAATTCTGTGATGAGCGTCAAGAATCGGGTTAAGATATAAGAGACTGGCGAGTTTAAAAATAAATATTATCTTACAATACAATGACTCTTTATTAGGTAAACATCATATACAGGAAACAGAGGTACTTGGAGAAAGTTTTCCAAGGTATATGCGGCCTTAAGTATCGCTTCAGAGCGATCACTTCTATTCTTCTTGTTCTTCTCTTCTACTTTCTTGCTTTACCTTTTATAAGTTAAAGAAGTTGGGTACTTCAAATAACTCATGCTCCTAAACGAAATTGATATCCGTGATTGGTACAACAAACTTCTACCAAAACAAACTTCTCCAACAAAGGCGAGATACATTTGATAGTCAACAAACCAATTCATTTATGTTTTATTATTTTTTTAAGTAATAGATCCAATAAATCCGAAAAGAACAATAAATCCGACTGCCTTAAGAAACTAGCAAGAAAAAAACTAGTGATCTTGAATCTATTAAGTAGAAAGTTCAACAGTCCCATTCAAAATAGAGACCAGCTATCAAACGTTTACGTTTATAATAGTAGGTAAGATAATATTTTTGACAAAACATGAAATATTTTGGTTAGTATTATTTCGTCTAAAAAGCAGCTGGTCTATGTAGCAAATCAGCAATTGGTCTAAGTAGCACGTGGTCCAAGAAGCAACTGGTCTAAATAGCAACTTGTCTAAGTATCAAGTAGTCTAAAATTCTTTGACTCAAAATCGACGGAGCTCCGCTTCCGCGTGAATAAGGCGCTTCGCGCCTTGATGCAACTCTAACCTAACCTAATCTATGTTTTTTCAAGTTTTCGACAAAACCAGGTTGAGGACCACTTGCTTTTTAGACCAGTTTGCTACTTAAACCAGCCACTTTTTCAGACAAAATGATACTAACCCAATATTTTCGTTTGTTCCTTGCATAGAATCCGCGTGTCCTAATCGCTCGTCGCTTGTCGCTTACTACTTGTTTCTTGTTTTCCTCAGTCTTGTTTGCTATTCATAGGGCAGCTAATTATCGCCACTGCGGCCGCCTGCGCAGGTGACAGGGTGATGCAGGGTTATACAGGGTGCCGCGGGGCGATACGGGCCGCTGCGGGGTGATACAGCATGCATCATTTAAGACGCAGCGCAGTTGCAAAGTTGGGTGAAGTTGGAGAGGTTCGAGTTTGTTGATATGCCAGATCACGAAATGCCTAGGCATATCGTGAAATTGCGCCATTTCATGAATTGGCTAAAGGACATCCGCCATATCGTTTAAAGCTCACCGTTTAACGATTTGCCTAGTGACGTTTAGGCAAATCATGACATTCCTAGGCATATCATGAAACGCCGCCATTTCATGATTTGGCCAGTTTAGGCAAAACATAAAATTCCTAGGCATATCATGAAACGCCACCATATCGATTCTGGCACTTCGCCGGCCGCTGCATGTAATGTGTGTGCCGGGTAATGCGTTCAAAATCCATAAGTAATACCAGCATTACGACATTGGATTCTATTATGAACACGGCTGTATCTTAATGAGATTTCATACATCATTACAGCACGGGGGGGGGGCGCGACCACGTGCAGCAGCAGGTCGTCGCGCGCGCAGCGGACGCAGCTCGTGGGGCAGACATACCTACCTAGTTAAAGTTAATGCAGGTCATTCTCAATGGTTCTTGAACACATGATAGAGGAGTTATTATATGGATATAGATAAAATATTGTATGCAACTGTACGTAATTAGGCCTTAAAACACTGCGCCTCGTTTCATACACTCGTGATTTAAGGACCCCTATTACGATACAGTTGCATAAAATACTATTTTTGTCGTCTATCCTATTCCCACACAGTTCTGTAAGTTTGTCCATAAACAAACTAAGAGAGATGAGATTTGCGTCTCATTAACCAGCATTTTAGGTTCCTCAAATTAAGCTGAACTACAATTCCGACACTATCTCCGACATTACCAAATACCGCATCACCCACAATCGCAATAATTATGCCATTATGTTAATGTGGATGTAACGCGTAATGTCGTAAGTTGTGTTATGTCGTTTTATGTCGCCGTGCCCGCATGTCGTTACGCGGGCATCTCGGGAGACTAGAGTGATAAGGCGGGGCACGTGCCCGTTGTTGCACGGGGATCGGATTGACGTTCTAGCCCTGTTTCTAATTAAATTATATTTTGAACATGAAACTACCGTGAGACTCAATCATATTAAATGATAATTGTAACGGATAACTCACGTCTTAAACCGAGTTTAGCTCGACATGTTTCGGGCTATTTCGTAGCCCTTCTTCTCAGGAGCACGCGACGGCGGCTGGTTGCCGTAACACGAGTCAGTGAGTATCCGTTACAATATCACATAATATAAATTATTTGGTTCTAGAAACTATTTTTTTTAATAAGTAATTATTATTATTATTTTTCGCCATTCTGTCCCCACTGTGAGCAAGCTCCCCCAATACTTCCATGCTCTCTGTCCCCTGCATACAAGTGGCCAGGTCTTAGAAGAAGTCAGTTCATCCCGCCATCGCCGAGGTCTGCCAGGTCGCCTTTTCGAGTTGGTGGCATCCAACTCGGTGGTTATCTTGGCCCAAAGCTCGTTGGCATGCGGCAAACATGCAGCCAGTCCCACTTCAGTTATAGTAATAAGTAATAAAATATAAAATATTTAAGGTACTAGCGTGTGCCAACGATCCGTCTGTGCATAATTCGTTTATCGCCAGAGCTGTTTGTACAAATTGTATGATGTATCCTCCATTTAACTCCTACTAATATTATAAATGCGAAAGATTGTGTCTGTTTATTTATATATTTATTTTATTTTGTTTGTTACTTCATCACGTCTAAACCGACGACCCGATTTAGATGAAATTCGGTTTTTTTTTTATGGTTTAAGGGAAAACGAGCAGCGATGTACTGATGGTAAGCGATTACCGTCGCCCATGGACACCTGCAACACCAGAGGAGTCACAAGTACGTTGCCGGCCTTTAAGGTAGGACGCTCTTTTCTTGAAAACTTGAAGGTCATATCGGTCCGGGAATACCGCAGGCGATAATTCATTCCAGAGTTTACAGATAGTTTGCGTCCCGGGGAAGGACAAAGGATAGTTTTTATCCCGGAAAGTTGCATAGTTCCCGCGGGATAGTGTAAACCGAATTCTACGCGTACGGAGTCGCGGGTAGCAGCTAGGCCTTTTAAGACTATGCCTATAAACTTTAAGCACCTCTGTTAAAGTTTTGTGGACGCATGTTGTCGTGCCGTGCGTAGACGCGGGAACGCGAGAGGAACTCATTACGAATTAATTCGCGCGATAAATTTAAGTGCCGCGAACAAACAAACTAGATGTACGTTTGTCTTTCGACGTATACTCGCTCTTTTACTTCTGGGGGTAGGCAGAGAGAGAAAGTACAACACATTTGAAAATAGCACAATATAAAAGTGTCATCATCTTACCCTATGTAAGGTGCTAACAAATTAGGTAGGTACATACCAATACCTTTACAGCTGATAGTACTCGTCTCTAGGAGCAGACTTAAGTATAAAATATAAAAAAGCATTCTACACTTCCACTGAACGTAGATATAGTTAGTGTTTAGTTTTGTAACTAAGGGACCCCATACATCCCTGTATTATTATTATTTTTTTGTATTTTTTTCTAATTGTATACTGTAGTTTTTAAGTATTTTATTTATTAATTCGCGCATTCTTCTTGGCAATGATGGTCTTTCCGAAAGAGCTGGTAGTTTAAAAAATGACGTGTAAAAGTGCCCATTGCGGCCTGTTTACTGAATAAATGATTTGAATTTGATTTGAATTTGAAAATTTATGTTACATTTTGGAGATAATTAAATAGAGAATCAACTTTAATGCGTAAAAACGCCCTGTTAATGATAATAATTACTTTCATAGTCAGTGATGATTAAAACTTCTTTGACTGTCTTGACTGTCACGAGAAAATGGCCACTTCACTTAGATACATAAATGTCAAAGTCACATAAGGCTTACTAAAAGTTTTCCCGCCAATCGTTGACGGTATGGCAAAAGACGGTTCACTTGACAGAAAGTGGAAAATATCTTGTCACTCAAATGCACAGGCTGATTAGTTAGGCCGAATGATAATTGAATTGTTTTTTTT
>NC_133486.1:7136150-7430189 GCF_025370935.1 Choristoneura fumiferana
CCAATTATTTCTAAATTCTGGTTTCTCTTCAGGTTTGCTTTCTTCCTTTAACGGTCACATTAGATCGGATCCAGGAGATATTTTATCTAATTGTCCCCTTATTAGTTTATGAGTACCCCACTCTGTATAGAAAAAGGATGCAATGTTCTTTCAGAACCCAATATTTTTTTTCTAACATCTTCAATGGAATCCAAGTGGCAATGCAGTTATACCTAAAGGCACTATACCTAATGTTCTCGCAGGTTTTATCAAAGACACCAACAACCCTTCTAGAAAAGGTGTATTCGCCGGGATCCGTTCTTTAATGAAGTATCAGTATTCTGCAGAATTCGGTTATAAGCGAGCGATCGTCCAATGTAGATTGGTCTCAGTTGAATATTATCCAATCGTAAAACATTACCCTTTGAATCAATAAGTACACCACTACTCTGTAGTTTAATACCATTCGTTTTTAGTGTCTGTTCTATTGCTACTTTAACAGTGTTAATATCATCATCACTTGAAGGCATCTTGTTTCCGTTATTTTCCATCTTTCTTATCTCTTTCTTTAGCCATCCATCAAAATTAGCAACTGATATGCCATCATTAGAACTACGATGATATATTTTAGATGATGATGATTTATGTTTCCAACGCGTCAATCGATGATTTTTGCCGCTACTTTGCCAATAGCTCCATTTTACAGAACTCGAACGAACAGGTGATTTCACGCTCTTCCAAAACCAACCGTAAACTTTACCGCTACTGTCAATTCGGGGTACTTTCACTTTGTGCCATTTATAAACTAAATTTAAACGATCTGAGTTTCCTGCATCCTCTTCTGAAGGCACATTAAGGAAAGTTTTGTGCGAAAGCGCGTTGTTTTCATTTGAATTTAAAGTTTCTTTAGAATCCCGTGTTCAATTATGCTATAACCATGATCTCCTTTAGGTATTATAAGTGTTTTTATATTTTCAGCATCGATATCCAATCCACCGTTAATTTTCTTTGATACAAAGTCACGATGACTTGTATCTTTTTCTGGGTTTGTATGATGTTCCGTGTCATCAATATTTACCTCAATTTTTTCTCCGCTTGACGGTAACTTGTCGTGACGATTAGGACTAATAATAGGATTTTCTAGGGCCTTATTGGTGATGCATCAATTTGTTTCTCAATAATTGGTCGTAATATGTCGTGGTGATTAGGCCCAATAATAGAATTTTCTAGGGGTCTTTCTGGTGATGTATCAATTTCGTCCCCATTATTGTCGGAATTGGTCATGGTGCCTTAGGATTGGTTATTGATACATCCATGTCTTCCTCAATAATAGGGTGTAATAGGTCTTCGTGATAAGGTTTTATAATAGGATTTTCTAGGGGACTTTCTGGTGACGCATTAATATCATCCTAATGATTGTTTGTAATACGTCTTGGTGTTTAGGCCCAATATTAGGATTTTCTAGGGGCCTTATTGGTGATGCAACAGCTTCTCCTCAATAATAGGGCGTAATATGTCATGGTGATTAGGTACAATAATATGGTTTTCTCGGGCTTTTCTGGTGATGTATCAATTTCATCCATAATGATTGGTCGTAAACCATGGTGATAGGTCCAATAATAGGATTTCTGGGTGCCTTATTGGTGAAGCATCAATTTCTTCTTCAATGATTGGGTGTAGTAGGTCTTTGTGATAAGGTCTTATAATAGGATTTTCTAGGGGACTTTCTGGTGACACATGAATGTCATGCGTAATGATTGGTTGTAATACGTCTTGTGTTTAGTCCAATATTAGGATTATCTAGGGGTCTTATTGGTGATGCAACAACTTCTCCTCAATAATAGGCGTAATATGCCGTGGTGATTAGGTCAACAATAGGATTTTCTAGGGGTCTTTCTGGTGATGATATCAATTTCGTCTCCAATGATTGGTCGTAATCGGTCATGGTGATTAAGTCCAATAATAGGGTGTTCTGGGAGCCTTATTGGTGATGCATCAGTTTCTTCCTCAATGATTGGATGTAATAGGTCTTTGTGATAAGGCCTTATAATAAGATTCTCTAGAGGGCTTTCTGGTGACGCATTAATGTCACCCGTAATGATTGGTAATACTTCTTGGTGTATAGGTCCAATATTAGGATTTTCTTTAGGAGTTATTTCTGGTGCCCCAATTTCTTCGCCAATGATTGGTTTAATCTGATCTTTATGATTAGGATGGAAAATGAGATTTTCAAGGGGCCTCATTATTGGGGCCTCGTCATATTGACTTGGTCGCGAGTTTTCATCTATTGGAATAGGTTTAATAAAACTTATATCTGAATCCTGAGGGTTTTCTCCATCATGAGAACCAATTACAGATATCTCTTTTGGATTTTTTTCATCTGGGTGTTCAGAAGATGACTGAGAAGGCTGCAATGGAATGTTATCACCTTCAGGCTCTTCAACAGGTATGTGCCAATCTGGTTTTTTATAGTCATCAATGTCATCAATTACTGCTTCGTTGTTTGGCGAACTATTATCATGTTCTGGGGAATAAACTGCCTCATCATCTTCAGCTGCAGTGTCACCAGTGTTGTCATATTCATGAGATTTATGTGGAACATGGGGTTTATTCCATGGTTGCGGCTCGAGGTCTAGAGATGATTCTGGTATAATTTCAGTAGACTTTATTTTATAGCGTATTGTCTTTTCTTGAATATTGAACAATCCTTCGATAGAATTCTCATTGTAATTATAAAGCAATTCGCCAGCACCTTCCGCTAAATCATTCATGCAGTTCTGATATTCTCTTGAAGGGATGAAAGGTATTATCTGATGCGAGTTTTTCGCCTTGTAAAAATATACTACTAATCTTTCTACGCCGGAGTTGTCGACATCCAAATATTCAAGTACCGACGGACCAGATGTTTTTGGGCAGTCATTGAATTTCGCAAGTAACTTTGCAGGAGTTCTGAAATTATTTTACTCGAATTAGATTTTTTTTGTTTGGATTCTCAAGAAAAAGGCACAGGTAAAACGAAACATAATTGCGACCCATAGTAAAATCTTTTCACATGAATGACTTTATTGATGAGTACTAGTACTAGTACTAGAGTAGGACTTTATGTATGAGGTCCTAAAGTTATTGTTAAAAAAAAAACAGTTTTTTGGGTGACTGTTTTTTTGTATATTGGCACCAAATTTCAAGTGAATCTGATTATGATCATTGATTACTAGGAGGAACTTGCAAATTTTGAAAAATTCTTACATGCGAAAAATGCAAGCTGAATAAAAAGCTTGAAAAACCTTACCCGAGGCAATATGTGCTTGCAGCCATGCACAACATGAAATAGAGCTGAAAAATAATAAGTTGTTATTAGTGTGTAAGTTGATAGCTATTGGTTGTCTGATGAACTGTGTTTGGTTTTCAATGTGTCAGGGAAGTCAAAAAGAGCGCACATAAATACAGTAAACACACACACTGATAACATTCAAGGTATTACTTTGTTAGATATAAAGGAATCGACAATCGAACTATGTACCTATCCAAAAAAAAAAAAAAAATCTAATATATTACTTACCTTAAAATACATGATTATAAAAACAAGTATTTAATTCCTAAAATAAACTGCACTAATTTTGACCCGCCATCTCTGTGCTCGCATATTCGTCTCAAAGTACCTTTTATAGTCGCAATAAGGAATAATTAGTGCAAATAAAAAAATCTAAGAACAACAAATTAGCGCTTATAATTTCTTATCAGTTGATTTTGCCTAATTATTTTGCTGATTAGGGCATTTTTTGGATGAACGCTTCCGTCGCGTCGGTAGATGGAGGAAACACTTTTAATTGAGATTTTAACACTAATGGTAAGCATCTGTATATCCATGCCTGGGGTTTTGTACCAGAAAAGAACAAAGTTGTAAAAAAAAACTAAATAATTCAATCAAATATTTATTTATATAATTTTATATACTTAAATTTACGCCAGAACTGATTCATAAATTATGTAGGATTAAACAGAACGAGCATGGTTAATAATGATTTAAGGTAACTGTATATTCTGATGACTAGATCTTGACAAAATTATCGTATTTTTTTTAAATTTGCTCTGCAATTACTTCTGGTCTTCCGGCTCCTTCTTTGCCTCGTTTTTAAGTTTATCTTTAAGCCTTTTAAGTTCTTTCTTCTGCATGTTATAGAAGTAGCCTTCTTCTTGGGCAGTGCCAGCGCGCCCCAATATTCCTGACTGCTTCAAAGCTTCCTCACGTTTCTTCGGCTTTTCTGACGGAGTTTCGGGGACAGTACAATAATCGTTAAGTATTGTGAAAGGCTTTACAATATATTGGTACATAATCACATTGCGTGGAAAACTGGAAATTTTGGAGAGCATTTTCATGTTTACCTGTTTTGATTTTGAGTTTTGTTCTTTTGACATCTGTTCTTTCAAGCTCTTAGATCGGGCCACGCATTTCGTCACTACTTTGAATAAAGCTCATACATCAAAATTGATACTTTTCTAAGTGACCTTTATGAACATTATTTCAAAGGTCAATTTTGTTGACGTATTGATTTGAGTGAGACACAAGATTTTTTCATAGAGTGACGATTTATGTCTTTGGAAAAAAATTGTAGCGAGTAACCTACTTTCTTTATCAACAAAACACTGGTTTAAAAAAATAAACGCACGTCAAACAAAAATTGTCAAAGTAAAAATCAAAACATTAATAAGAAAAACAGTAAAAATGTTTTCTAAAATTCATGTTTTTCCACGTAGTGCGATGCAGTATAGCGTCGCGAAATCTTCTTTGTTGTGTAACAGTTCTTACTGCACTATGCCTGGCGCCCCCTCAGGAAAAGGAGGCGGTGCTGGGGGACCTGTAAAGGAGTCAGGAGTACTTGGGAGCTATGCCCACGCCCAGGAAGAGGGATACTTCTATAACAAGCAGAGAGAAACATTGAGGAAGCTCAAGGACAAATTGAAGAGCGAAGACAAGAAGAATCCGGAACAGAAACCAGAGTAGAATATGGTGTTTTTGTGGGTGCAGAGATACGCTTCTTTCATTATTATGTACCTATTTTGTTCGTCAACTGATTACTTGAAACATTTCCTTAATAAATAAATAATTTGATTTGAAATGTGGTGAGTTAACTTTTTTAATTAAATTGAAAAAGTTATATAGGATGTGAATAATATTTCAATTAGTTTAAGAGTTGGCTATGCGCAAGTTTGACTAGTGCACCTGCCTCCCTACAGTCAACGTCGAATTTAATAGTAATTCACGCCCGAGATTTTGCCACCGTGGATAACTAAAAGAAAGCTAGCTCCCTATCTCGTAGTAAATTCCGAAAAAATCCTCTTAGTACGGCTCTATGGGCCTCAAGGATTATGTATGTCTGCTAATTATCAAGTCTCTAACAGTATGCAGGTCAATCAATCGGTTCATCATAATCATCATCATGTCAGCCGAAAGACGTCCACTGCTGGACATAGGCCTCCCCCAAGGCTCTCCACTCAGACCGGTCTTGTGCTTTCCGCATCCACCGCGATCCCGCGATCTTAACCAAGTCGTCGCTCCATCTTGTTGGAGGCCTACCGACAGCTCGTCTCCCGGTTCGCGGACGCCATTCGAGAAGCTTCTGACCCCATCGGCCATCAGTCCTGCGAGCAATGTGCCCCGCCCACTGCCACTTTAGTTTCGCAATTCTTCGGGCTATGTCGGTAACCTTAGTTCTACTGCGGATATTTCTATCCCGCAGAGAAACCCCGAGCATAGCCCTCTCCATAGCCCTCTGAGTGACTTTGAGTTTTCTCATGAGGCCCATCGTTAGCGCCCACGTCTCAGATCCGTATGTCATCACTGGCAACACACACTGGTCAAAGACTTTTGACTTCAAACACTGCGCTCATTTGGACGAAAAGACACTGCGAAGCTTCCCGAATGCTACCCAGCCGAGTCGGATTCGACGAGTGATCTCTTCAATCGGTTATGTTACTTTTTTTAGACATAACTAGCGATCCGCCCCGGCTTCGTACAAATGTTGTAAGAGTCGGTAATTTCACATTTTTCACGCACCCCTTCCTTCAAAACTAAAGCCACGCTGAGTCGGGGCGCGTCGCTAGTCTTGAATCAATATCTTTTGTTTGATAAAAACCTACCATTACGAGTAAGTACCTATACCATTAATAAAGAATTTTTTTAACAAAAAAGTAAAACGTTGAAAAGTTTTTTTCAAGAGTTTTGTAGTCGGTTCCATTTTTTGTTTTTTATTTTTATTTTTTTGGAGTCGTTTTTACTTTTTTGTTAAAAAAATCTTTATTTCTCACTTTTTAGTGATTTGTAGCCAAAGTACATCTCACAGCGATTCCATTAAGTCCAAACACGGCTTATTTACGTTGTTTTATAACAGAGTTCCGTTGCCTACCTACCGGCTTCAGCATCAGATCAGTTCGAAAGAATCATAAACTTAAAGCTTGTTCTTAGTCGCTTATCTAGGTAGGTATATTAATCATGATCGTTTATAGATGAACGAGCATTACTTAGCCTTCATTGGTCATCTATTTACGGTCTTCTTCATCAGGTTCAGTTTACCAAATGATACTTTTTGAATGTAAATGCTTATCTTAATGCTAAAAATGCCAAAATCGCCATAAGTGTGCCTATAAAATTTGAGGTTTGCCCTCGATTTTCGTAGGATCCCATCATCAGATCTTGACTTGGTGACAATAAAAACTACTTCAGAAGAGTAAGTACCCTTTCGAATACAAAAAGAATTTTGAAAATCGGTCCACAATTGTACTGAGTAATCGGTGAACATACATTAAAAAAATACAAACATTGGAGCTAGAACCTCCTCCTTTTTTTGAAGTCTGTTAAAAATCCGTTATGTAGTTTGAAGGCTCTAACCATACTTACGGAACGCTACCTACGGAGAGACGGAGGAAAGCGACTGTTTTGTGTAAAGATGCACAGTATAATCCATATATTTAATACTATAAATGCTAAAGTGTGTTTGTATGTTTGTCCGTCTTACACGCCGTAACAGAGCGAGGGATCGACGTGATTTTTGGCATAGAGATAGTTTATGGGCCCGAGAGTGACATAGCCTACTTTTTATCCCGGAAAAATGCACAGTTTCCGAGAGAACAGCGCGCGATAATCGAATACCACGCGGGCGGAGCCGCGGGCAAAAGCTATTAGATAATAAGTCGTTCAAAGACGTAAAAACTAAAAACGCATCCATTGAAAACAATATGGCAGTGTTACTTGGCCTGCAAAAAAAATAACCTCACCAAAATAATTTGAAATATCATAATTACCCTGATATAATATACAAGCTTTAAACTGAAAAAAAAATCAAAATTAAAATAAATTTTTGTTTTTTTTTGTGAGTCGAGTATCACACTTTGCTTAAATAATGATTTCAACATTTTA
This sequence comes from Choristoneura fumiferana, assembly GCF_025370935.1. Lineage (NCBI taxonomy): Eukaryota > Metazoa > Arthropoda > Insecta > Lepidoptera > Tortricidae > Choristoneura > Choristoneura fumiferana. The sequence continues at coordinate 7,143,544 of NC_133486.1, forward strand.
CTTCTTAGACCAAAGACAAGAAATAGTTTATTTTTTTCTGTTTAATATTAGCAATGACACGAGATTGATAGATTTTTTGTAGACAGTTATTTTTTGCATGAAGTTTGGCTCGCATTGAATTATAATAAAATAACAACACTCGAATATTTTAATGTTCTCTGTGGTTTCTTCATCAAAAATGTCAAACATTTCTTAGTTAGTAATGCAGAAATGCTTTTCCACCGGAAATAAAGAATCATGATCTCATATCATCCCAAACATCGCTGTTTAATCAATTCTAAGTTCTTTTTTAATTCCGTGCACCCAACTAACTAAAAACGTGAAAAAATAATGCATACTAAGAATATTTTTGGGAAACCTGGATCAGTGAACAATAATTTTGGATACCTAGCCATCATACGAGGACATATGGTGCCATTAATACATAACGCTAAGAGCTACACAGAGAAACATGAAGGCCCAGAGAAAGATAAAGGTAGAGTTGAGCAAATAGATAAAATCCACATGCCAGGCTTCGTCCATCCCGAAAACAAGAACGAAGAAGGTTATTTCACGCAAATAGCCAGGCAGCAGCTTGAAGAGCTGAAGAAAAAAATGGAGAAGCCTAAAGTGGACAATACTGAGAAAAAAGACTAGAAGTTAAAATTCTTGTAATGATGTTGGTATGTCCTTGTTCAAGTATTAAAATTGACTATCAGGTGTATTTGTGTCTTATTTAACAGTGGCAGCGCTAAACAATCTTTCTAGTTTATTTCATATCCCTGACATTATTTCAAGATGTACGTACGTACCTTATTTTCTCTATTCTTTAGTCCCTTTGATGCTAGGTCTTCATCGAACAGTAATCAGGAATGGACGACATATTTACTAGCCCAGCGTTTACAAACTTGCAGAGGAACTTAATGGCAATCAGAATACTAATGGACATTCTCAAAGTAAATTGAACGTACAAGCGGTTTACATTTTATAAACTTAAGTTCTTTCTGCTATGTTTGCTGCTATTGTTATAGGAGAAAGTAAGTGTATGTTCAAATTGTGTGACAATTTTGTTTTGGTATGAGACTGAAGTATAGCACTACCTATTTGTCATGTCTGCTGAAATATTTGTAAGAGGGATAGCGAAGTACAGTCAAGGAATTGAATTCATGGGCCACCATGGAACCTTTTCAAATGAAAAGTCATTACGACTTTCCTTGTTAATTAATGCGATGTCACTATGACGTTTACTGTGAAATGGTTCCATGGTGGCCAATGAATTAAACTCCTTGACCGTACTACTATTTCTAGCGGGAGCGACAGTGATAGATAATTTGTGTTGCATATTGATAATCTTAAATGATATGATCCACGTCTCTGCTGTGAGCTTATCTTTGGTTTTATTTCGTGCCGTATAGTATACGATGGATTATTAAGTTGTACCTATCAGATATTTAGAACATTATATTGACTTAATTTCAGTCACAAGAATGCGGTTGTTTTGTTTGTTTTAATAAATTCCTTTTCAGGATTTTTCAAGAGACGTGTATTGTGTGTATTTCTTTGCTCTTTTTTAAAATTCTTTAACACCTTCTTTTATAAAGATTAGAACTCGTATCTCATGTGTAATATGTGTAATAGACAATGTGATTTCCAGTGATTTCAGCTTGACTTCTGTCATTTTACTATCACTGTCACTTTCCACTGTCAATCGCATTTTTGACTTCGTATAAATTTTGCGCAATATTAGATAATTTCTTCTAAAATGTCCATGAAAATTGTTTAAATCTATAGCTAGTAAATTCAAAGCATATTAAGATGGCTTTTGTTAGGAATGTAAAAAAACCTTCGAGGGTAGTGAGAGCCCTGAAACAGATGAAATCTAAGTTCCTCTCAAAGCCAGACAGTCAGATGCTGTTTTGTAGGAAGACAAAATTTGTCTTCGAAAATTATAAAGGTATAGTACTGATTGAACGAACGGATTAGTGTAAGTTGGAAAATTAATTGGCTTACAGAAAATGCTGTAGTTTCAGGGTAACCCCTTGTTTCTGTGTTATTTCAGGATCATTAAAGCTTGGATGCTTGCTTATTGTCATGTCATAAAGCTCTCAGAACATCAAGTTCGTTCTCAACTCTGTAGTCCCTCAGACACAAGTTCGGATCTAAATAGTAAATTATTAATCAGATATCTTTATTTCACAGGTGACCAGCCCTTGCATCCAAAGATTATCCTGGGAAAGTCCTGTCACACACTAACTTCACACATCTATCATCCTGTCAACTGCTCCACCACGGCTAAGTTCCACCACTTAGCGGAAAACGCATTAATGACATGGGCTATGTGTAATAAAAACGAAGTTATATTCAAACCTACAGATCCAGAGAGTATCAGTGGTTTAAGGAATTATGCAAAAGAAGTAGATGGTAAAGGTGCACCACCGGTAGATGCGAAAAAACCGAATGCAACAAGGATAGATGAATCTGTTGGTGCTGAACGATTTGCTGAAGCCAAGCGAATACTCAAGGAAAAACGCATGTCTAAGGAAATGAATAACCGGAAAAAGTCCCCTTTTGAAGAACCGTAACTAAAGTTTCATGATAAATATTTAGTGGATAAAATTACAAATGTTCAGTTAAAAATATGATGTGGAGGTGCTGATATCTCTCATCAAATATACTGAATTGACATCACCATAAGTTCTTTGTTTTTATGGTTAAATAATTTATCTATACTGTAAAAGAGAAAGCTATAGGCAGACAAGCTTGATAGAGAAGGTTATAGATTAACTCCAGGTTTTAATATCAATATTTCGATGGTTAAAAGGCTAATTGATCTAAGCGCCACTTTTGTAAAAAAATTAAAACAGCTCAAACGACGAAGAAAAATTCACTGCTTCCCAACACAAGACCTCAAAAAATATCGCTTAGATCAATTAACATTTTAATCGTCGATTTGCTTGTTTGTCCTCTAAGCACTACTAAACTAATCACCCGATTGCAATATAAACCTTTGATGGAATATTTTCTTGAATTGAAACATTTCTCTGCCTCTGGTGATAAACACCTCAAACGGCGCAAATATGCCAGTATAGGGCAGAGTTAATATTTGCACAGTTGGGGGTAGAAATTCTAGGCCCTTTGGATCCAGGCGCGAAAGAATTCGTAAAATGGGTCTCTTCGTCCTTCCCGACCGGAAGGCAGGCAGCTATCCGCAATCCTATGAGCCTGCCCATTCAATACGGAAAGTCGAAGTTCCTAACATAAAATCCCACTAGTATTATAAATGCGAAAGTTTGTAAGTCTGTTTGTCAGTCTGTTACCATCATGTCTAAACTGCTGAATGAAAATGAATAGATGAAATTCGATATAAAGGTAGTTTAAGTCTCAGGGAAGGGGAAGGACGTAGGATAGTTTTTATCTCGGGAAATTGCATAGTTCCCGCGGGATAGCGATAAACGAACTCTACGCGGACGGAGTCGTAGGCAACAGCTAGTTTGTAATAATAATATCACGTCAGAATCACAATATAGTTTTTTTTTTTCTAATTTGCCCCTACTGCACCAATTTTCAACTCAGTCTGTTGAGTAATTTTGGAACAAATCTGGATATGATAGATGGACAGACAGACAACGGAGTGATTCTATTAGGGTTTCGTTTTTTTTGATCTACGAAACCCTGAAAAACAGTTGCGCTGTTTCCCAACAGTGAAATAAAACACTTTAATGCCTTTAAAGATATTTAATACGAAGTACCTAACATTTTTGATGAAAACAAGTCTAAATATTTTAAGGTTCACATGAATGAACCTTTTCCTCTTTGTGACCTTTTTCCATCAATGTTTTTAGCGACGGTTTTTAGTAATCACCCGGGTCCTGGTCTACGTGGCTCACTACCTTCGTCATCTGGAGTCCTCATGAGACCTTGGTTACGGAGTCTATTCTTGATATGCGCTATCTGTTGCTGTCTCATATGGAACGCAGGATCAAAAAATTGGTAATCTGAATTTTGACCTGGTTCCCTGAGTCTTGGAAAGCCTCTCGGAGCCGGATTTTCAGCCCATTGGTCTGGTGTTACGTACATTCTTGCTTGCTGCATGTTTTCCCTAGGTTTTTCGGACGCTTAGTACCTCTTAGGTTGTGGAACTTTGTGACGTTGCCAATGGGTGCACCAGAGTTTGCGCTTGCGAAAAATATACAGTGCTTCCTTATGGGGTAAGGCGTTCTTTTGATTTTCGCTGATGAGTTTTCTGGCTTCTTTAAAATGGAGTTTAACTTGTCGTTAGTGGAGTTTGATAGAGATCTGGTTTGCGACGTCGATTGTAAGGGAGTTGTGGCTCTGATTGTGACGCCGCAGAGTTTGCTGGGAAGCATTTTCTTGTGTTAGATGGTGGAGGTTTGTGGGTAGGATTGGTGCTGGTTTGGGTTTTGATGATGGATGGACTAAGCACTTTCAACTGTCAGTTGACTCGACGTTTGATTGTTTTGCTTTGACTAGATTGTCATTTCACATAAACGAAAATTTTAAGTTGAAAATAGTTCTCATAAAAAGTAGGTGCTATATTTTTCAGTCGGTATACCACTTGTATACCACTAAGCATTACCTATGTTGTGTTATAAATCTAGTTGTGTGAAATACTTTGAACATAAGTCATTTCATTATACTATAATTTGGAGCCATTTTTTTCGACAGATACATTTGTTGAGTTGGTTCTCGGATTCTTCTTAACAGAGATTTCTTCTCAACAGAGACATCCTATCCTATTATTTTACTAATATTATAAATGCGAAAATTTGTGAGTGACAGAGCGAGTGGGTATGTTTGTTAGTCCTTCACGCTGAAACGGCTGGACGGATTTGAAGGAACTTTGGTATGTAGATAGCTGGACGTCCTACTAATATTATAAATGTGAAAGTTTGTGAGTGAGTGAGTATGTTTGTTACTCCTTCATGCTGAAATGGCTGGACGGATTTGAATTAACTTTGGCATGTAGACATCTGGAATAAAACATAGGCTACTTTCTATTCCGATGTTCCCACGGGATAGGGATAAGGTGGCTTAGAGTCATGAAATTTGACATGATTGTTTTAATGCAACGCCAATGAAAACCACGATATAATTTCGGAGAATTCCCACGGGAATTTTTAAAAATCCCATAATTTCAATTCAGCTGCTATCTCATGATTTACGTGTGCGAAGCCGCAGGTAAGCACTAGTTGTGCTATAAATTCACGTGAATAACAATAAAGAAACCTGAATAGATTTAAAAATATATAGGAGGGGGTAAGGTTAAAAATTACTAAAATTCTGCTTACGTAATACTTGAATGACCTCTAACTCTCAAAGTGAAGGACGGTGGGTCCCACTGAGGCCCCAGTACCCCCCCGCGTTACGTGGCCGAGCGGGGCCGCAGCCAGATAATCTCGCGGACCCACGCTGCGCTCGACAGCCAGCTCCCGTGCGCACGCGCGTGTACCGACATCATACAAAATGTTATTTGTTTTTTGCCAGCACTACAAGTACAATTGCTCAACGAGATTTACTATTTTATTAAAACTAAAAAGTTTTTCAGTTGCACCCGGAACCCGTATCCGCTGAAACGGTTGGCCGGCCATACGTGCCAAGCGTGCTACCAACTGCATCCCGTTGCTCCTGCGAAACAAAATATTTATAGTTAAAATCGTACCCGTATTAATTGAACACAAAGTTATGTTGAAGGGGGTATTGGGGAATAAAAGTGTTTTTTTTTTCAATATTCTGGATACTACAAACAAGTTTACATAATGGATATTACAAACAAGTTTTATTTAAGGCTCCGTATTTATTTTCAATCAAGTGTTACTAATTTATACCTAAACATTTAAAATGGTGAATGTGTTTATATATGGGAGTCTCTGACCATGGGGCATAAAATCCAGGGTTCGATTCTACACGCATAACTGAGCTATTTTTGTTCTGCTACTTTAAAAAAATATGACCACTTTAGTTTACTACTTTACTTAAGTACCTTACTTATTAGTTTACTTACCTACTTTAGGCTTTTTTTTTCAAACAAATTAAATGTAAATGTAATGTATGCGATACAATACTAAATTGACGGCACATTGATATTTTTTTATCCTAGAGATGTCAAATAAATGTCTAAAATTATTTCAATACCCCCGTATCAAGAGACAGCGATAACACCGCCATGTCCGATACACAGATTTAACAATTAAACTTTGAGAATCAGTAAATGACCTAAATTTAAGTTTTTAAAATGTTAATAAACAAAAGTACTTAGCTTAGTTTTGTAGAATCGAACCTTGAATTTAAAGCCCTATGGTCATAAACACCCTGTTTTATTAAATTGTTTTGCTATCGTTACTCTTAGCAGTTTGAAGTCCGCAGCGCCTGTCAGAGGCACAGGTCAATCCGATCCCAATCCTCTCTGTGGGATAAAAACAAATTAACAACTTTAGTTTACATTAATGCTGGACGAAAGCAGGAAAGCCGAAGGCCGAAATAATGAGGCTCCGTCTCGATTTGCCCGAAACTGAAGCCGAAAACTGTTGCGACCAAACCGCTGCTTAAAAAACGGCGACGGTACGGAATCGCAGTGACCGTGTGCCATCTTTGATGGTCACCTCTACGAATGTAACAGGAACGCAGCAGTTGAAAGCAACGGATAGCGTACAGTCGCCAGCACCAACATCTACCACAGCAAAAAGTTCAGAAATATCTGATACGACTCTATTTTTAAGGCCGGTAGAATGTGTCGGATATTTTGCACGCTCCACTGAGGCAGACATTTATGCAGGTGATTGTACTATCAATCTTCAACTGAAGACCACGATAGTATTGTCAAGAGTGCAGCGATTTCATCATCGTCATCAACTGGAAGATGTCCACTGTTGAACAAAGGTTTCCCCCCTTAGCACCGCACAATGAATGACAGCTTGCCAGCAGCAGGACTACTACGAAACTCGAAAATCGAAGTTCGGATCGTACCGTCCCTCTCACTCTTGTATTACATAATTTAAGTGTCGGCAGGACGGTACGATACGAACTTCGATTTCGAATTTCGTAGTAGCCCTGCTACCACCGGAGGGTGTGGTGTTCCGTCGTTTTAAGATGGCGACGAAAATGGCTTTCAAAAATCCCTAATTATTTTTATTTATCCTTTTTCTATATGTATTATTTTCATATGTTTGTCATTTGTGTATGTTTAATTGAATTTTACAACGCATTGGTTTTTTACTGTAACACTGTAATTTTTATTGATTAATAAAAAAAAATATTAATACAGGCTGTTTTCAAAATGTATAGATGTAATAAAAATAAACGAGATAATTTGTAACAATAACGCCCATGCACTCATCCTGTACAAAATAAACATACGATTCCATATCAAGTAACAGCACCAAAATGTTCCTACATGTCCGTCCGTATTAAAAGGCCATTCTGTTGCGTCCGCGCACCTCAAAAGTGCCGCCATCTTTGAAATGCCGCTTTGTGCGCTACCGAATAGCGTACACTGTAAGGTATAGTGTATATAGAAAGATCAGAGGACCATTTTTGAAATCACATCCCCCAAAAGCGTGCTGTAGAAAAAAATTAAACATCTGATTAAAATATGAAGATTGGACGTTTGATTAAAACTAAAGTAATTGTGTCGCAGATTTTATTAACGTTTTATAAAGAACCGGCAAATGTTATGTCTCTAATCATAGTAGTAAAATTTTCGGTTTTTTTCCCAATCTCGTAGAAACATGGGGATGAGAAGTAGCCTATGAGTTATTCTAGACATCCTGCTATATGTATATTAATTGAACGTAAAAAAAAACATCCACATTTTTACTATACCATTATAATGGAAGATCTGTTTGTATGTCTAAATGTGCTGTGTATATTCGGTATTCATTTCAAGATTTTCAATTGATAATTAAGTCCAAACACACAATGATACTTTCTACTTGTGCCGATAAAAAGAATACTTTTGTAAAAAAATAGTGAATCAGTGCCTTTTGTCGAGTTCTCTGACATTAGTTTTAAATCCAATATAATACATACATAGGTACTTAGTCAGTCTGGATTCGTTTTGCAATAAAGATATTATCGTAAAAATGCTTGCTCAAGAATATGGTACTTGCTAACTGCTACATTACTACTGCCAATAGTTTATATGTTCAGTTGCCGCAACATTATACTGAGTGAGCCCCAATTTATACTATTCGATGATTTTTTTTCTATTATATATATATATGCTTGATGTATGCTTTATTACTGTTATGGCACTCCAGGTCTATACCTTATCATGTCTTAAATGCAATGTTTAACTATGTGACTGTTTGTTGTCTTAATAAATAAATAAAAAATCTTTCTCTCTCTCCCCCCCCTCTCTCTCTCTCTCTCTCTCTCTCTCTCTCTCTCTCTCTCTCTCTCTCTCTCGATTGGATTTCGATTCGATTTGGATTTGCTGGAACGCTAAAATCAGTTTTCATTAGCTATATTGGACGGATTTTGAACATGAAACTACCGTGAGACTCACATATTAAATGATATTGTAACGGATAACTCACGTCTTAAACCGAGTTTAGCTCGACATGTTGACGGACGGATTGGACGGGTCGTCTAATTTTTAATTTCCCAACTGTGTCATATGAACGAATGGCTTTTCTTTACTTGACGCTGTCTGTGGTACCTCTGAAACGGGTGGACCGATTTGGATGCTGTTTTTTTTATTTGAAATCAGGTTTCTTTGCTATTGTTCTTAGACATGTTTCATCTAAATCGGTTTAGCCGTTTTAGGGATATTGATCTTTGAAGTGACAAAAGCGGGGGTTTTCCAACTTATTTTTTGTTAAGTATATCTTAATTATTTTTTGTCTAATTGGCAAAAGAAAAATACGTGTCTAATATTTTCTAATAATTGAAGTAACTGATGAACTCACGGCACCGAAAAACAGAACCCTCTACTGTGTCAGATTATTAGAAATCAGCTAATAAATATACATAACTAGATGTTGCCCGCGGTTTCACCCCCGTTCCAATCTTTTTTTTAAATTTTGTTTAGCACAAACTTTGCCCTGACAATAAGGAATACAACAAAAAAATAATTATCAAATTCGGTGCCGTCGTTCGGAAGTTATGCGCGTACTCGTACATACATGTATTTCGGCGATTTTTTATTTATATAGAGACAGAGAAGAGAAGAGATAGAGAAAAGAAGAGAAGAGATAGAGATTGGTCAGGGAATCAAGCTCAGGTTACACCAGCCCATGCAATATTATATATCCTTCCCTCTGGACGGGTTCAAAAGGGAACCGTACGTAACTCTTGCGCACATGAGGAGCTTATCCGTCTTGCATCCCAGAGCTATATAGTATCGTGAAGTTTAGCAACTTTGTGTTTGCCATGATGAGTTGATTTCTCAAGTGTCGAGTAAATACTGTCCATAAAAACAAGGCCTTGTAACTGCAGTTACCATGGTGGCGCAGCATGCCGGCAATGCAGCGCGAAGGCCGCACTGGTAAGGTCGCCATGCGAAGATGAGCGTAATGGAGACAACCTTTGGGTTTGGTATCTTACTTTATTCTAAGAGCTTATGTTATTCTAACACTACATGTATTTATATCTATGTATTTGTGGATAATATATGTATGTGGTGAGGTACACGCTAAAGACGTTTGTGGCACGTTTGTGATCAGTTTACCTACAATAAGACGACCCAATCACAAGCATGACTGTAACGTCGCTTATTAGCGATATTCCAGCTCTCAGAACATCTTCATTTGGTACGGCGAGCTCAAATCACGACAGGCGCTCGAATAAAACCCGCTACCAGAAAACCCTGTAGTAAATAACAATTGGTAAATTAAATATCTCCAACAATAGCAACAACATACACATTCCGATACTCCTTGGGAGGCTTGCGGCCCTTTGTAGGATTATCCGTTGCGAACTTGTATTAGCCAAATACTTGCGCCGCCACAATGTCGGTTCGTTCGATAAAGGATTTTTGTTGGTTTAATTCGCCTTGTAAAGATGAGATCTGGTGATGCCGTATCATGACGGCGGTGCCTTGAGATCAACTACAGTAGTATTATTGTGCCGATAGGAATCGGCAATCTTTGATTTTTATAGGCTTCAAAAAATAAGAAGGTTCCATCCAGCGGTATGGAGTAAATATTACTAATCTTTCAGTATTTTAATTCTGCAACAAAACTTTCCAAGCATGCAATTTAGACATGAATTTACCTGTAAGTACAGAAAATCACTTCTCAGACTGCCGTAGCATCTCCAAAAAACCAAATCGAATTTCTAAGACGCCTGCGAGCTTACCTACTTATACGTAAGCACTTTATAGTGCCTCCTTTGACCAAGATAAATCGATTCAAGTTCATCGAACGAAACCAAATCACGAGAACGCCCGCGATTAACAACCAACACACTTCCAAATTCAAAACGCACCAATGGTCACTTGGTTTTTTTTCAAAGCCGAAAATGGCGGCGGCGGCCTGAAACGTTAAGGAGGATTTAGAATAACAATTGTTGCCTGTAATGGATATGCACTAGAGCATAAATGGTTTGTTTGTTTGGATGCCGACACCTCAAAAACGTATTGTTGTTTAGGAGTTTTGAATACGGCTTATTGAAGAAGCGGTGACCAGTGGGCACCGGGCATCTGCGGACATTAGATTCTGCTCTGTTGCTTGCTTTCAGAAACGATACTTTGATATTGGTACAACACTTCAGATAAATAAACTTGGGAGTGTAAAAACTCTTTACATCAACTGGTTGAATAGTGTTCGAGTGTTACACTCATATGGGGCAATTTTTCAAATAAAATATGACCTATTCATAAACATTTGTACAGGTTTACTGTATGACAGGTTTCAGAAACACACTTGTGCCTTCAAAGAACAGCAACATCATGACAATGTTAACACTGGATCTGTCTAGGTGCTAAAAATTGTTTGAACACGCACTAGCACGATTGGCAATTCATTTGCGTTCAGACAGTTCCCATCGGGTCTCAAGGTACAATCCTGTGACAGACAGAATAGGGTTCTGTTTGTTTTGGGTACAGAACTCTAAACACGAGCTCCAGTTCCTAAACTTCCATACATGAAATAACTTCATTCCATTTGCATGTATGTTTGTAGCTATGCGGGTTCTTCTCATTCTCACCGACGTATCATGGAAGCCTTCATTTCGCGCTCCAACGCACCCTGACATGCGCACCTACAGGCTAGAGAAAGAGCAAAAAACATAAGGTTCTTAATCAAATAAATCATCTCACCAAGGCCCAAGGTACAGTATCGTCTAATCCAACACAAGTAGAAAGTAAACTTGATTTAAGGGTCATTGCGCCTAGTTAACTCTTTCATTTGATAACTGAATATTTGAAGCTACTGTTCGATTTGCTATTAAGTTTTTGATTAAGCACTCACAAAAGATAATTAAATTTCATTGTTAATAGTAAATCGGACAGCGAATTAATCTTCGGTGAAATTATAGTCTGATTGGTGCAAAAAGTTGATAACTGTTTTTATAAGTTACCAGGAAAATTGGTTGAGGTCAAAGCAATGATAATAACTAATCGAAGGGTTCTTAAATCATAATAGGAGAGATCCCGTTGGAAGTAATATGCTGTATTAGTAATTGAATACTTGATTACAAATTCTTCTTCTCCTTTTCCTTAACCCCCGTTCTACATGAGGTCGGGTATAGGAAGACAAGAGTATGGAGGCATCATGTGGTACAATCAGCAGTAGAACTGGATAAGCTGATGGTTACGATACTCAAAAATATCTAGGTAGGCAGGTACACACGAGTGTTTAGGTCATTTTGTGCACCACAACTGCTTATCTACTTCAGCTGCTGACTGCATTTATTCCAAACTAGCTTTTGCCCGCGATGTCTTCTGCCAATGATTCGTTAATAACTCTCACGGGAACTGCATTTTTCTAGGATTAAAACATCCTTTATATGCATCAAGATCTCAAACTATCTGCATACAGTCTAAATTGGTAGAGCGGTGTAAGCGTGAAGATTCAACAGACAGAGCTACTTTCACAGTTGTAAAATTGTATGGAAAGGATTAATAATTTAACGCTGTCATAGCCATTCTAAGCAAACGCTGGAAGACACTTTCAGGCAGACTAAAAGTGGCTTTCTTGATCAACTGAAATATCGTTACCCATATCTATATTTAAAAAAAAAAAACGTTTTTTGCACAATACACACGAGAAGACTGACATCACTGCCTTGCCTCCAAAAACTGTATTCGGTCTTATTATATTTTGATGGCATATCGATTTCGTTCACAACAGAACTGAATTATAGAATCACCGTATGATAGAATGTTGAACGTGAATTAATTGAATTACGATCCAACCGCTGCTCCTGCGCAGGGGGGTTAATATTGTGTGGCCGGCAGTTGATGGTACAGTATTCAGTTGTTTGAAATAAAACTGGATGAGGCATATGACATTTTTTAATACATACAAATTGTAGGTACAGTCTCCAGCACCAATATCTGACACAACAAGCGTGCATAAATATCTGATACGACTCTAAATTTACTAAAAAGCATCCAGTACCACTTTAAACTGTAATTTAGCTGTAAAAAGATTCATTGCATTTAAATTTATATTTTTGATTGATATAATACAATTTCATTTAAAATTAAATAATATTAAATGGTTATTTCTAATAAAATTGCATTATGTAGGTTTGAGTCGTGTCGTGTAGGTACTTTAAAAAAAAACAAGTGTGGCGGGAAAGTATAAGGGCAAAAACTTTACATTTTAAAACCGTGCCCAAGCATTTAATTTAATATTTTAACAATTTTGCTTTATTTCCTGGCATTATTGGAGAAAAGCACTATACATATAATTATATCTCACTCAGCGGATGTGGCAATCCGTGTATTCGTATTTATTGACGGACTCAACTACGCTTCGTCTGTCAAACTCTACTCATCCACGAATTGCTTTTTCCCGACCTCGGCAATACGGTATTTGACAACTCCTGATTTTGCCATATCTTAATATTATTATGAAAATATAGATAAACAGATAGTGTTTAGCGAATAGAAGATTTAAATCGGTTGAAAATTGGATTTAAAGTGATTTTTTGAAACCTGTCTCTTTCTCAAACGCTTTTCTCTATGCAGCAAGTATGGCGGTACTGGCGTGTGACGTCACATGCCAGTATGTCTTTCTCTGTCTAATCTTGAATTTCAAACCTTTATAACTTTGTTATTTGTAAAGGTAGCTTAAAAATTGTTTTTCTATTCGATAACAGGCATTGTGTAGTTTTAATTTATAAAACATATACAAAATAGTCAAATACCGTATACTTTTCCATGCAGATTTCGAAAGACAAAGATAAGCTTTTTTGAGCTAGTAAGGTGAAAATGCATTTTACATTTCTTCCTCAAGGACAGTAGCGCCACATAACACGTCGCGTCTGATTAGGATTAACTAGAATAAAAAAAAATGTTCAAAACCTTTACTTTTTTAATTGTTTTTCTATTCATGTTTATTATTGAAATTGTGGAATGTGATCATTTTATTTAAAAGTGTGTCAGTTGGAAATCAAAATGAACTCAAACAAAAAGCGAAATACTAGTCCGTTGCATATCGTAAGTTGGTTCGTGACTTTAGACTAGACGAAATTTTAGACTTCATAGCCGCCCTCCCTAAAACTAGGATGGTCAACCACCTCGGTACACACTATTGGCTATATTTAGTCTCGTTGTAAATATACTATTTTTGTGTACTTTTCCAGTGTCTGTATTTTTAAAGCTTATGGTGTAATACCCCATCTAGTGTTTAATACGCACAACTCAGCTGTCAATGCAAAGGTGTCGATAGATCATTCACAACTGACAGGGGATATATGACGCGGACGTTGACCTCCGGCCGACACATTTGTTCCTATTACGTTTTGATTTACTGGCTCCTCTTATATGATAAATTAAACTTTTTGATAGTAGTTATAGGGTTGCATTTTAATTGGAGTGCGAAAAGCTCTCAAAACCTTATGGACCTAGAGAATATTTAGTTGGAATTCAGTAGTGATTACTAATTAGTATTATTGAGATGTGTTTTATTAAAGACAAGGTTTATCCCGCGGGTTCGGTTCCGTGAAAGAATGAAAAATTAGCTTTCGATCCCTATGGAATTCTTAATGCACCTCTATGGTAGCTGCCGTGATGTCGTCAAAACTGTACATATACATATGTAAAGATTTGTGTCAATGGTATCAAACATTGAGCAGTTCCCTCATGATTAGACGACCTTGGCTGCAGCATCAGGATGTGTCTATCATATAAACCCATTGTCATCCAAACTGAACGTCAATGCAAAGTTTCGTATCTGTGCCATGAACTATTGAGGAGTTCCCTAATGCGGAGACGATCCTGGCCGTACCACCCCAGTTTTACTACCGTATAACGTATTGTTACCGTATTAACATAAATATACCAATTTTCAGCTCAATTGAATACCAGGAAGTGGTCGAAAAATGGTTTACAAATTTTGACACTACAACTTTCAAACTTGCATACAAACGTAAGTTGCAAAAAATTGCAGAAATTTAATGAACAATAAAGAAAGTTTTCGATGCAATCCTTGGTAAACCACCCCAGTTCAAAAGAAAAATTATCTTAAGTACCTTCTAACTTTGTTTTAATAAGAAAAAAATTCTTAGAACGCATCCTCTCAAGTCAGATATACCTACAAACAAACAGCTTATAACCCAAAAAGGATTATAATAATGAAATTTCTTTATAACAAAAACGTAACCCTCTGGCGGCAATCGAGTAAAAACTTTTGCAAACTTTCTTTCACATTGCAAAATACGGAATACACCCCTCTAACTAAGACATAAGAGTTGGTAGGTTTTGAAATAAATAGCAAATTTTTGGAGTTTCTAGGGATGGTTTTGTAAGTTAATACGAATTTGTAAATTAACTTTTGGCCAATAATTTTCGACAATGGCGGAGTAACATGTTGGCTACTGGGCGGTCTGCGATGACAAAGGTTCGGTGATGTGATAATATCATCACAACGATGATTATAATAATGATGACGAATTCTTTTGTGGCGTTTTGCGGTATTTTGTTTAATTTTGATGAACTATACTTCGATTTTTTTAACATTAGAAAAAGGGTAAACAATTTTGACAAGTCTTTTTATTATTGAAAAACGTTTTAAAAAAACACCGGCCAAGAGCGTGTCGGACACCCCCAAAATAAGGTTCCGTAGCCATTACGAAAAAAATAAGTAATATTTTTCTAAGGATTCCGTATTTTATACGGAATCTTCCAAGTTTAGGTATATTTTATACCTTAGGGTGCTATTTACTCTTAAACTACTTATAATTCTCAAGCAAACTTGGCCGTTATAGTTTTCCTTGAAAGTTTGATATACTTACTACCATCCTGAATTTTAAAAGACCTATCCAACGATACCCCACACTGTAGGGTTGGATGAGAAAAAAAAACACCCCCACTTTACGTCTATGGGAGGTACCCTAAAAAATTTTTTTTTTGAATTTTTAATTGTACCCTTTTTTTGGCATAGTTTACTTATATATTTTTCTTTCTAGCATTGATAGTCCGACACCGATCCGTCGCGGACCGACAGACAGACAGACAGACATGGCGAAACTACAAGGGTTCCGTCTTTGCCATTTTGATACGAACTAATGTAAATGATCATTATGTCCTTGCTAATTGTTACATATTTGCTGTTTTTAGGGTTCCGTAGCCAAGTGGACGTCAGACGGCTAATATGATGATGATGATTTTGTTTTATTTAGATATCCTACTGTACCTATTTAATTTGGAAGCGTTTTAAATCTCCGCTAGTTAATCTGGCGTATCATAATTTAGCCATGTCTAGCTATAGCCTCTGCGGCTTGGGTGTCAGTGACGGCTCCAATAACGGCCGATCGAGCGCGGCGCCGGCGCCGGGGTGACAACGTCTTTATACCGAGCATAAGTCTGTCAAAGTTTTATTGCGAGCCACCAGTAGCGTGGAGTGCATATTTTTGAGACAAACCGGAGAGTGAGAGAAGTACGAGTAAAGTGTACCTACCTTTTTCTATTTTTACAAATTACTAGAGTTTACCCGCGGCTTCGCACGCGTAAACTATTCGATCTGGTAGTTACAATTGAAACGGGATTTTACAAAATTCCCGTAGGAAATAAAATTTATATCGTAATCTTCATTGAGGTGTTGTGTTAAGAACAACTATCCCGTGGGAATATTAGAATAAAAGTAGCCTATGTGTTATTTCAGACATCCAGCTATCGACATACTAAATTTCATGACTCTAAGCCCAAGAGGGCTACTACGAAACTCGAAACTCGAAGTTCGTATCGTACCGTCCCTCTCGCTCTCGTATTAAATAGTATAAGTGTCAGAGGGACCGCACGAACACGAACTTCAAGTTTCGAGTTTCGTAGTAGCCCTGCAGCCTAATCTGGCGCGCGGCAATGAATGGGTAAAGAGCTTTACAGACTGCAATGCAGGATAATTAATAGATTTCTTTTTTGCTGAATGGCAACACTGGCATTATAATAGATCGCTCGTTTTTGGCTCGAAATTCGAACTTGTGATTTTATTTTGCTTAATATACAAAATGTACACACCCAATATCATATTTTCTCAAGTTTTTCGCGATTCCCAATGTCAAAGAATAGAATTGCTTTAAAATTCCAGAGAAAAAATGCGTTGTTTGGGAGAAACGTGTCAAAATGGTGTTGTAGCGTGCCATCCTGCTCTGTCTCGTTTTTTTCCCTTTCTGGCGGTTCACTTTTATAATATAGATACGTGCGGACATCCCGATCCTGTCAGCAAATTTGAGTAATACCTAAGTAGCAAGTTAATTCCAATCTAATCTTTTTGTGGATCCACTGAAAATTAGCGATGTGGTACAGTCACAAGCATTAATATCTGACAAAAATATCTGACACGTCATTCCGGCCCTAGAAATAGAGTCATATCAGATATTTATGCACCCTTGTTGTGTCAGATATTGCTGCTGGTGACTGTACCATGTGCTGAACGGACTCCTTTTTTGAAACAACTGCAATTTAGTTTAAAATTAAGGTGTTGTATTGTGGTTTCACAAATATAAATAAAGATCTCTTCTATTTCTAAATTTGGCCAGAAGTCTCATTACTGACGTCACTCATAAAATTTAGGTAACCTGACGTGGATTGCGTTGTTAAGATGCCACGCCACTGGTATATTAATAACAATAATAACGTACACCTCAGCGTTCGCGCTAAACATACAATGATGAGAAGCAAGATGAATTAAATTCTACCTTTGACGCGAGTAAATCGATTGTGCTGTAACGATTATTCGTTTACAAGAGCTCGCGACATCTTCACAGGTTCGTTCGATCGATCATCGGGTGACAATGACAATGCGGTTCCCAAACATAGTCACAGAAACTGGTCGATCGCAGGATGAGCAGTAAGTACTTACGATTTTCCAAGGAAGAGTAAAATATTTATATTATATATTTGGTAATGTAAACCAAATATAAATAAATATATATCCTGTGGGAATATCAGCATAAAAAGTAGCCTATGTGTTATTCCAGACGTCCGGCTATTAAATACTAAATTTCATCCAAATCCGTTCAGATGTTTTAGCGCGAAGGAGTAACAAACGTGCACTCATTCACACAAACTCACAAAAAATTATATCCTATATAAACTCACATAAATTCTTTTATATCTTTATTGTTTTACTACACGTTAGTTTGACATTATTCCCTATACAATTGGATTCAAATTACTTTGACATTTATCCACACCTCCACTCCAAGGTTGACAGGTAAAGATCCCGCAAAGGGATAAGTCCACCTTTGTACAAGTGTCTCAAAGTTTGTCTTTGTATGTTTTATGATTGATTTTTATATGGTAGACCTCAGGAGGCTAAACAAAAAACAGTATCTAAAATTAAATACCGCAAAGTTTGAGCACCGTAGTGGCCGCGGGCGGTCGCGCGACGTCGTCAGACTAATTATCGATACACGACGATTATTCCGAATAATTAGGTCGACCCCACCAGCACTCGCTTATATTGTACATGCTCATAATAGTGACTTGAAGTAAAATGTTCGCGCTGATTTTTACGCGCAATGTTGTCGTAGTAACGACTGACTGATGATTGATTCAGGGCCTGAATTTCAGGAGTCACTTTGTTCACGTCTTACATCTAGATTGAGATTTTATCCCAATCTCGAGGAAAAAAGTAGCCTGTGTTATTCCACATGTCCAGCTATCTACCTACATAGTACCAAATTTCATGACTCTATGCGGATGAGATGTGGATGAGATTTCAAAAATTTATCCGTATCTCATAGAATTATTGAGAAAAAACTAGCCTATGTGTTATTCCAGATGTCCAGCTATCTAGATAGGTACATACCAAATTTCATCGAAATCCGTCCAGCCGTTACCAGCCAGACGCTAAAGCGTGAAGGAGTAACAAACACACACTCACAAACTATCACATTTATCATAATATCAGTACGAATCGTTTAATTACCCAAAATAGTAGGATTACTAGTTTTGGTACACTATCTATTTGAAGTTTAAACATAAATCAACCTTAAAAATGCGTGAATTTTCATTTTTTCCACTTACACTTTCACCTTAGCCTTCGTTGCAACCCTACTTTTTATCCCGGAAGCGGAAAATTATTGCAGAACACATAAAAAGTTGGGAACAGGTAGTATCTTAATAAAGTTATCATGCAATTTTCAGCCTCGGTGGTCTTCAAAATACCCCGACATTTTTCAGAAATATGTCAAAATGTAGACCGATTATGTCGAAATAAAAAAAAAGTTTCTCCCAACGCAACACAAATAATTTGACTCATGTTACAAAGTGATAGAGACCAGATTTAAGGGCTTTCTCACTGGGTGTTTTTTGGGAAACAAAACCCTTAGATGAGTGATAAGAATTGTGGCGAAATTAGGTCCTGTTTGATGATTTGAAATTAAAATTTATTACAAAAATTGTGATTGACACGTACACGTTAAAAATCTTAAGTTTTAAAACTAAAGGTTTGTTGTTAAAAAAAATCAACAGAATTATCGGTAATTTCGTGGGTTGTTATTTGTTAATTGGAACAAAGAGCAACGAGGGCTAAAAGACAGGCGAAATATCGATAGATGGCGTTAGTATCGTGAGGTTTTCTTGACATTACGGTATCTAAATTCAATGTTATTTGTATAATCACCAGCACCAATATCTGACACAATAAAGCGTGCTTAATTATCTGATACGACTCTATTTCTCGGGACGGTAGGACGTGACAGATATTTTTGCACGCTCCGCTGTGGCAGATAATGCAGGTGACTATACTATACCTACATCACAAAACGTCAGGGACTATTTCAGCTCTTAAGTGAATGTGACCAGCCTCCATAGGAGTTTTAGGTTGGAATTGTTGTCAAAACTTATTAAGCAAATTCTTTCGCTCTACTTGCATTTAGTATCGCTTCGATAACCTGAAATGCCTTTACATTCAGCGCTGTTTCTTAACTGGCCTAGTCACTGACCTAGACTTTTGCATGCTAAATAAAAACAAAAATATTCAAACATAGAAGAGTAATTCCAGGCACGATAAAAATACTGGCCATCAAAAAAACCGATCGTACCACCAACTCTTTGAATACCGGTAAACACAATTTTTTAACAAACACCTACACATTAAAATACCCGATCTAAGAACCAGTCAAAGCGTTGCCGACAATAAAGAAGCTTTAAAAAATAATCCGCCCCAAGTATCAAATAATAAACTTAGTAGCAAGTGAATTTTGGGGATCGGGTTGCATTCTCGGCAGGAAAAAAGACCTCTCCTTATTTTTTAAATGTACGTTGGAACATGACGGCCGGCGTCAGATGGTAAAAAAAGGTCTGACTGTTTTACTTTCATTTTAGATTATAGAGATGAGATGATGAATACCTGTATCTGTAATGTTTTTAGAAAAAAAAATACCTAAAGCGATGCCCAATTCGCGGTGTAAAAGCCAGACGAACGTAACATCGTTTATCCAAATTGTGCAGGAGAGCCGAAAAACTGCGAAATTTTACCACTTTCAACTTTACGAGCTTCTTGGCAAGTGAATATGCCACGGAAGAAAGAAAAAAAATACTGACATGTACACACACAATACAGCTTTCAGAAAGTTAAGAAATATTGTAGTTATATTTGCTAATATACCAGCAATAAATATTTTTTTAAAATTTGGTTGAAATACGTTACTTTGGCCCTTAATTTTTTGAAAATGTTTATAACCTTTATTATTATTGTACTCGGATACGTTGTTTATGAAGTTAAATAATACATCGAAAATGAATAATTTTTATTTTTATTATCAAAAAAATTTACAATTTGTAATAAAAAAATAGACACGCAAGCAAAAAAAATATCTTCAACATAATGAAATAATATATAAGTATCAAACATAACAATATTTTTCTGAAATTATTTTCTTAAAAAGGTCGGGCAATAACTTGTTGTTGCTAATATTTTCTAAATTTGTTGTTAGATGGTTGAAGTTCAGGTCTTGGATAATTTACGTTTTCTTCTTTTTCTCCCAATGAATAAGTTCGATCCTGAATACAAAAAAAAAACATATTAATTACCTACGTAACTGTAAATCGCATCGCAGTATAATTATTTCATTTTATTTATTACCTATTTAGTTAAAAATTAATAGTTCTTGTATGAATTTAAGGCAATTTAAAGCCTTGACACAGATTAACTTTTAGGTGCAGTTCGGTCTAAACCAGTGAAATTCAGTATATAAAATTTAATATGAACAATAATACATATAATAACACGACAAGCGTACATAAACGCGTCATGTTTGTTTTTATAAAATTCACCTGAGCATGGAGTCCTGGGTTCGATTCCCAACTCAAGTTACCTACCTACACCCATATTAAGATTTAAACCGGGCACAAATCCAATTACTTACTTTAATAATATAACTTGAGTTGGGAATCGAACCCAGGTCTCCATGCTACGGGTGCATTTTATAAAAACAAACATGAAAGCTAACTCAATTAGGTACCTACCTGTGCAAAAACCTTATTGACTTCTTTATTATTGTGATCCTGAGATGATCTACTTGGTTCCAAAGCCGCCAAAATCTTCCATTTACGAGTGTTTTTCTTCATTTCGTTGACTTTTGCAAACGCATTTACTTACAAAAACACAATGATAAACCGAACTGGAAACAAAACGGCAACGTCCAATATCCAAACCAAAGGGACTCCCCGCACTGTTTTGTGTTTCGACCTCTTGTTAGACTAGACCCTACCTCAATTTTTAGGTGCCATTTTAACGTATATTTATACAAATCATAAACGGGCTGTATTATGATCAATAAAATGTAACTGCCACAATAACGTATATCGTACTACGTCGTTTTGGTCATTAATTATACTTACTAAGTGTAAGAAAATATAAGTGCCAAAAAAACGCAAATAAATATCCGTTGTTTTGGCTGTTAAAAGTTTATATGAAACTGGAATATTATTAACAATATAACATCCAGATTGACGCATAAACTTTTACGTCGTTATGGTTCGTGTAGAATTTTGAATCTTTCAAGCAGCATTCTACTACAAAGAATAATGTTTCGGTTGATACGTTGTTGTGGCCCTAAAAAATAGCAAAATGACTAAAAGTAATTTAATGGATTTCAAAATACGTTTAGCTGGTTCTATTGAAATTGCTTTTTATGTCCTTACGTTTTTTTGGAACTAGTGAAATATCAACCGTACGATTACGTCCTTTTGGCAGTTCATGCAGGACCACATTTAGAACAGTTTTATGAAAAAAAACGATTTTCGAATTTTTTGATGTTACGTTCATCTGGCTCTTACACCGCGAATTGTTTCTAAAATTTCAAAACGCCATGAGATTTCAAATGTATCAGGTGGGTGCACAGCCATAGAGGTCTCTTATAAGACTGTAGGTATACCCATATTTTTAGCATTTTATTGGTGTAAATAGTTAATACCACGGTTAATACAGATTTTATATTTATTTAATTACCTGCTTATACTTATTGAAAACAGCTAATTTCATCATTTCACGCACGAGTGAGTAAATCTAGTTAACAAAGCTCAATTACTATCACAAAACTTAACATAAAAAACCATAATGACAACGAAACATAGCCAGTATTTTTTTTATTGAACTTGAACCAAGCTATCACGTGAAGTATGACGGGGTCGGATTAACAAAATCATAAAAACGCTTCCACTTAATTATGCATTCATCGCGTCCGATGCACGAACGAAACGAAATACCCCACAACAGGCCATCGAGATAACGGACGATTAAAAATTAAATTCCAATTTCAAAAGTCCATGTTCGAGAAACAACTTTATTTTTAGATTTTAAAGCACAACTTCTACTGACACTGGCCAGTGATTAAGAAGATAAAGAAATAAAATAAAAAGGGCGGGAGTGTTTGAATAAGGAACGTCACGTCAAGTGAAACGTCAAATTGTGACAGTTTCCGCGCGGGCGCGCGATGCGATCGTTGCACCCGGGTTCGAGGAATTGCACAAATTTGAAAACAATTGAAGATGCGTTTGTTTTTATTCACATACAAACACGATACAATCTTTGGGCCTCTACTCTAGAGTTCCCGCAGTGCCAAAAATTGCGGTCGCGCGAGATTATCAATGCTATAATATTGTATAATATAAATATAGATTCAAAATGTGCGCGACAGGACTGCACGATTTCACACATCTTCCGATAGGCAATGGCCTAGTATCGATAAGTCTTATCCAATAAAATTTCACGGAATGGAATTATTATTGTTATATTATTTTATTTAGCCTATAACTGTGTCCCACTGCTGGGCATAGCATAGGCCTCTCCTCTTGACTTCCACATCTCCCTTTCCATAGCTATATTTGGCCACTCACTCAGTTCCGCGTCCAGGTCATCTCGCCATCTCCGCCTCGGCCTGCCTTGCCGTCGTACCCACCATGTGGCTTTGTGCGCCCATCTTTGTGGGTGCATCCGGCAGACATGCCCGGCCCAGTCCCACTTAAGTTTGGCGGTCGCTTTTCCAACATCAGCTATTCGAGTCTTGGAGCGCAATGTGGTGTTCCGGATACGGTCAGTCCTTTTTACCCCTAATATGCTGCGCTCCATAGCTCGTTGGCAAACCTTTATGCCCTGATCACACGTACCGAGTAAAGTGGCGAGAGAGTGTCCTCGGCCGAGTGCTCGGTTCGTGTGTACTATGTGACGAGTACTCGGCCGAGCAAAATGGCGAGCGAGCCACTCGGACCCTGGTTTGTTTACTAGGCCGAGTGCCCACCCCCGCAACTCCTCTCAGCATACCCCGCGCCTACTCGCTCGCCACCCGGCAGGTATGAACTCGTTCACTCGCCACTCGCCAGTCAGTAGCGTCGTCGTAGCGAGCGGCCGCGCAACCGCGTATTGGCCACTGTCACCAGGAAAATCAAAATGCGTGTAAACACCTACTCGCCCACCCTATTCTCTCGGCCTAGTACCAATTGGGGATGTCTAAAAAAAATTACCCACGGTTTTTATATTTTTTTTGTACAGAAAAGTCAATTATAAGAAACTAATTTCAATATTTTTTCATTTAGTTCACTACTTTTTTCAAAATTAATTATTGAAAATATTTTGGTTGATGACGTCACAATTCGATAAAGTGCTACCACATAGCTGTTAGTTCATGACTTTGTCATGTGGCACCCTCTTTATTTTTAATTTTTTTATCTGTGGTCAAGTTTAGTGTCAACCGTCAACCAACTTTCACTATTGTCAATTCGTTCCATCCTCGTAACATAATTGTTTTTCCCTGGATTCCGATTACCCTAATATACTTACTCGTTGACCTGTGCTAGTACCTTGGACTGAACCTGCTTATTCGTTGAACTTTGCTTGCCTCTGGATACCGAGATGAATAAAAAATGTATTGTACCAAGTCGCACCAACACTACTAGCCGTAATAGTAAAAAAGCTTTTGTGCACGTAAATAAGAACTTGAAAAAGCTATGGTGTTATAAATAAGATATCGATGTCGATTCAAAACGCCAGTGTTATTGCTGTGAAGATCATCTAAACGTAAGTAATTTATTTTATACACTTACTAACCTACAAATACGAGTGTAACTATTGTCGTATTTGCAGAAGATGCACTATCATGCGTGAAACTTGAGTCATGTCTGATTTATGTTGGAGTGCAGTAAAAAGGGCAGAGAATTCCAGATATTACATACTTAATTATTTTGTATATGAGTAGGGCTCACAAAATACCAACTTTAGAAAATGGTATAGTATTATTTTAAGTAAGGAGAGGAGGTTTATAATTAATTGTTTAGATCTGGTTCAGTTAGCATTTATTTTATAAATCTAATAAATAACGCCGTTTTTATGTACCCATGTAATTTAGTTTTCATCGTATTAAGCTTCTGTACCATGAACCTAATTTAGTTTTTTTTTATAGCTGGAAGAAGATTTAGAAAAGTGATATTCTGCCACCAAACTCAGTCATCATGGCAGACAGAGGCTTCAAATAAATTGAAACTGAGCTGATAACAAAAGGTGTCAAGTTGCTCCGCCCTCCCAGCGTGTACTCTGGTATCAAGCCTAGTAAAGCAGAAGTAATAAAGACAAAGTAATAGCAAGTCTCAGAGTACATGTTGAGAGGTTTATCAGAAGAATTAAGAGAGTTTAGACTTTTAAAACCCCATTCTGTCATAAACCATAAACATGTAAGTTACATGAACCATATTGTTGTTAAAGCATGCGGTGTGATTAATTTGCAAAGTGAGATAATAAAAAGTGAATAAACAACCAAAATAGTTTTATTTTATTTTCAACCTTAAAACTACTCACATTATATTTTCATCAGTATCACCTTGTTTAGGCATAGCATTTTGACGACCAGATGGGCTAGTGGTTAGAGAACCTGATTACGAAGCTTGGGGTCCCGCTTTCGATTCCCGTGTCAGGGCAGATATTTGTATGAAAAATACGAATATTGCTTTCAGGTCTTGGGTGTTTAATATGTATTTAAGTATGTATCTATGTATATAAGTATGTTTTTCCGTTGCCTAGTACCCATAACACAAGCTTTTCTTAGCTTACTTTGGGACTAGGTCAATTGGTGTGAATTGACCCGTGATATTTACGTGCGTATCCGGGACCAAGCCAAGTTGTTTTCAAAGGGAACCGTATGTTGTCGTAAATGCTGAAATATCAGTGTCCGGGGCCAAATAAAGGTTTTTTCAAACAGAAAAGTGCAAGTCGTCGTAAGTGCAGAAAGATCGGTGTCCGGGGCCAAACAAAGTTGTTCTCAAAGAGAGAAGTGTAAGTCGTCGTAAGTGCAGAAAGATCGGCGTCCGGTTTAACCAAAGGTACAATTCATTCAGAAAAGGTCATCGGAATCCGGTATAAACACAGCCAGGGTATTTTACTTCTTCTTCTTTCTTTAAAAAAATATGGCTCTGTCCATCGGAGGACAATTTTGCCAGTGTCTAGTAGTTTTTGCCGTTGTACGGTAAAAAAATTCTAGAAAACGAAATATGAGAGGTAATGGTGGATGAACGATGACAGCGCGAATCAACCGTATTTTACTTAATTCCGCTCAATACAATATTCGTCGCAAAACAAACAAGAATGTCAATTTACAGTAATGACACTTTGCCGGCACTGTCAGTGCCAAATGTCAGATTGCCGATCCAAATCAAACTCCGTAGTATAACCCACGCGTAAATTGTGAAGAGTTCTAACCACACAGAATAAAGTACGACTTGGACCGGTTACGCAATTTACACCAATGTCAAATGAAGGTCATAGCTTATTTGTTAAATAATAAATTAATTACATTATATTAAAATTAAATAACTACAGAAAACGAGTTAAAAAGCATTTATCTCGAAATGGTTTTCGGTTTACTATACATTGCAAAAAAATAGACATCCCCAATTTGCTGTCTCGCCATGCTACTCGGTACGTGTGATCAGGGCATCAGTCTGGGATTTCTGATTCTCAGTCAAAGACCATGCTTGCGCACCGTAGGTCAGGACAGGCAATACACACATGTCAACGAGTTTGCGCTTCAGCGTTAAAGGAAGGTTACCCTTCATGTGCTCCTTCATGGACCAGTAGAATGGAATAGAAAGAGTATAAATTTCTGATGGCTGGCCTGATGATTATTGGTTACTGTCTCAGTAGTTAACATCTTTATATCAGTAGCAATAGAAGTGACAGCAAGATGACATTTATTATAGACATCATCACATCATACAGTGGGGCATTAACTGTAGGTACTTATTCCAAATCAAATGAATTACAAATGATGGGACAAAACTCATACCTCTTAGAAGCAAATTGTATACATTGTAATATGATATAATTATGGTCACAAAATGGCAGATGATATTTCCCAAGCAATTACTCCCACAACCTGTCATTCCAACAAAGAGTCGTAAATTCTCGTGGCAACATAGCAAAACTAAACCTAATAAACTGAAACGTAGAGTAGAAACTTCATGAGCAGCTCAGATGGAGAATGGCTGTTTTGTAAAATATTCTCAATTACGGGTTATTATCGATTTATCTACATGAACAGACAGACATGACGACATAAGGCGTATTGTTATAATTTCTGTGATATGATATTTATGCATAAGAACGGAAATGAATTAAGTGTTCAAAATAATTATTTACAGATCAATGGGTTTGCGACAAAAAGGTTTTTCTGTCAAACAGTCTCTTTCCAAAATTGTTTTTTTTTTATAAACATAATACATAATATGGTATAGCATAGTAGACAAACGATAGAGTTTTCCGGTAGTTATCTACTTATATCTATTGGCAGCCGCGCAACTCTGTAGGCGTACTTGTACAGTCAACATCAATAAGTGATCACTTTTGTACCTTGTCATTTTAACGTCATGTTTGAAAAGCCATACGAAATTGTGTACCGACTAAATGCAACAAGGTACAAAAGTGATCACTTATTTATGACGTTGACTGTACACTGGCTCGGTTTGTTTTGTAGTTCAAGGAATTTAACCGGGTGCCTGGCGCGAGACATGACACCATTTGATCTAATTTCACTTTGGTAACGCTCGATATCTAAAATTAACATTAGATATACATTATGCATAACGTTCCATTGGTATAAGATCTACTTTCAATGACATCATAGTCCGCGTTGAATGCATTTATCGCTATCTCGCGGGAACTACGCCATTTTCAGGAATAAAAACTATTCTATGTCCTTTCCCGAAACTCTTCTTTCAATCTTTACAGCAAATTTTTGCAGGTGGTAGGACCTTGTGCAAGGTCCGCCCGGATTGCTACCACCATCTTGCTCGCTAATCCTGCCGTGAAGCAGCAGTGCTTGCATTGTTGTGTTTCGGCGTGGAGAGTAAGACAGCCGGTGAAATTACTGGCACGTGAGGTATCCCATCTTAGGCCTCTAGGTTGGCAACGCGTCTGCAATACCCCTGGTGTTGCAGATGTTTATGGGCGGTGGTGATCTCTTACCATCAGGAGACCCACTTGCTCGTTTGCCATCCAGTCGTATAAAAAAAAAAATTCATCCAAATCGCTTCAGTAGTTGAGACCTAAAAAAATAACAAAGAAACAGATTTACAATACAAACTTTCCCAATTACTCGTATGATATTAGTGGAAAGTGGGATAAAGTTAATAGCATCAACAAATCAGTTACAAAAGCCCACAAAAGAAATACATACAGGCATGCAAACTTACTTTCAAACTCAAACCTCAACCAAATTAACTTAGGTACCCACCAATTTTTGTAGTTTCGTTTGGAACTTTAATCCATTAAGACATAAAGCTATGTACCATATGCCTATTCTTTTGTATAAACCCTTACTTTAACCAAAAACCGCCTTCCCACACCCGCCACTGTTTAAATTGAAAATATGAAATAACTTTGTAAACATCGAAGACGTAGTTGGCTTGACTAGTCTTGATACTTAAAAAAACAATAAAATAAAAATATTATTTACTGAACACCACAATTTAGTACAATAACTACTACTACTAAGTACTACCAAGTATAACTATCAGTTGAATAATTTCATAATTCTACAAAAATTCAAAGATAAACCTTATGAACTAGTATAAACTAAGAACTAAGTACTTTAAAACTCACAGGGTTAATTTAAATTGTAATTGTCTTTAAAAACGTCGAAATGTTCCTGCCGGCTGGACAGTGGATGAAATTTGATAACCAGATAGCTAAATCTGTAAAATAACTGTTTAACCGTCCATTACTTAATTTATTGAATCAGGCGTTACTTTGCGGAGGTCCATATCCATTACTTCTTTACGCTTAACCAATTTAAATGGAATTGGATATCAAGATAGAGATCCTGGAAAAAAATAGAAAATAACTATTAGGAACTATCGGAGTCACGGGTACAGCTAGATACCAATATATTGCAAAAAATAGAAGCTATCTCGAACGAGTTTTTTATGCATCAATTCTGAACATATTTATTTGGACTGTAACACGGATTCAGCAACATTGTTTAATCGAACAAGTGAATGCTTTTGCTTTATCGTATTTTTTTCTCACAGTTCCAATATCGAACAAAAAACAGTAGAGCTAATTTTTGCGATGTTTGTAACTTAAATGATAATAGTCTTTAATTTTTTAAATCGCAAAACTGACACTGAACTTTAAAACTTTGCACACCATGTTTTTCAAAACGCGCCGTCGACGCACGTTTCAGAATTGCGCGTTGAGAGCGCGGTTTTCTTTAAATAGAGCAGTCATTCAACTCGCATGCATAACGCGTTTGTATCGATACAATCGTCGACGCGATTAAAAAACACGGTGAGCCATCTTTTTCATCTTAGGTTAACCTAAGGCTACCTGAGCACTATCATTTGCAGTTTTAGCGTGCCGTCGCTCTTCAAAGTATCGCTTGAGAAAGAGACGGTGCGCTCAAACCGCACGGTTAGCCGGACAGTGCAAACGTAGCCTGAGAAAAGAATATCTTGATAAATACACTTCTCGTAAGTATCAAGACTTGTTGTAAAAACCGTCGTATACTCCAGAAGCCCAATGCAGCCAGGCGTACTAACAAAGTTACGGCGGTCGGTGAAGTGAACTATGAAAATAGGATTTCTTCACCCCTCAGCCACGGGAAGGGGGGGATTAGGGAGATTATCGAGAATTGATATCCAAAGCACCCGTGTTTAATTATATATTTTTTAAGTCACTAATATGTTGTTTTGTCAACATACTTAACTTTCTCGCTCCCAGTTCTGGGGACCCATTTTTGTAATCAGATAATTCAAAATTAACCAAGCAAATATCTCCCAATACATAGGTAAGCTTACATAACAACTGAAACACATGCTCCATACGAAGCGGCAGCACATATAAAAAATACGCACACACGCGCGAATTTTTATCACTTCATACAGTATTTTGGATGCAGTTAATGTACGACCTTTAACTGTCAACCCGGAATCTACGATAATAAGTATAATAACATACGCTAGGGAGGGAATGGATTATCAGGTCGTACATTCTGGGTCGTCAAATACGCACTCGGTATTTATACTTATGTGGTTTCAAGTATCGGTCCCCTGAGGCCATATTGCCTCACGTTTTTGATACTCGCGATCGCAGTCAAATGTCAGATTTTGTATAGGAAATCTGTCATTTGATTACAATCGCAAGCGCAGGAACGTTAGGCAATACGCCTTCAGGTCTCTTATATTGTATTCGGTGTTTATCTTTACAAGAGAGCGAACACTTACCTACTATGAGAAGCCCAATTTGGGTTATTTTATTATCAACCTAATCATACAGTTTGAACACAAAAAACCACCCAAGTGCGTTTCCGACTCACGCACTAAGAATTCCGTACACATTTAAATACAAGCTTAAGTTTTTATTACATTGCATTTCGGCACCCGTAAGATGACAAACAAAACCCTTTTATTCTTTGCTACACTGTCCGTCTGTTCTTCTGCCTACCATAGAACCGTAATAGAACGACATCTGAAATTCTTACATTATGAATGTGTATTTCTATTGCGGCGGCTTGGCGGCTATAGCGAAATACAGATTGCACACCTACCATACCAAATCATCATGATCATCATCATGTCAGCCGAAAGACGTCCACTGCTGGACATAGGCCTCCCCCAAGGCTCTCCACTCAGACCGATCTTGTGCTTTCCGCATCCACCGCGACCCAAAGCCACCAAATAAATGAAAATTAAATAAAATTAAAAAATTAAGAAACTTATAAGTTTTAAAATAAATAGGTACAGTACGATTACTTGGAGTTACACATGTCAGGTGGGCGTGCGTTCAGTCAATTTTCGACTTTGACGTCATACAAATAAAGCCATTTTTAGTATACCGCTACCCACGTTTACAGATTATGTAAAAACTATTTTATTTGTATGACCTCAAAGTTGAAAATTGACTGAAGGCACGCCCATCTGTCAAGTGTTAACTCCAAGTAATCGTACTGTACTTATAACTTGAAACGATAGAGAGATAAATACGTCATATACTCAGCGGCACAAAATTTGGCCCACTCTACATACAAAATTTGGCCCACTCTACATACAAAATTTGTCCCGCTCTACATACAAAATTTGGCCCGCTCTACATACAAAATTTGGCCCGCTCTACATACAAAATTTGTCCCGCTCTACATACAAAATTTGGCCCGCTCTACATACAAAATTTGGCCCGCTCTACATACAAAATTTCCTATTACAGCACATTTGAGGGCCTAATTTTTTGCTGCTCAGTATATATCACACATCACCATAATCAATAAATACTCGTACCTATATTAAAAAACCGACCAAGAGCGTGTCGGACACGCCCAAAATAGGGCTCCGTAGCCATTACGAAAAAAATAAGTAATATTATTCTAAGGATTTCGTATTTTATACGGAATCTTCCAAGTTTAGGTATATTTTATACCTTAGGCTGCTATTTACTCTTAAACTACTAATAATTGTCAAGCAAACTTAGCCGTTATAGTTTTCCTTGAAAGTTTGATATACTTACTACCATCCTGAATTTTTTCAAAATTTTCCTCCCACCGGTAAATTTTAGAGGGCCGGACGCTCGATTTTAATGAAAATTTGCATTTAAAGTTGAACTTATCTCTGAATCGAAAAATCATTTTAGCAACCCCCTAATGATTTTAAAGACCTATCCAACGATATCCCACACTACAAATGGATGAGAAAAAAAAAACACCCCCACATTACGTCTATGGGAGGTGTTTTTATTGTAAGTACCATTTTGTCGGCATAGTTTACATACATATGCGTGCAAAATTACAGCTTTCTAGCATTGATAGTCCCTGAGCAAAGCCGCGGACGGACGGACAGACAGACAGACATGGCGAAACTATAAGGGTTCCGTTTTTGCCATTTTGGCTCCGGAACCCTAAAAACCAACCAGGGGTAAGTTGGTCTTATGGCAAAAATGAAAACTTTGTAACCTACCTAGTTAGTTTATTTTTTCTTTTTAAGGCACGAAACCCTAAAAACAACAAAAGTCCGTAAAAATACTCGAAAAAACACGAGATTATCCAATCTTTTGTGGCGCAAGCGCGGTTTTTTCGACACCAGAGTTTTACGGTTACCGACAATCATATACCACCAAATATAAGGTAGACATTTTAATGATCTATGCGTAAATGTATAAAAGATCTATACTTGCGCAAAGGCACCGCCAAACACATATTCGATTGTACTCTTTGTGCGCATGACCGCTAATTTTGGAGCGTAAAAGAAGAATAAAGATAAACGCCTGTGATCAACAAATATCGGGTGCTTTGGTAACTATGAAAATGCCGCCAGTGAGTTGCCGTAAACAGGAACGTCAATGTGGACAACTGAAGGCAAAATAGCGTAAATTTACGTAATTGTAGAATAGGACACAAGTGTTCGAAAACTCTTGAAATAGTTTTTGAATCAGGGTAGTACGAGTACATTGGTAAAATATGACCAATGCTAATTTGCATTTACCTAAAATCTAAATAAATATTATTGCAGCGAATAAATAGTAGAGCCATCTATTGAGTGGTTTCCGAACTCACTTGCCCTCTCTGAGGGAGGGATCCCTCACCCTCCTAACTTTTGCAAAGTAAGGGTTGGAGAGTGCGAAAAATAAATAAAAAATGAATACAGATGTCGCTAGTAGTATCAATTTAAATTTTATTTAAAAGTTTAAAACAAAGAAAGCTGCATGTAAGAGAGAATCGAGAGGTATGAGTATGATACTAAAAATGTATCTCAATAGCATCGACCAAATACTTACGTACCTTTCTAACAACCAAACTGCACAATTTACAAAATATTTTCAGACTAGCTTTTGCCCGCGACTTCACTCGCGCAGAATTAGTAGGTATGTAGTTTAAAACTCTTGATCCCACAGGAACCGTATATTATTTCGGGATAAAAAGCAGCCTTTATGTTAATCCAGGGTATATAAATTACCTGTAACGAACGTACGAAAGAGTAACAAACATCCAAACAAACATCAATCCATTCATCCATACAAACTTTCGCGTTTATAATATTACATAATAAGATTTATGTTTCCACATATTTTATACCACTTCAAACTATTTCAGTATTTTTGTTTAAAGCGAGAGAGTACAGTCGAGTTCATAAACATGTGAGCAAAAATTTGATCATAAATGTCTGAACACGCTTCTACGCCGTTAACAATAGAGTCGTGTTCACTGTTCAGATATTTTTGAACAAATTTTTGCTCACAAGTTTATGAACTCGACTGTACAAAACTATGCCTACTTGGGGTACAAACTACACCTAACAGGCTTACTGAAACGACAATTACTTACAAATAGCTCAGAAGGATACAAGATAAAAATAAAACTACCCTAAGGGCCCTTGCGCTAAAACAAGGGGTCGACTCAGTGGGTTGCAAAGAATAATCGCCTTTATGGTATTATTAGAAGTTTTTGAACGCCTGCCCGCAATTAGGACATAGTGAAGCTAATCATAGCTATGGGTTTAGTGCGCAATTTTATATATAAACTAGACTTTACCCGTGGCTTCACACGCGTAAATTATAGCGTAAGATTCAGCAGTTGCAATTAATTAGAATAAAAATATTACAGCGAAGGAAACCATTGTCAGACTGCATGCACATCCGAAGCAATTTAATGTTCCCAATACGTAATGAGTCCGCGTGAGAACTACATTCTGAGCGCTCACATTCTGAGAAGAGTCCTGTGCTCAGCAGTGGAACGAAATAGGTCAGAGATGATAATACCTAATGCAATTATTTATCTTTTTATTTATTTACGAAAAAAGTTGTTGAAAATATAGTCTTGCTAGCCACATGCAATTCTAACACTAATTTTAATACAAAGTAAGTACTTTGGACGCCAAAATGGCTTGCACCCCGTCATCCTTCGGTCGATTCCGATCCCGATCGTACAATTATACTCAATGTAGACTTGTTACGGCACAATCTTCTCAGCACCTTCCCAACCAACAACCAACCCTGAACCCACCCTGATAAAGTCTAAAATCTAACCCCCACCCAACCCCAAACTTTCACCTCTTTCGATGGGAGTTTAAACCTAAATACCTTTGCGTACGAAAGCTTTCACTTTTCAGGAATCATTTCCAGTTTAGAATTCACAAGTTTCAACTTAATTCCATTATACTAGAGTTGTTTTTGAACTGTTATACTGGGGTTTTTCCAAAGGCGGTAGGCTTAAATTCTCGAAACCAATTCTCTAGGGTGCCAAAGGTTTAAAGCCTCCAAACAATGGATGGAACAATTCGATACTTAGCCGATTATAAATGTTTGTAGGTAATGCGCTTAGCGAGTGTTTAGACTTACTGAAAAACGAAGTACCTACTTATGGAACTACTGGTTTTGTTAAAGCAGAGGATAATGTGGCATACTTCTAACTAGACAAATTTTACCAGTATCCGAGTATAGTTATACCTACTTGAAACGAGAGAAATACCAGTATCTGGGTATAACTATACCTACTAACTAGAATTTTTTTACCAATACCTGGGCGAAATGCATACCAAATTACAAGTTATAGTATTAGCAATTTTGTATTGAAATCCACTAATACTATTTGCTTGTAATTTTGTATACAATTGGGCCCTGGGAATAACTATACCTACTTGTAAATAGAGAAATTTAACCAGTATGTGGGTTTAACTATACCTACTCGTAACTAGAGAAATTATACCAGTATCTGGGTAGAACTATACCTACCTACTTTTAACCAGATAATTTTTTATCAGTATCTGGTACCAATACGACCAGATGGCCTAGTGGTTAGAGAACCTGACTACGAAGCTTGAGGTCCCGGGTTCGATTCCCGTGTCGGAGCAGATATTTGTATGAAAAATACGTACGGGTTTTGGGTATATTTATCCGTTGCTTAATACCCATAACACAAGCTTTGCTGAGCTTACTTTGGTATTAGGTCAATTGGTGTGAATTGTCGCGTGATATTTTTATTTTTTTTATTTCTTATAACCTACTTGTAAGTTGAGAAATTTTCCAATATCTAACTAACTAGAGAAATTTACAGTATCTGGGTATAACTATACCTACTCGTAACTAGAGAAATTTTACCAGTGTCTGGGTTTATACCTACTTGTAACTAGAAAATTTTGCAATATCTGGGTAACTAGAGAAATTTTACCAGTATCTGGTACAGTCAAGGGCAAAGATATCGACACGGCCAAAGTTACAAAAATATGTGTACACGACCTTAACGTTAAGTGCATAAAGTCGTGAATACATATTTTTGTAACTTTAGCCGTGTCTGTATCTTTGCCCTTGACTGTACCAATAACTACTTGTAACCAGAGAAATTTTGCCAGTATCTGGGTATAACCATACCTACTTGTAACTAGAGAAATTTTGCCAGTATCTGGGTATAACTATACCTACTCGTAACTTGTGAAATTTTGCATTACTTTACAGTAGGTATATACTACTTACTGAGATGTGACTGAGATAGTGTTGGAACAATTGGGTACTATCTTGGATAAGAAATTATTCGTCTATTTAGTCGGTCAAAATATTGGTCATGATGTCACGCCGTGCTAGAGTGGCGTGATGTCACTCGAAACTTTGACTCGCTATATCTTCGTTATTTTTTAGGGTTCCGTACCCAAAGGGTGCCAACGGAACCCTATCACTGAGACTCCGCTGTCTGTCTGTCTGTCCGTCTGTCACAGGGCTCTATCTCATGAGCCGTAACAGTTAGACACTTGAAATTTTCACAGATTATGCATTACTATGGCCGCTATAACAAAAAATACTAAAAAAAGAATAAAATAAATATTTAAGGGAGGGGGGCTCCCATACAACAAACGTGATTTTTTGGCCGTTTTTTGCTTGATACTAATAACGGCAACAGGTAGACCCTTGAAATATACACGGAATATTTAGTTGTAGGTATGTATAATTACTTTAAAAATTAATTACATAATAAATTAAAATAAAATAAATATTTACGGGGGGCTCCCATACAACAAACTTGATTTTTGCCGTTTGTTTTTTGCTAATGTCTAATGTTGTATAGATAATAGTACGAAACTCTTCGTGCGCGAGTCCGACTCGCACTTCGCCGTTTTTTTGTTTAATTGTCAAATTTAAAATACGTGTCCAAAAGACACTAGCCCATTGAGGCAATATTATTGTCTTAAGGCTAGTAATCACAATCGCGCTCTTGACATTCGCCTAGCGGTGCGACAATCGTTTTCTGTATTCAATGTGGGTGATACCCAGTATCCATTGTGTGTCGAGCGTCTTGGCCACGCAATGAACAGAGTTTCCTCTGTTCATTCGCTTGCTCTTCGCTCGCCGCGCTGTCGGTCACCTATAGTCGTAGCTAGGCCATTATAGACAATAACATTTAGGCCCTGTACTACGAAGTGCAAAATTCGAACTTCATATCTTGCCGTCCCTCTCACGCTAATGTTATTTAAGTGAGAGGGACGGTACAATACGAACTTTGATTTTCGAATTTCGTAGTAGCCTCCAAGGATGAAAGTTAACTCTACTTGGAAGGAAAATAGTCTAAACACTAACGATATAAATATTTACTGAAAGGAAACTTTTTTTTTAAAGAAACACACTGCATTCAAAGATTTGTGAAAATACACTTAAACCGAATAAAATACAAAAACAAATCGCAAAACGATCACAGCGCTCTACGGTGAAATAAGAAAAAGATTATTTAAAGATAAGTACTAATCTAACATAACAAAGCGTGGGATTCAAT
This sequence comes from Choristoneura fumiferana, assembly GCF_025370935.1. Taxonomy (NCBI): domain Eukaryota; kingdom Metazoa; phylum Arthropoda; class Insecta; order Lepidoptera; family Tortricidae; genus Choristoneura; species Choristoneura fumiferana. The sequence goes on from NC_133486.1 coordinate 7,179,886, forward strand.
TCCTACGACTCTATTCTAGGGCCGGCAGAATGGGTCAGATATTTTTGTACGCTCTGCTGTGGCAGATATTAATGACTTGACATTAAGGGCGGCAAATAAGGAATTACGAACGAGAGTCTATTAGAAGCCCGAAGTCGAAGACGGAGGGCTTTAATGAGTCGATGTTCGTAATTCTAGTACCGCCCGTGCGACATACAATGTTTTTCATCACATTTGCGATTAAAATTTTATATGTCTAAAAGAAAAAATATAATTGTTCCAAATATTGGCGATATCTTAGGCTGCGCTCTTGGCAGCGCCGCCCCCAAGCCTGAGCCGCGTGTGCACGTGGTCCTGCTGCTACGCCATGCGCAGGAGCGCGCGCAGCAGTATCAGTACGGGCATTGACTCATTTACTGACCTTGGGCTTCATGACAAGAAAATTTTTACGCGCAATGACTCATTTACCGACCACGGGTTTCATGACAAGCACATTAAGGTCGAGGGTTTTATTTGGGTGGTTGCAACCAAGGTAGCCTGCATGTTACGACATTGTTTACGAGCAAGTGTGATGAAAAAATTAAATGCATCTCAAGACAACATAGCCAGGGCGTACCTATTGTCAAAAAATGTCTTCCATTTACCCCATAATGGCTGCAATACAAATACTCCGGTCACGCCGTGCGCGTACGCACTGGGTCGTGTGACGCTGTAATTGGCCAAGTGTCGTGTGCACTCACCCTTAGCGAGACAGATAGGGGGTTTACCTACTCTATATTTTTATGGTGATTAAACACCAGTATGTAAATGAGAAGTTTTTTTTAGAGTAAAATACCGGTCAAGTGTGAGTCTGTTTCACGCTAAGTGGTTCGTACAAATTTAAAAGCAAGAATTAAAATATTTCCATGGATTAGCGAAGATTTTTTACTACAAATCAGGCAAACGTCCTAGTGCTCGACATCATAATGCCTAATAGATGACACCCTGCTCTATATTGCTAATTTGACATAAGATAAACTAGGACAGCCAACAACACTCAGAAATTACGTTACGACATGCGTCCTAGCAAAAAGGGTATTAAAAAAAAGGAAGAGAAATAAAAAAAAATATCGACAACCACAGAAATATTTTTTTTTCATTTATTGTTTTTCGCTTACTATTTCTGGTGTACAGTGAAGACTCAATGTATTGTATTGTATTTTTGTAAGGTTTGAATTGAATTTGTCAGTGGATACATAACGAGATATACCATGAGTGAACTCTACATTTGATATTTCGAGTTGTTATGGGTAGGTACTTGGTAGTAGTTGGAATCAATAAAAGTTTTAGGTATGTCGTGTCCGTCCCTTGCCAAGGTTTTTTTTACTATGTAAATATAACTAATTTTAGTTTCTCTAATCCAGCAAAGAATAAAGTAATTTAATTAAAGGTACCCACCGCTTATTAATACCTCCATATTTTTTCAAATAAATTACCATATCAAATTACCTACTAAACTCAAATACGGACATTTAGTTTTGTTGTGACGTGCTTAAAAAAAATGTGTACTTATAGTGCGATTTAATTTGTATTGACGCAAATAAAATTTTCTTCTGGAATAAATTATTTCATTCATTCATAAAACCGTAACAGACTGTGTACAGTCAAGTGTAAAAATATGAACTTATTCAAAGTTTCAAAAATAAGTACCACAGACTCTTATTCCGGCGCAATAAGGCCGTAATAAAATATTTTTGAGTGGTTCGAATAGATACTTATTTTTGCACTTGACTGTACTACAAGACTAATGATTACCTAGGACAAGATTATGATTTTGACAGAACCTTAATATTTCCTTAAGAAACATTAAACCTCGATAAATTGTCAGAAAAGACGAAAACAAAATGCAAGCACAACCATCACAAACACCTTGGTCAACGCTGAAAAACACCCATATGACACCAAATCTGATTAAAAACGACCTGTCGATTTGTCAAAAATACATTTTCATAAAGCAAACGATCTCACCGATCACATTTTCAAGTTTGGAACGCGGAGCGTCGGGAAAATGCCGTCGGGAGGTTGCCGACGGATTCCGATAAACGCCATTCTCCCCTCTACCAATCACGGCCCAGAACACGCCCCGACAGAGACAGAGACACAGCCATGCGGGAAAACTCGGCGCCAGACTGGGACGGTGAATGTGCGTGTGTTTACATGCTATAGGCGAATATGATGCATCTGTGTTGTTTTAGTATCGGTTACTGTTCGGTTATTTATGTATTTTGTTTTTTTTTTCGCGATAGGTAAGGAGTGGATTAAGTTAAAATTATGTGAATATTGTGTACGAGTTATTGCGTTTAGGGATTAAGTTTTAAGCAACAAAAAAGCGTCGGTTTTTTTAATGGAAGTTTTTTAAGCATTAAAACTCGGCCCTGTTTTCGGCCAGTATCATTATTTTAAATTCCTTGGAAACACATCACATCATCGATGCGCACCCATAGACTACTTACACCTACCGGTTGTCTGTGTGCGTGCAGAAGGGGAAAGCACGGGAAACGCACTGGCAGGCGAGGTGCGTCACATTTGAAAATGGAATGCCTTTTCAACTTTTCAGATATTCGAACGAAAAGCCGCGTTCTTTGTTCGAATATTTCTTTTACGTATACCGCGACCGCGAGTAGTCTTATTTTGTATCTAGTTAATAAATAGCAATGTTATTATTTTACTTTATTCGATCCCTACCTACCTAGATACCTATGTAGATACTAATACATTAATACATTGATTTATATGTACATCTTGGATATTTGACCTTTGTGTCCACATAAGAGTATTTTGGTATGCCAAACATTTTCTTATGCTGATTATTAGTACTTACATTAAGTAGGTAGGTACGTTAATATGTAGAGGAGTAGAAAACGGAAGGTAAATAAACATACTTACCAGCAAAAAATTGCGCAAAAATCACGTTAGGCACGACAAAAATACAAACTTCACACACACCATTAAATTCCTTCACCGGTTTGTGCAGGTTTCCTCAAGATGTTTTCGTTCACCGTAAAGCTCGTAGTAAATTTCAAATGTAATTTTGCGATTGCCTCATTTTGTTATTCAACCGACCACAAATGTGATCCAATGTCAAAGTTGTCCTTACAATACTAGCGCCACCCAGCTTGTCACAGAAACCCTCAGTGATTGTCATTTTCTCACTTTTACCCTTTTTATCGAAATAAGGTAAATGTCTCAGTGGTTGACATGCCAGTACCCAATGGAAGACAACCTGCTGTCATCACCAGAAATAGAGTCAAGTTTATGTCCCAGTAGGTATTTCACTGTTAGGTACTATGCCTAAATACAATGTAACTGGGTCAATCAACTATTTTACCGACACTTTAGGCGTCTCCTGCGTTACCAAAATTGTCTCTGACGTTACCAAAAAATCGTACTTCCAATAAGATATACCGTAGGATGGCATGTATTCATGTACACGCATCCAATTGTTTGAAAAATGTCGCGGACAGATTAGTGTCGGTAAAAAAGTTGATTGGCCCAACTACCTAGTTAAACGTTCCTTGAAAGAGTTCAGGAGTTTTGTAATAGATGTTCTGTAGGTTGCTCGTAGGAGTGGCTCACTAAGTGGTTTAATTTTTGGCTAATTTTGGCGGCCGAAATTATTCTGTTACCAATGGCGAGGAGAGAAAACAATTACAACTTAGTAGAAATTAGAGATTAACTACTAGTCGATCAAAAGTATCAAAACTTAATATTAAATTTACTGCATATTACTAGGTACGGTCGAGAAAACTGAATCTACGGAACCTTGTCATAATAAAAATTTACTATGACTTCTCTGGCAGATATATGGAATGTCAATATGACATTCGTAGCACAAAGGTTCCACCCCGTGATTCAGTTTCTTTGATTGTACGGAAACCTGCAGTGCGTGACGCCCGACTCGCACTTGACCGTAGAATCCTGGGCCCACAATGTAAATTGTTGTATACAAAAAAAATACATATTCATAACCTTAAAGCATTGGTAGGTATTCCCCCTTGTAATTACAAATACACAATTACATATTCAGTTCTTTATTTATGAATTTATAACGAGAGGGTACATATAATTACAATGTTACGCATTCTCATTGTTTTTGTTCATAGAGTAGGTCTTTTAGCTGTTAAGAGGGAGTCTGGGGATGCTAAGGAAAACTTTTATACCCCGTAGGTACCATCAGCCAAATAAGTGGTCTATCAATTTTTAAACAAGTTCCTATCAAATGAATATGTCGCTAAAGTCGAACTTTCAAGTTGACAGACACGTCTAATGGCATTATTGTTTTATAACATGCAATAGATGGTATCACTAATAGGTTTCAGAGAAATTGGTGTATGGTGGCTCATGTATTAAAGTCCTTGACCGTACCTACTGAATTTATGGAATTAAGTATGTTTTAAAGATGAGCCGATTGTGGGTTTTACCGGCTAATCAACTAATCGGTGTTGGGTGGGCGATTACTTGGTGACGCTGATCGTAGTTTCGGCTAAATTCGGGTGTAGTATTTAAAAAATGAGCGTATCAATATCTAAAAGGGCCGGCAACGCACCTGTGATACCCCTCGTGTTACTGGTGTCTGTGGGCGACGGTGCTTCCCATTCGATACCTAACCCAAGCTCGCAATATAAATATGTCATTTTACGGAAAAGGAATTCTTTATTTAATTTCTAGTTTACTCTCAAGTAGAACATAAATCTACTAGTGCAAAGATGTTTGTAGTATACTTATGATAAACTTATTCATGAGTTTGTTTGTACCAATATAAGGTGCTAACAAATTAGGCACCAATATTTTAAGAGATGTTAAATAAGATCAAAACAATAAACTTTAAATATAAATTAAGAAAACTTTTTATACGATATTTTTGTTTTAACTTCCTGAACAAAATAAATAAATTGTCATTCCGCCCAAACATAATCCGCCTGTCCATTTGAGTTATTTAATTTTTTTCATTCTATGTCGTAACATTATTAGTAACCATTCGAAATGTGAAAATTTTTCTTGCCATGTCAAAGCCAATATTTGGAAGAATTATATTTTTTCTTACATATGAAAACTATTTTTTTTTTATTTTCCGTCACCCGTCGTTTGTCATGAACACCAACGATTGGCTGAAAAACTATTAGTAAGCATTATGTGACTTTATCATTTATTTTTCTAGATTTTTCTAAGTGAAATGGCCAGTTACTCGTGACAGTCAAGACTTTCAAAGAAGCTTTAATCCTGGCTATTAATTATCTCGTTAACAGGGTGTTTTGACGCACCAAAGTTGATTCTCTAAATATCTGCAAAAAGTAACATAAACTTTTACATATTTTTTACTTAAGTCTACTCTTAGAGACGTGTACTATCTGCTGTAAAAATATTGGTACCTAATTTGTTAGCACCTTATTTATAACAGTGCTTATAATTATTAAAGGACAGTACTATTTAGAATCAGATTGTTTAACTATGTGTTGAAGGCGGCTGCCAGCAAATAAGTGTTAAATCTATGTTCTATCTTTCTACATTAAAAAAAAAAGTAAACTATATAATCAACAAAAAACCTAATCTTTTACTACTCCGGTGCAAAAGTGACATAACTACGTTTTACTCCGTTTTTTGTGGTGCCGCGGCAAAACCGCGCAACCCGCGGTTTGCGGAAGACGCCGATTGCCTCTAATCTGTAACCTATCGGCGAAAAACGCACATCCTTTTTTAATGTACAATTGTGGTACAACTCTTAAGAGATGGCGTCATGAATACAAAGAGTATTATTTTAACTCCAAAGTTGGGATTCATACCTAATTTCCAGTTTCTAGGGCAACCGGTACCCTATAGGTTGGTTGGGACAATTTGTAAGGAAACATCTTTTATACCGGGTGTGGCTTGTAATATGAGTAAATAATTAAAACATAGATCATACTCGTCAAACTAGACAACATTAGTTCAGCGACTTTTAAAAATAATTAGTTTTTTAATTTTTATTACACTTTTAAGTTTATTCGAAGAAGCAATGTAAAGCAAAATGCTTGATGTTTGTAGCGTGACAGGCGACGTTTTAATTAGTATGAAAAAGGGAAAATTCAAAGACTCTAATATTTTTAAAAGCCGCTGATCTAATGTTGTTCAGTTTGACGAGGACGATCTGTTTTAATTATTTGCTCGTATTACAGGCCACACCCGGTGTAATGATTGCGTTCACTCAGAAGTTTGATTTCTTTCATTACTTCAAGGGATAGCAGACCAGAGAGAGTTGGGTTATTAAACTTAATCGTGTTTAGAATAAAATTAAATTGACTCCTTATTGAATAACATTTAGTAACCAATTTACATAACTCAAATCACAACACAGCTTAATCTTCATCGTCAGCAAACCTCATCAATAGTAATTAAATCTTCTAATTTCGTCTTTTCGTACAATACCATAGTTTTAAGTCAAACTTGTTACTCACCTAACGTGATATAGTAAAACTACTTAAACAAAAGTATAAATTAATTCATTCGTTCGTTCAAATCGCTGTCGCTCGTCCCCCACGCCGTACGCTTTCGGTATGCACAAAGCACGCAGCGCGTTCGCTGATGCGTGTAAGGCTGCGCAGCTGCGTTGCGGACGGCACTGTTCGTGTCTATTCCTAATGTTTGATGGTAGATATCGCGGATAATCCTTAGGTACAGATTTTGTTGAAATTGTGGTTATGTGGTTGCTTCTTTTTTTCTGGTGTGGATTTTAGTGTAACTTGGAGGGTTATACTGTGCTCGTGAGACTAGATATAGACACTTTCCTGGCACCTATTTTATTTATAAACATGAATACAATGCTGATCTGTCCGTCGGAGAATTTTTTTGCCAGTGTGTAGTGGGTTTTGCCGTTGTACGGTAAAAGAGTGTAGAAAACCAATTTGAAGATGTAATGGTGGATGAACGATGACAGTGCGAATGAATTCGAAGAGTACTGTATCATCAGTGTTGCCGTCACTTTTATGAAAAAGAAACAGTTTTTTGATTCACTTATGACTGACTTAATACATGAAATGAAAAATGACGCAGTGGTTCTTCAAAATGTTCCCTCAAAACCGTAAGAGGTTACTTTTATGTCAATAGACAAGTAGTGTTGTTTTTTTTTAAATTCCCTCGGAACAGGTAATTGTTCTAAGGGAGCAAAGTCGCTGGCATGAACTAATTAAAATAAGTTGAAGTAAGATGAATGTAAAATAAAATTTTTGATGCAACGACGTGTTGTTTAGCTTACTTAAGAAACTCAGGCTATGACTGACTTATGAATGAGCAAAAGTGTCTGAAGTATAATTTTGAATTATTTAAAAAACTTTGGTGATTAGGTATACGTATTCCGTGCGTATACCCTGATTAGGCTGACAACAATAGCGCGAATCTACAAACACTATTACAAAACGTTAAAAAAACGTCTCAAGAACAATCCCTTGCAAACGTTACTACAAAATAAGGTCAGCGATGCGTAAATTAAGGCCAACTATTCAACGTTGCGCAAAAAAAAACTTTTTTTATAGAAGTGACGTCCCGCTGCGGTACTACATATTGTTCTTAGACAAACACTTTCTTTATCAAAAAAGTATTATTTATTTTTTAGTAAATCGGCCGTGTATTGTGCTACGATCTTGTGCTTGACTTGATACGAGTAGAAAATTTCAAATTAGCGCATGTGATTGTATGGCAAACGGCTTTATCAATGTTGCTTATTGTTTGAAAAATAAACCTTTTGACCTTAGGGAGCTTTTGAAGCTAAATTTCGTACAAATAAAAGGCATGTGTAAAGGAGCTAATTTTTTTGCTTCAATTAATTTTAGTTTTTAGCACACATTAAGCGCCGTTGTTCTATAGGAATTTCACCATACATAGATAGCCTACTTAGTAGGTATACCTAGTGATTAGAGAACCTGATAGTGACGGCAATTACACGAGGTCCCAGGTTTAGTTCTCCATCGGAGCAGATAGTATGTACTATGTATGTATGCTTTCAAGAAATAAATTATTATTATTATTATTATTATTATTATTATGTAAATCCTTTGTTTGGCCTTTTTATATCTATTATAGAAGAGAACAGATAGCCGGAGCCGGACACACGAAAAAAATTTGTCCAAGCTAAAAACGAGACGCTTTGCTCGCGCTTAGCGGTGACTGACCGCATTTTATTTTTAGATAACCGAGTGATAACCAAAATATTTTAGATTATTATTGTGTTAGTTATCAGAGGGATTCTTAATAATTTGTAGCAATTTTGTAATTTAAGAGAATATAAGAACTACGAGATTCGAAAGTCGTCATTCTATCATTCAAGAGCGTGATATTTCCCGCACTTACATAGTCAGAATTTTGTTTTTAGTCTTTACCATCTTTGTCTTGTTTGTACCTTCGTAAAAAACATTATTTGCTTTAAAAAAAACTCTACTCTAGTTTTATTTTACGTAGGACCCAACCATCGGGTAATCAAGGACAATTAAACCCTGATGGGAAGTTTTATGAAACTTCATGCTAATAAGGCCCAAAAAATGACAACTCAATCAAATCAGCCTAACCATCCGGATCGAATACCATGACAGAGTGAAGCGAAATCCCACAAAGAGTAAGTAGCAAGCGTGAAATAAGGCCAGCGCGAATAAGGCCGGCTCGCATTAGGCCCGTGACGGCCGCGTGGCGCCATTGTTGCGATTTTGGCTTTAACCGACTGTGCCTAAAAGGGGGGTTGAGTTTATAATTTTCGATTGCGTTAGTTTTGTGAAGAAATGATGCGGATGTTAAAAAGGGATGTAGGATGAGGGTTAGTTTTTACTTTTAACCGACTGTGGTGTGTGTTCTAGTATTAGTGTGTTGTAACAAAACGAACGCATTGCTCTTATTTTTGTATAATTAAATTACGAACAGAACTTCAAAAGCTTTAAAATAACCAGCACTAACTTAAAAGTGTCTAAAAAACAAAATAAAATGACGCCATTTAATTAGTTCCGTATAATTAAACCTCTTAACTTATTCCTTAGCGCTACTTAAGTCTCGACTTCATTAGCGGAAAAAACTAAAAGTATACCATAAGAATAATCATTCCTGGACTCTATCACGTTATGAATAAGTTCACAAATGGTCAGTTCAGTTAAGAATATAAGATGTACGTCCCATAAATTACTATCGGCATATCTCACTAATGCAAGATAACATAATCCCTAGTCAGGGTTCTAAAAGACAAGAAAAACAAAACAACATCGCATAAAGGCACTTGCACTTTGTTATACGTACCTAATTCCTAATTCGGAGTTAGCCATCTAAAACACTAAAGTTCTAGTAGTATTGGTAGTGGCCTATATAAAAAAAAGTTAATGCAATTTGAATGAATTTTTATTATTTTCATTTTTAAAGTAACCAGATAAATGAGTTTTTAGCATGGTTTAAATTCAAGAGTGTAAAATGTACTTGGGAGCTTTAAGAATTTGTTTATTCAGTTAACAGCTCATAATTTGAATGGATGCCAAAAACCCCATTACTTGAATGACGTCAGCTTGGCAAGTTAACTTCCTAACCAAACCTTTTACTGCGTTACAGTAAACCGAACATAACCGAGGCAGTAAACTCTTTACGACAAAACGCTTCAGCGAATCGCTTGCACTGGAACTAGAAACAGTATTTGACACATACCAATTTAAAAATAAAAAGACGCTATTCGAAAATCGTTAAAATATGTGTAAAATACAACTGGCCGCATAGAAACACGTTCTAAAACTATTAAAAAAAAACACTTCGAAACCATTCCATATTCAAAAATCATAAACAGACCAATTGGCAGCATTGTCAAATTGCTCAAGACGGTTTCATACAACGTGCTTTAAACGACTGCCGTTCGCGAGGTGGTGTGCGGTTGCCGCTGTGTGGGTATCTTGCGGGTGTGTGTGTCACCCACCCTACGAACGGCCCCTAAGCCCCGCCTCTTTCGATGCTCACACGGCTGAGTTGGAATCAGATGGCTGGGCCAGTCGCAACCCAGCCGTGATATCGTGAACGGTTGGTAGCTTCCGAACGTATCTCACCCAATACTTTAGGGCATTCGGTGATTAGGCTTACGCGGTACACTGACCATTGGTTTGGTTGCGTTTAGAAACCAAATTTAAGAAGTCGGTAGATTCTGAGGACCTTGATTGGACTGTGATGTTTGTGTTTGTGTTGGACTGTTAGTGTTATCGGTTGGTGACTTAGGTAGGTGCTTGTTTTTAAGACTTAGGTTAAGTCTAAGTCTAGTCTAGACTAAGGTTTTGCTAATTTATAGTTAAAACAGAACGTTATTCGAAGGGGAACTGATGTCAAAGCAGATTATGTTTAGATGTTAAATTATTTGTAGGTTTTTGAGGTTATCTAAGATATTAAGAGGTTTTCAGTTAATTGTTTCAATTCACTTAAGTTCTGATATAACCTGAAGCTTTATACATATATGAATAATATAACTAAGGATTTAATATACACAAAATCATAAATTCAAAAGAAAATATTGAGAATATTCCAGCAAATACGTTTAAAATAGAAGCTCTACATGACTCTACCTACCTTTATTATTTGATTTTTAATAACTATAAATTTAACAGCAAAACAGGAAGTTTATATACACAATGTAACTTTTTTTTCGTTAAGAATATTTAGCCAAGTAGGTTTAGGTAGGTAAAGTGCCTACTTTAAGTACTTATGTGTTAAATTACCTCCATTTGTGTAAACACTTTTTTCTTGATTGATCTGAAATTTTTGTATCTTCTCGATAGAGAAAAAAACTACCTGTCCGAAATAATAAAAAACACCTCCCTCCGTAATTTGATATTTTGGTTTGACCCAAAACTTGGCGGTACAGAATGAAATATAATACTCATTGTTATAGATAATTTGTAAAAGTAAACATTTGGCGTTATTGTATTATGTGAAATCTGATAGTTTTTAAAAGTTATTTGAAGAGATTAAGTGACATTTTTATTGTAAACCATTTGCAGTTAAAATTATTTGAAAATAGGGAGACAAATTGTAAGTAGGAACACACATAAGTCATATTTTCGAAGTCAATAAAATACTTTTCAAAGTAGGTACATATAATATTTTATTTGTCGAAAAAAAAATGCGACCAAAGCTAAATAGCATCATTTCATTAATTCATGAAAAGTGTGCAAATTAATTTTAGTTCAATAATTTTGTGTATTTTTGTATTATTATTAAGACTTATTTTAATGTGTTAATTTGTATCCATTAGGTACTTATTGAACAAAATAAATTATTTAGGCTTAAATATATTGTAAAAAAATATCATAAAAGTAATTTAATCAAAAAAATATACATTAGTGGGTATCCACTTTTTCAATCTGCTAATTTTATACGCAACAGTGTAACGACGATTTAAAAAATGGCGGTTCAAAAGCAAACAAATGAAAAACGTCAATCGAAGATGTATCCATTCACTGACGTCTTTGATCCCACGCCGCCATTGTAAAAGCGAATATGTCCAAAATTCGTAATTTCGTTAAATAGAGATCTTCGAGAGCATTGTTGGGCGCAAATAATTTTTGCGGTAAGCGATACTTGGGGCACAATGGCAGGCGGCCGTTTGCTTTCGACAATAGACTCCTTTTATTTGTTAAATTTGAGTTGAGAAGTTTCATTTTAATAGAAAACTTGTATTAAGAAAAATATTAATACTACTAAAGTAAAATTTCCTTTTAGAAAAACTTATTTGAGTTTTCTATTACAGTCAACTTTAAATAAAATAAAAAACTATCAGATATTTCTTAAAATATCTTATAAATTAACAACCGAATCCGTCGCTATTCTTAAAGCTGCTTGAAATAAAAAAGTCACTTACAGAAGTCTCTACAAATAAACTTATTTGTAACTGACATCAAAGAAAGTCATAAAACTTGTAAAAATCAATAAATCGGCAAGTCAAGCGTGCCGACTGCCGACTGAACTATTCAGTTGACAAAACTATTATTTATTTCACTGTTCAAGTGTTGACACGCATTATAACAACTCAGAGGGGAATCGGCACATTTGACACTTTTTTTGTCATATTAATGACACAGTTTTTGACAAAGAGAGACATGACCATTGATATTTTTGCGCTCTCACATGCTGTCATTACACGGATATAAGTTGAAAGCCGTGAAACGTGTGTGACATTTTTAAGTACGTAATTGATATTTTTGGATTATTTTAACATTATTGAGTTACTGCAGTTGACGTGACATTTTGATTGCAATATAACTGGAATTTTATTTTTCCTTCAATAAAATGTTTTTTTACCCCGGTTTATAAATATCTAAAAAATTAATAGGAACAAAGTAAACACTGGAAGTTTTGCTCTTTTTCAAATCACTTTATGATTCGTTTGTATATCTTTTATACGCAAGCAATATCAGTCATGATGTAGTTTGTCTCGCCATTCGCAAAAAGGTAAATCTTAAACGATATTTGTCATTTACCTAATATCACAAAATTTGCCAAAAAGTGTAGAAAAAAATAACCTGAACTTTTGCTGCTAATTAACTAATGTTGAATTTTACTTACCGAGCATATTAGAAAAATATTTTTGTAAAAAACTTTTTACAAAAATATTTTTTACAGAATTAACATACATTTGTATTTTGCGGTTGCACATTGCGGTTTGACCGATTAGATTTTTCAACCCCAAAGTTAAGTTTGTCTTGTAGTACGACTTATTAATTAGAACTATGTTTGTTTAGTGCTTTCATAGTTTGTGAAATTAAGTAATGTTACGTTACTAGTTCCGGAACTCGAAAGGGGGAGTCCGACTAGCGCTTGGCCATTTTTGATCAAGTCTTCGAATCCATAATAATTATATAGGTACTTACTATAACACACACATTTAACACATTGGGCTAAGATTCTAAATTAGTTTATTGTTTGTTTGTATTCTATGTGCCTATCATGTATTGTTCCTGTTGGCAAATTAATCAATCTTCTTTTTCTTAATTAAACCTTACAAATTTATTCGAAGAATTGATATAAGTACTTACACGCATCTCTTGACGTAAAATTTTACCGATTCCAAACAAAAATATTAAAAAGTATATTAAAAGCCATCTTAGTTAAGGAAGTGATTTTATATACTTACGTCTAAATAATCTTCTTAAAAGTTGAAGAAAAGGCAGCCAAACGCACCGCCTCCTGTCTTCCCGACTCGATATGATACCGAAGTGTTATTAGCCAAAAAAAATAATCTCCTCCTCAAAATAACACTGGTCTCAATAGCCTGAACCCTTTCGAATTTAATAAGGATTAAGATATCCTTTTTTTCAGTAAAAAGCTTTCCATGTAAGCTTTTGACATTTTTTTTATTCGAGACGCCGGCAAAGTGTTTTAAATAGCCTGATGATTTAAGATACTTTAATTTTATTTAAATTGGAGGATACGTCTTTTTGCTATTGTATTGAGTGACATTTAATTCTGCTCGGTCAAGGACTGTTGCGTACTTGTCTTCTTAAATTTCGTGTTTTTAAATTTTAAATCTTTATTTTATTCTTATTTTTACCCGAATGCCCGAAGGAGGGTAATTTTTTCGCTGAATGCATATTTATAAGAGCAATTTTTTTAATCATATATTTTTTGTTTTTCTACTAACCTAATTTTTTTTATTTTTTTTAATAGATATAATTAAATATTAACAAAAAAGTACTAAATATTTTTCTAAACTAAATTTAACTTTAATTTGTACCTACCTACATTTTTTGACTTAGTTTATCTTTTATACAGAATTAAAATAATTTACTACTCCTTAATTTTTATTCGATTACTTTTTTTTTCAACACTCGATACCGTTAAAACTATTTTGAAATGAAAATAGAATGCTGGCTGGAAGTAAAGGTCTAAAGTACATATTTTTAAAAAGAAAAAATGGACTCGAATTCGTATGAATGGATCGAATTCCTTCGAGATCACGAGGTCAGAATAGACGTATAATTCAGTAGTAGCCGGTAGAAAGGCGATCTACACATCACTATCACAATAGTGGACGATGGATTTATCGTGCCGACATATCAGATAGTAACGTCAGCAGCTAGCGAAAAAATATAGTACAGTTTCTATTAAATGTCTGGATATCGCTAGAGAATCTGTTTTGACAGAGTAATAAAAACTTTTAATATTTAAAAAAAACTCGCTATTGTACCTTCACAATCACTATTTTGTTTTTGGTGTTCTGTCACTCGTTTGAAGGTTACCTGGCAGATACTTTTAGGGAATAAGTTTACCTTTCATACATCTTTTTTAAATAATTTATTGAATCAAGCGCTACTTTGCGGAGGTCCATATCAATGAACCGAAACACATTTCTTGCGTAAAAGTAGCCATCATAAGCATTGGGCGGACGACGGATGCAATTTACGTCAAAATCATGTCGAACAATATACGTAATATGGATATGACTAAAATAGGTATAAAAAATACAAACATTGGAACATAGAACCTCCTCCTTTTTTGAAGTCGGTTAAAAAGAGAACATAGTTGAAAAATAGTTGGATATTTTTATTGTTGTATTAAATAATCGTATTTTTTTCTATATTACATATTTTGCATTGTTCACTATCCACTTATGTAGAGTTTACATCTACATTATGTACGTAAGTATTTGTAAAGATAAATTATTATTATCCTCAAAATTTCTATACATTTTTAGAAGAAAAAAGAGCTTATATTGCATCCATGTTTTTAATAAGGTTGAGCAAAGTAATTCTGTACATCTTTTTTGTTTTGTAACCTGTTACTTTGAGTTTCAATGTACCTAGTAGAGTGGTTGATTCGATTTTTTTTTTGAAATCATGTGTCAGCTCTTAAAACCGATTGAATGCGTTTTTATTTTATTTGCTTTGTCAAAATCGGTTCAGTCGTTTTGAGATATTGAACTTTGAAGTGACAATGTCGGGGATTTTCCAACATTTTGTTAGTTAGGTTAGTTTGAAATACTTTTATTAAACTTTAGTTAGTCGAATTTGACCCACTTCTAATAGTCAGTTTGATTTGTGATTTGGAGTGCAGCCGTTTGAAAATCAATGCCAAAACTCTACCAAAACCCTGTCATCCAAGAGTGCAAACAGGAAAAAGTTTGTATTAAAAATATTTTTAACAAAAGCTTATTTAATATGCTATCGGTACCCGTCAAGTCTGAGTCTGAATCAATGGAACAAATCATCGGCTGACGAACTGACGCACAAACGATCGTGCACCGAGAGACGTAATTTATTTATCTTCTGACATTACCAGTAGCTTAATCATACATCCAGCCAGTACCTCAAAAAGTAAAACAAAAGTGACACTTAAAAGCAACAAAATTTGAGGAAAAATGATGTAAGTGATTATGCGTTCTTTTTCCATGTTTGTTACTAGCTATCATTTTTACGTAGGTTGCAGTAGTCAAAATGGCAAAAATGGAACCTTTGTAGTTCCGCCATGTCTGTATGTCGTCGGCTTAGCTCTGAGACTCTTAGTCAGCTCTTAGTACTAGAAAATTGTAATTTGGCCTAGATGAACAATCACTCTGACGCATGACGAAGTTAAAAGTCAAACAGAAACCTATCACAGCTTTACGAGGTTTAGAAGTTAACGAATAATGGTCTATCAAAGTTTAATATGAAATAGAACTTTGTACTGCGCATGGCCCGACACGCGCTTTGTCGGTTTTCCCCTGTAGAATACGGAACCCTAAAAACAATTTACACTTTATCACATTCAAATTTTAACTGAAATAATGAAAGTAAATATCAAAGCGACGACACTCAAAAATTCAAAGAACGTTATAAAATGTTTGTAGAGTCGTAATATTAATTATGTGGGTAGGACATAAAAGCTCGGTGCTTTTTAAAATGTGAATAGGAAGCGAGCTTTGAAGCCACAACTTAGGTGGAGAGCTCTCCTCTAAATGGGTATGTTTCGTATGTAACGCACGCCTGTGCGTTTATGTGAATTGTACAGTTGCCCTCATACTGTATGATTCGGGAGACGTGAGCACGGGGGCTACTACGAAATTAGAAAATCGAAGTTTGTATCGTGACGTCCCTCTCACTCTCGTATTAAATAAATATTAGCGTCTGCGGGACGGCAAGATAGGAATGTTCGAATTTTGTACTTCGTAGTAGGGCCAGGACCAACCCTACACCCTCAGCAATTGATAATGTATCCTTCACAATCATAATATTTAAGTAAAAGTCCCACAGCTTTAATTGCAGATTTGCCATGTACTTTGCGAATAATATAAAACTTTTTGTTTTCAACATTTAAAAAAACGTTAATCTCACTAATACAGGTACGATATTAGTAGACTTAACTAACTGAATCCGGCTGAGTTCTTCCTGCTCATATCTCCCGAATAAACCTGTATGTATTGGAGATGTTTAATTGTTCAACAATATCTGAACACGTACTTAGTTTACGCGATGGACAAAATGGTTAAGTATTTTTAAACACTTCAAGAGCTCCAACTATACTAGACCCTTTTTTGTGAGATTGTTTATAACCATTATTAGACTTTACCAGTCTAGTACTACAGGCTTCAGGCTTACATGCTCATTAATTTCTATCGGATAGGTATCAGATTTTATCTTCTCAATACATAGATTGATTAAAAAATTCGAGTAAAAAATACGTGAATCAAAGTTTGATATTTCTGTCCGGTCATTTTGTATCAATATCCCAGTGTAAAATAACTGAAATAAGTATTACAATAATATATTGTTCTTAAAACATCAAATTGTAAATGTTTTATGGCCTTTTATTTTCGTAAAATATTGATATGTTTAATGTTTCATTAAAAAATATTTTTTATTCGGGGCAGTTAGTTAAAAAAGCAAACAATTTAATTACAAACTCAAATCAAACATAACATATTTTTCCCAAGCCCGCAAAAACCAATACCGAGCCAAAAAGCCATAACTAGGTTTCAGAAAAAAAAAATGTCAAAGACAAACAAAAAACTAACGCCATTATGGAATCAATCCCGCTAAAGACAGCGCATTAGCGGCACCTGCTCGCAAGTAACGTTGTAGAATCAAAGCGGGTCTAATGAGGTGTGCGCCGCGAGCGCACCAGACATCCGAGCTATGGTAATGTGCTTTCAGACGGCTGTAGGTTTCTTAGTAGACTGAAATGTTCTAGTGAATGTGTGAAAGTTTGTTCTTTTAAAGGAAAACCTTAACGGTTAATATTGGAAAAACTGGTTTATAGCTTTTAAATAAAATAAGACTTAAATGCAATTTTTATTACGAACGAGTTGAATTTTTAATACAAGCTTTTTATTCACTTTTGTTATGATATTTTCATCTGGGGGCACGGTAGTGCCCCCGCCAAGTCGAGCGCGAAGCAAACACTGCCGTACCATCCTTTACTGGAACCATTTCGCCGCATTTTCAGGTCCCTATTTGAGAACCTCTGGATAAGACCAGAACGCAGAAATTTTTGTCATCCAGTAAGCTATAACCACATACTTAAAATCCAAAATTTCAAGTCTGTAGGTCATTTAGTTCCGAAGTTAAGCGAAAGCAAAGTTTCGCATTTATGACACTCACTCATTCACTCATGATCATCAAAATAGAACTAGTACTTCCCATAAACTCAGAGAGCTGAAATTTGGTATAGGTAATTTGGTACAGGTTTAATGGCCACATAAAGGGAAAACTATAAAAACTAGGATAATCGAAGATCAGGAGTACATGGTGACCCTGATTAGAAAACACAAGAGTTCAACCAAACTATTAGAGATCGACATACCGCCTTTACAAATTTTCTACAAAAAGAAGTGAAATCCCACCAAAAACATTCTGTAAAAAACTAGCCAAGTCTCGATGGAGCTGCTTGTTTATCTCTAAAAAGTAATGAAATCTAGACAAAGTCGTGCCAAGTCTAAGGTTCCTTACTGCGATTTCTTTATATTGTCCGCGTATTGAGTCTCAACATTTACTGGATAAGACTTAAGACTCAACATTCTTTAATAATCGTATAAGTATTCATTTATCCATTACCAACTCCATACTCTATCTATAATGTCTCTTAATAAAACAAAAAGCTAACAAGAACCAAAAGCCGGAATCTCCACTTACCACCTTTTACCGCCGTATCTACAACATTATCTCTAACTCAGAATTTTAAAGTCCCGACTTAGCGGGTTTTGCTCGGCACTTTCCTTTGACGACATCGGACGCCCACTTACATAGCGTTCTTTTTCTGCATTACTTATCGTTTAAATTCTGTTTCTGACGTTAAATTTAGTTACACGATGTCTGGATTAGTTAAATAGTTAGGTTAGTCTAGAATTTAAAGTTGCTAGAATGGTATTTTAAGTAGGTTCAAAAAAGAAGGGGTTCTTAACTCAGTTGTATTTTTTGTTTGTGAACTTGGTACTCCTCCGTTTATGGACCGATTTGAAAAAAACATTTTTGGTTAGTAAAGAAAACGGTGGAGGGTGGGGGGGGTCTGTACTTCCCATTTAATGGTTTAAATGAAGGTTAAATTAGAGGCGGCTGCCCAGCAGTAGAAAATGTTTTTTTTCTAAATAGTTATTTATTTGGCTACAGCATTTTGCATTAAGCGACAAATGCACGTCAAATAATCATGATTACTGTCAGTTGAAAATTTTAAAACCGGTTAAGAGCGAGTCGGACTCGCGTACCGAGACTACCGTACAACTTTGTAGGTATATATGAATGAATATCCAGTATGAGCATTAAAATAAATAAATAAATATCACGGGACAATTCACACCAATTGACCTAGTCCCAAAGTAAGCTTGTCAAAGCTTAAGCATTGCCCATCGCCTAAGCACAATGTACAGTCAAAAGCATAAATATATATATGTTAGGTACCAAGACGTCAAAAATATCTATACACCTTTATGCCATATATATTTCTGCATTCGGCCCTATGTGGGATAATTTTAGTTGATTACTGAGACAGATAGATAGACCGACATATAAAAGCTAAGATTTTTAGACTTTTTTCCTACTACTACTAGTAACATGCCATGGGATATTTTTAATTCTCTGCGTTTTATTAGATACCTGACTATCAAAAGGATCTAGATACACATACAAACATTTTCCTCATTCGCACGCATCATAAACGCCAGCTAACTCACAACATACAAACTATAGCCGACTAATTACACTAATTAGAAACAAGTTTTTGTCCGCAACCCGATATGTGTGGTACATAAAAGGCCCGCCGATCGCGCGCCGCGATAACAGTTTCGTTTGAGTGATGAATCTGTTCGCTGTGGGCTGTGAGAGAAAGTTGGAAGGATTTTTTTAATGGCATAGTTGTGGGTAGGTCGTCGGTTCAAGTTTTTGCGACGACGCTTAGTAAACATTTACGATTAGAAAATCGGAAATGTTTACGAGGTTTTTTTTAAATTAGTCACAATAAAAGGGAAAAAGGTACAGTAGCGTGGTGCAGTAACAAATCGATTCTCTCTGGGTTGACTTGTTACCCGACTGCCCAAAGGAGGGTTATGGTTTCGAGCATATGTAGAAAGAAACACAGTACAGCAAAATTACACAAATAAACCATAAAAAAATACAGAAAAACACACATGACATTAGTTGCTACATACATAATATAGGTACACAAAATTTTGTGTGTATGTATGTAATTTATTGAATCAAGCGTTACTTTGCGGAGGTCCATATCAATGAACTAAAAGAATCTTTGCTCACCCGCGACCTTATGATAGCTAAGTTTATGCAAAATATGCGTGTTCATGCAGTTCCTCCACCTCCACACTGTAAGAACACACACAGACTCAAATCCAACATCTGGTAGCACGGTGGTAGCATCTGGTGTACGGTTGTGTTGCTCTGAAGATGAGCTCTGGTTGAGATCGAAACGCGTCAGTGTAGTGTGGTGGTGGTGATAGATGGGTTTGTGTGATTTGTGTGTGTTCTTACAGTGGAAGGTGGAGGAACTGCATGAACACGCATATTTTGCATAAACTTAGCTATCATAATCATAAGGTCGTAGGTGAGCAAAGAAATTATTTTAGTTCATTGTATGTATGTTGTATGTCTATTTCTTTGGTCCTCTCTGCAGCATGAATGGCTTGACGGATTTAAACATATGATGTATCATTAAATGAGCATTTTTACTTTAAATGGCGCAAAAAAATTGTTTTTATCAGTATTAGGTAATTTTGGATTCTCCTTACTCAGAATCAAGGAAACTATTGATTTAGACGAAGAAATTATATACTTATATACATACAAGATACGCGCGTAAAACAATACCACTCCTTGCAGTCGGGTAAAAAAGTGTCCATAAGTATTTTTTTTTCAATTTTGTGACTTATTTCTCATATAGTTTACCTATATACGTTATATAGTATGTTAACGAAATGGACACTTTTTTTTTTTATGGAAAATTGGGGACATTTTTTTTTCTTCGTCAAAATAATAGTGCTCGTGATTCTGAGTAAGGAGAACCCAGAATTACCTAATTCTGAAACAATTTTTTTTTTTATTCGACTGGATGGCACGAACAAGCAAGCAACGAGCAAGCGGGTCTCCTGATGGTAAGACATCACCCCCGCTTATAAACATCTGCAACACCAGGGGTATTGCAGACGCGTTGCTAACCTAGAGGCCTAAGATGGGATACCTCACGTGCCAGTAATTTCACCGGCTGTCTTACTCTCCACGCCGAAACATAACAGTGCAAGCACTACTGCTTCACGGCAGGATTAGCGAGCAAGTTGCGCCATTTTAAAGTAAAAATGCCCAATTTCGTCATATCAACTGCCGTAGTGACCATAGGGTATAAAATAGGTATATTAATGATGATAAGTCAGTTTTCATGTAGCAGTCGAAGTGCAGATTATTATTGCCTCTGCTACAACCTAAAACATAAACAAAATAATTATAGTCCTATTCCCCAGCTGTTTTAAAGTAGGTAGGTATCAAATCATTGCCGCCATGCGATCACGGCTCAAAGCTTAATCGATGAAATGTATAAAAACCAAACATAGGTGTAAATAAAACGTCACTCTACCCCAGGGACCTTGTTCCGTACATACAAAACTAACAGGTACTCAATTCGTATTTGATCTTTTCAAGTCCCAATATCGAGTGACTTTGATATTTCCCCCCCGTACAATAGAGGTCCCTTAAATTGAAGATTTGAGTCTAGTCAAAGTGAGTGGCACTAGAGTGCAAAAAGTTAGGACACAATTATCGGGTTTTTGCTTTAATTGGATTTTGTGTTGATAAAAAAAGGTTTGCCGCCACTGAACGCTTGTTGGAGTTTGAAGCAAAATGGCCACATAGTATAATAACCTACAGTAGGTAAGATAAATGAAAAACATCGTTACAATTAGTTACTAGTTTTTGAATTAACTGGCGACACTACCGCGTAGTTTTTAACTACACGTGTATATTAAGATAAACAAGTCATCAATAAAAGGAAATGTATCCCGTTCCCTAAGCAATTAGAGCAAACATTCAGGCACTTACTTTTTTCCTCATTAAGTACTTACACATTCTAAGAATATTTTCAAACGTTTAATAACACGCAAATAAAAACACAATTTATTTATAAAATCATGTTTATAAAACATTATATTTGTACGTAAATATCTTACATCCATTTCTTCTGTTACAATATTCGTTAAAGGATCCTTGATTTCGTAGTCGACGCGTGTTTGTAAATAATAGAAGTATCGTTTTCACCTACTTAATCACTTCAGACAGACCGACCTCATAATTTCATTAGTTATAAAACAGCCGCGTCATACATGGTAGCGGGTACGCATGACCCGACTGCTCGTCAAACAAAAACTCAAACAAATCGGCCGACAGATCGCCCGACCACTACCGTTCGGACTCTGGGTGGTATTGCCCCGGCGGCTATCATACCATCTAAGTTCATTACATCGATTACAATCAACTCACGAGAAAACTATCTCTGATATGCAACAATAGATGGCGCTCTCTAACGATTCAGCACCATCATTCAGCAATTAGTATCCACACTGCTCTAACTTACGTAACGCCGCTTCGCTTGAGTAAGACGGAAGCATGTCGGGATCCTCTTCAAAGGAGTGATTGTGATTGATGATCCGATTGTTTAATACCGCATTAAGGTCATTTCTTGAATCGTCTGTTTCTTTTGCAGGTCGTAGGTGAAGCGCGGAAGTGAAAAAGATTTACAAGCCACACGTTCAATGACCGATTCACGTTATTTTACAAAACGAGAGTTTTGCTAAAAAGTGTCAACCCTATCACATATTTTGCATACGATTACCTAATAAGCGTGCAGCATTTGCTTAAAAGTACCTCTAAGATACTAGGCTTGTTCGAAAATTTGTCGTCAAAGAATCAGTCATTGCGCTGGTAGTAGATCGTGGGTCTTTGTGGGGGCCCGGGGGGCAGTGCGGGGTGGCTCTCCACGGGGGGTTGGGGCGGCCGGCGCCGGCACACGCTGCCACCACGCTGGTCGGCGGGCTGGTGCCGCCGCGGGAACCCACCACGGCGGCGGAAGCTTTCTGGAAAATGCCACATAAAGGTTGGTATTACTATTACAAAGCGACAATCATCATCATCCCAGCCTATATACGTCCCACTATTGCGCACAGGCCTCCTCTCAGAATGAGAGGGCTTGGGCCGTAGTTCCCACGCGGGCCCAATGCGAACTAGGAACTTCACACACACCATTGAAATTGCTTCGTATGATTGTGCAGGTTTCCTCACGATGTTTTCCTTCACCGTGAAGCTCGTGGTAAATTTCAAATGTAATTTTGAAAAACTCGGAGGTGCGAGCTGGGGCTTGAACCCACGATCCTCTGCTTGAGAGGCCATAGGTCGTTTAAAAATTGTTTCTCTATTCAATAACAGGTATTGTGTAGTTTTAATTTATAAAACATATACAAAATAGTCAAATACCGTATTCGTAAAAATATTGTCGTTCTAACTTTTTTTTTTTTTTCAAAACGGTTAGGTTACAGGCTAGGACAAACCCTTAACCCGATCGTCTTTGTTTGAGGCTCAAACTGTAGCTGACTAAATTGTCCAGAGGCATTTTTCTCAAATTTTTGATATCATTTTTCGTTTCCAAAATATCGAGCATCAAAATAAAAAAAAACGGTTTTTTTTCACTATTTCGGCCATTACTTTTTTCGTTTTTAATAATTCTTTTTGCGCCTTACAGCGTAGCTTAAATACGCGTCTTTTGAGCTTTTTTTGAATAGCTTAATTTCACAACTCCGAGATATAAGAGGATCGCACTTTTTCGTGAAATCGGAGCCTAAACTGAAGCGCACGAAAAGACATTTCCAATGTCAAAAAAATACCTATGCGATATTTATTCTTGAGATTGGGTGAGATTTGGCGAGATTCGGCAAAATCTCGCTCATCCCCCTCCCACTCCTTAGGACACATGTAATTTAGATGTAGATGCTCCGTAATGAAATGAATGAGTAGGTAACGTTGTAAGTTAAATTTATAACATGTCTACTTATATGTGTCTTGCTATCTCGACAGAAGTTTGAGCCTATACTTATGCCTAATTAAATACCTGCTAAACAGTTCACAAAGACATTAAGTCAAGTCTACCCGAGTTTAGTTTGAGTTGTTGCGTTGCATCGATTGCCATGGCGACAGCTCGCCTGTTCTTAGTTTATAAAGAGCTACCATTAGTTTCGTGTTTAAAAATTCATTAAAACATGATATTACCGATGTGACTTTGGTAGTCTTGAATTGCTATAAAATCGGTACCGTCCATGTCAGGTGAATGTTTGACATACCTAGAGATGAAACTAAATCCCAAGCAAATATGTATGCGTTCATTTTCGAATGACTTACTTTTTAAAGTGGCCTCACAATTTGAAGATATCCTTATTCACGGTACAGTGAAAAAACTGAATCGCTAACCTTTGTGCTACTGACATCATATTGACATTCCATAGATACGTACATCTGCCAAAGAAATCATAGTAAAATTGATCATGAAAAGTTCTTAGGTCGTACGCGATTCAGTTGCCTCTACTGTGCCTAACATTAATCTTGATAATCTAACGAGCCAACTTCAAAGCGAGTTCCAATCGAGTTTCCGTCGTAGCCGCAGCCAAATCTAAGTTCTAAGACAGTCTGCGAGTTCGTCCGTAAACTTGTAGTTGTAACTTGCTGTCGGCAACTATTGTGTTGTAAACAACTGAGTTGGCCAAATTAGTCATGCTGCTGGCTGTGGGTAGTTGCTTCCGCCCGGACTGTACAATGCAATTGTCAAGATTTGATTCTCAAGTTGTTGTATAATCCTGTGCGTGATTAGTATAGAAAAACTAGCGGCGACTCCGTCCGCGAAGATTTATGAAAAATAGTTTACGTCCTATTCTCAGATCTACCAAATAAACACAAACAATTCATAAAAATCTGTTTCGGAGGAGTTTATTTAAAAACGCTGTGACACGAGATTTTTATATATTTGAAGATGTAAAAAGTTTTCTCTGGTTTGGCGTGACCAAATTCTGAAAGTAAAATAGTCCATGATGTACTTGTAACTCTAACTTGTGCTCTTAACTCTAATTTGCATAAGAAACTTAATAATAATGGCCGTTTAAAACTTCAACTGTAAATAAAAAAATACCGCTAAAAATGCTTTCTAAAATTCTGAGCAAACTTTAAGTTTCAACTTTTTTCAACTATAACTTACAGATAGAGTGGCAAGTGGCAAGTAGCAAGTTAAGTCAAGTCGTTAGTGACTGACCTTTTGAGGCGCTTGTTAACATTTGCATAAAGTTCCCGACGACTCTACCGCTATAATCCTAGGTTTTCCAAGTTTTTGGTATTTAAGAAGAAGTTTTGAGGACATTTTTGATGCAATGAAACTTGTCCTTTTATATTAGCGTGGTTTATTATAAAAATATTTAAAGTATTCGCCAAGTATTAAAAAATCTACTGTACGTTTATGATTAAATAGTGTTACCGTTGAAAAAGAAGCAAAAATACCCACCAACATAATTATTTTTTATTATACTATTAGAATTTACAAAACAACATACTAAAAAATATGTATTTTGAAAAAATTGTTTCCTTAACCAAATTAAACAAAACTAAACTAGTACCGTGAGGAATCATATGGTAGGTACTATTTTTAGTTTTCGTTGTCTCTGAAAAAAAAAATTGTTAATTTATTTCCTAATCTGTTGATAGTGTCTTCGCTGCTCTAACGTAATTTTTATTAATTTCATAAACCACAATTTTCACAAAACACGTCCATTCACAGGAAAAAAAAAACAAAGAAAAACACTTAAATTATCTCAAAACCGACGACTTGGCTCGGTTACACGCGCCTTCGCCAGCCAAACCGAGCGTACAGCGATTGTGTCACATTAGGCGCCAGACAGAGACAAATAGACCGGAAAAACGGTTGTAAGAACGAGATAAACAGCAATTGCACTGTCACCGCTTCGGGAGAATTTTAATGATTAAGCGGACCTACTATTATTTTGTCTACTGTCTTGGGGGCAGTGGTTGGCAACCCGATTTAACACTTTAGCGAGCATAAAAAAAAAAATAAATCAATAATACCGTTGAATAATAAGTAGGATACCAAAAAAAAAAAAAACAGTCAGGATACGGATAAATTTCTTCTTTTAAGTCGCTTCACTCTTGAAGAGTGGCAGTCGTCGATATAGGTAACAAAAACAAAACTGCATGACGACGTTCTTTGGAAAATTGTGTGGTGGTTTCCTCGCCTTCCACAACGCAGAGCTGGAGTCCAAGAGTTCGTAGTTTGCAAATAGAAAGCACTGCTGTCCCGGTCCACTTTCACATCAAGTCCCTGTCCTCTATTTTTAACCCCCGACGCAAAAAGAGGGATGTGATAAGTTTGACCACTATGTGTGTTTGTTTGTTTGTCTGTGGCACCGTAGCTCTTAAACGGGTGGACCGATTTAAATGCAGTTTTTTTATTTGAAATGAAGTTTTCTAGCGATGGTTCTTAGACATATTTCATCAAAATCAAAAATACTGTTACTTATAATATTGACAATAAGTAATACGTGTTAAAAAATGTTGGAGGAGCGGAGCGTTCTAACACAGGCTTTTTAGCCTAAAGGGACGCCCCAGGTACTGTAAATCTACTTACTTATAAATATGAAATAAAGATATTTTGATTTGATTTTGATTTTTTGAAAATCAATTTAGCCGTTTTTGAGATATTGAACTTTGAAGTGACAAAGTCGGGAGGTTTTCAACTTTTTGTTGGTTAGGTTATTACATATCGTACTGTACTACTCATAATAGGTACTACTGCAAAAATGACTCAACAAATAAAGGTGAATTATGTAAACTTAAAAAAAAGACACCAATCAAAAGTTCTAAAACTGATTAAAAGGTCTAGGAAAAAATTAACATAACATTCATAAAGATCCTATCAAAAATAAAGACAGCTTTCAAAGTCGCGACGACGTCCGACGAACGAATTCAAAAAAGGAACAAGTAGAATGACGCATGCGCGGGTCCTTTTTGACTGCCACGTGACTAGGCACGCACTGGCAGGCAAAGTTTCTTGGCTTCTAATTTTAAAAAATACGACAGCCGTAGGTGATATTTTAATTTATTTGTTTGTTCTAAAATTTGTTTTTAGAAACAATTGGGTGTTGACTGTGGCTTGTATGTGTGACTCTACGAAGAGGAACGTAATGTCAACAGTTGAAGAGTACACGGAAAGATCATAGTTCTTTTTTTAAATAAGATTTTTTTTTTCAAATGTCGAGCTCTGAATGAATAAAGGATTACTTACATCGTCCGTTTTAATTATATCTTATGATAGCGACTCCGTTTATATAAACAAAGTTCTAGTGACGTCATTCATCGCTGTAGTATAGGTAAGACACTTAAGAAGATGACCTGCTGGTAGTAGTGCACAGAATTGATATGGGACTTATGTAATTTTTCGAATATGGAACGTCAACTTATATACAACAGGTCATCTTAGTTTTTGCTATTATGACGACCTCTATCTTAAGAAATCAGATCTTTAATACTATTATTGTGGAATGAAAAAACACAAAATTCCTACTGAAACTTTATTTATTGAAATTTGTTTTGACAATTTTTTTTCTACCTGAGGTTAAAATATTCAAATTCCTGTCACTTGAATATCCCGTTAGGCTTCTTAATCCTTAATTACTGTTGTCAATAGAATAGAAAAAGAAAGCACGGAATAACTTTAAACTGTATTGTTTGTTTGTTGTTTTTATGTAACGGTTTTTTAATCCTGTTCCCTTGTTGTCTAACGCACTTGGAATCAATCGCTTTCACCACTTGTTTCGCTCACACGTTTGGATGAGGGCAGAAAGAGACGGTAAGTGCGATCGCGATAGCTCGCGCGTTGACAATCGGCCCCTGGTCATCAAAAAATGTGACAAAGTAAGGATTGCGATAAGTATTTTTGTAGAAAATGACAAAAGCTTTGTTATTGTTTTTCTGTCTATGGCCAAAGATGTTCAAAGTATACGAGAGTTGCCCGCGGCTTTGCTCGCGTGTTAGCAGTGATTACGGGATTTTTGCAAATGTTCATGGGAATATCGTGGTCTTTATTAACGTTTCATAAAAAATCCCGTGCCGAATTTCATGTCTCCAAACCAAGCGGTTGAAACTATAGCACACCTAGCTTTCTTAAAAAAATAGCTTTCTAGGTTAAGCTTTTGGGCTAAGTATTGATAAGGCAGTCAGTATCAGTAACAGTCAGTCAGGACTTTTTTTTAACGGCTTTAACGACTACCCTATAAGGCTCCGTTTCCACCAGTGATGCACGAGGATGTGTTGCGAGGAATGTGTTTTTCATGAACGAATAGAAACGCTTCATTTACCTCGCCTCGCTTCGCTCAGCTGATTCCACCAGAGCGGTGCTTTGAGAGGATAGGCACCTAAATTAAGCGTTTCTATTGGTTCATGAAAAACATGTTACATTGCTCGCAACCTTAGACTTGCAACACAGCCTCGCACATCTTTGGTGGGAATGCAGCCTTAATAATGGTAAATACAGATAAGGCAGAAGATGCAGCCACTGGTTAAAAAGAAAATTAACACGAAATAAAAAATAATATTATGGCTGGCCAATGTCTTCTCCGCTTACCTACTTCAATTTAATAAAAAAAAATAACGAAAAAAGCGCTTTATCCAAATGTTTGGTTAACACCTTTTGCAAAAATTACAATGATACTCGGGCATCGTCAACCTTCACAAAACGAAATGCTTAAATTTTTAACTGCACAATGTCTATAAATGTTTTTTTTTATAAAAGCAAAGGGGCGTGGTTGACAGCGTTCGCTATAAATTATGTCAGAACGAAACAAACGACTCACGCGAATGGATGAATGAAACTGTGAAATCTGTTTAAAAAAAGGCATTTGATTTTTAAAATGTGCGTGCGATCTTTTTGATCATTAAATATGGTAGGTATGTTATTATTGCTATAAGTTGACGTTTCATTCATTTTCTAATATGGATTTAAAAAAATATTAGAGAATATAGCACTTAAAATGAAATAACAATTTTTTATACTAATGAAAGAAGAGCTGATAAAGACTGGAGTTAGAGTTTTACCAATTAATTGAAACTTTATCACCATACATATCTACCTCCCACTGCTGGGTACAGACCTCTTCTCAAAATAGTATAACATTATTTATTTATAGTTTAAAACTAAACCGTGTTTAAAATGAATCCATGTCGCTCTAACAGGATTTGACGGATCCAAAATGGCGTTTCCGACAATTAAACTCCCCTACAGATTAATTCATAAACAGATACAAAATAATAATAAGAAGGGGATGTCACCAGGTGTGTCTGCACCCTTATGTATTAATGTATATTATGTTTAAGTATTACCTAATAATATATTGTGGTGGTGTGACATGGCTGCTTAGAAAAATTTAGTAAGCAAAGGGCATAATGATTATTTTAGAATTATAAATATGATATTTTATTTAACTATAAAATAAAACATTGAAGTTTGCATCTACACATAACGGATGAAATATCATTTTCATTAATTAAGTAAACGAACTTTTAGCTAACAATTTTTAAATAATAGTATTTTTAGTTTAGTGTTCCTTTTTTATTTTATTAGGTTTAATAATTACGCGATCTATTTGGTGTTAGCAGCGACCATTAGAGATATAAAATCCCCTTTTCCTAAAGTGTACAAAAAAAACGTTTTTCTTTTGTATTTTTTGCGACGTAATTTTTTTTGTGAAGACGCAAATGGAGTCCAATACGACCCACGACACCTCAGGATACCAAATCGCGATTGTTGCAATTGCCTTTCGATTAAGCTAACATCGCTACGTAATTTCCTGCACCTTCTCTTCAACCAAAGAAGAAAAGGATCAAAATCCAACATACAACACCTTTACGACTGTTTTTGTAACACTTTAGTCCAAGTTGTGTAGCTAGAAAGTACCACATCAACGCACTTTGTGGTAAACGTTAAAACTGCAAAAACATCGGTCCAGTGGTAGTAAACCGCGAAGTAAACTGCAGCGACAATAAATGAAAATAATAAATAACTTCAACTACACATGAAATTTATCGCGTCGCCATAAAAACGGGGATTAAAAATAAATCGCTCGAATAAATTGCACCTCTGAAATTAAAACACTCCCTCACACGACACGCGTAGCGCGGCGCAAGGCACGAGTGATTGCAGATATTTTTTGAAATGGTGAAAAACTAGTAACTGATAAATTTTTGCATGCAAGTAATTGGCAAATGCGGCTGTGTTTTAGTCGACC
This sequence comes from Choristoneura fumiferana, assembly GCF_025370935.1. Classification (NCBI taxonomy): domain Eukaryota; kingdom Metazoa; phylum Arthropoda; class Insecta; order Lepidoptera; family Tortricidae; genus Choristoneura; species Choristoneura fumiferana. Next base: position 7,209,665 of record NC_133486.1, read on the forward strand.
TATAAAGTACATAGATATGTAAAGTAGGTATTGATAAATTTAGGACACTGCAATTAAAATTTTGTAGATTAAAAACAGATGTGTTAAATGGTTTCTAATGGTTGAGCGTTAATGTTTTTTATAGTTTATGATCCAATTATTGCAAATAATTTTAATTAAAAATAGGTAGGAATAAAAAAAACAATTCTCAACATTTCAGTATACATGAAACTTTAATGTAATTTATTTATTTTATACTGCAGCTATACGTCGTCGCTTGTGACCGATACCACGCAAAGGCGGGGCGCGGGGAGCATTGTTCATTGTTCTTTTAACAGCCATGCTTGTTAGTGCACCGACGGTTGACGACGCCTGCAAGAGGTGTGATTAATAACGAGTTTTGGCGTGAAATCCGTCACTTAATTGGCGAACGCTTGATGCAAATTAATTTGCAGATTTTTAAGGACGCAGCTCCAAAAACACTTATTCTTTGATTTGAAAAAAAACCCTACAAAATCGATCAGGGCATAAGGATTACGCTTTGGTCTTACAAGGCTAGAATAACCAAAAACAAAAGAATAATTCGACATTCGCATTCAATTCATGTTCAGGCCGAAATTATACAAGGCGACCGCAAAAAAGGGCCAAAACAATGAACTTTCCATCCCCCCTTTAAAGCCTTAATCAAGGGTCTGCCCCAAATTCGCCCACAAATTGCATCCAATTGTTCACTTTTTACCACGAGGCGTGTTTATAAGGGGTGTTGAGAAAAAAAGGAATTATCTGGCGGACCAACGGTTGCGCGCATCTGAGTGATGCGATGTGACGTCATTGAGGTCCATTGGCGTGAAAATATTAGGAGGAATAAGAAATAATGAAGGCACTAAATTGGAAAAGGACGACGATTTTTTTTAATTTGTAGTCTTAGAATATATTTAGACAAATTGATGGATTGGATTGTATTGAAATTGATTGATTGACACTAAAGCCTCATCAAGACCAGCCAATAAAAAAAAAAGATGTAATGATGACAATTGGGCAAACTTCAACTTCCCTAACATGAATTTAATGTAAAGAAGTTGATAGAGTTATGTATGTCATAAATGTCATAATGTACAGTCACCAGCACCAATATCTGACAGAACAAGCGTGCATAAATATCTGATACGACTCTATTTCTAGAGCCGGAAGGACGTGTCAGATATTTTTGCACGCTCCGCTGTGGCAGATATTAATGCTGGTGACTGTACCTGGTGTGGCCTGTAATACGAGCAAATAATTAAAACATGGGTCATACTCGTCAAACTGAACAATATTAGGTGTTTTAGGTTAAGTTTAGATTTAGTAACCCTTAAGGTTAAGGTTCTGGCAGAATATCAGCATTGCGAAGCAATTCGCGACATCGTGCTGAGCCAGATTCCCTTTTTGTGTCCATTCTGCTCTTTTCGCTTTTGTTTTGTTTGTTTTTGGTATGTATTAATGTGACCAAATAAATATATTCTTCTTTCTTTCTTTCTTTCTTTCTTTATTAGTTCAGTGACTTTTAAAAATAATTAGTTTTTTAATTTTTATTACACTTTTAAGTTTATAAAGCAAAATGCTTGATGTTTGTAGCGTGACAGGCGACGTCAGTTGGGTTCTAGGATGGCATACATTGATAGCAGTATTTAATTTATATGAAAAAGGGAAAAATCAAAGACTCCATTCTTTTTAAAAGACGCCGAACTCGTAATGTTGTTCAGTTTGACGAGGACGATCTATGTTATAATTACCCGTATAGTACTCGCTTTGCTTTTAATTTTAATTTAAATTATTGTCAATTTATTACACAAATAATTAATAAATCTACAATATCATTCAACGTAAGTTTAGTTTTTTAAGGTTTTTCTTCAAGGTATTTTATCTGAATTTTTTCTCGCCTTTTCGAAAATACAGTGCTTTTAGGAGAGGTTCAGTATAATCGAATTATTTCAATGTGCTCGTAGTCAACAAATAAATTTGTTTAAGAAAAATAAAATATTTATAGTTCTAAATTCTTTGAAATAACTTCACCGAATATATTTTTTAAAACTATAAATAACAATAGGCGAGCCGCATCTTCAAGTATTAGATAAAAATTTGCGGTTTGCAAATAGCAAACCCTTCTTTTGTACCGCAGTAAGCGGATTATTTTTTGAGTTAATTTTTTACCACCACTTGTATGTGAAAAGGATGAGTTGAAGTACCTATTTATTTAGCAGCTGGCAGTTTTGCAATATGTTTTTTTTATTTTACTAAAATCGGATTTTTTCTTTTCAATCTGTCTCGTAATCATGGCGCATACAACTGTGCCGAAATATCGAACTTCTATCTCGAATTTAAATCTTAAAATTAATAATGACCGCGGTAATCTAAATTTTGGACTCTAAAACATTGTAAGTATATCTTTCCAATGTGGAAATAAGAAAATAATTGCACACACAATAAAAAAAAGTATTTAATCATGAAGAAAAGAAACATTTATTACTTCCATAGGTACTAGTTGGAGACATATAATGCTTTTATTCTGAAAAATTACATAGTTCTCGTGGGATAGTGATAAACGAATTTTCCACAGACAAAATCGTGGGCAACAGCTAGTTTTTTGTAAGCATGTAAGGCATTCACTTCATTTTTTTTAATAGATTTATTTCATCATTTGTTCTTATAGAGTAAACGTCAACTAATCTATGGATTACAGTTTAAAGATAGATTAAGTAGACTTGGTCAAGGAATACCTTTTCACAGTAAACGTCATAGATATCGCATTTATTAACAATGAAAATAGTAATACATTTTTTCTTTGAAAAGGTGCCATGGTGGCTCATGAATTAAAGTGCTTGACCATAGGTACAAACAGAACCCTAAAAGAACAAGCAAAAACAAATGTAATATTATACCACGTATGTAGTATTTTTCATAACTAGAAATTGATCAAATTGCACATTGGTTCGAATAGCTTGCAGCCGCGGTCAAAACTCAAAACATTCGTATAATGAAAAATCGACCTTAATTGTTAGGAAGCGGTATTTGGCAACGCATATCAAAGAGATTTTATTATTACTGTGCACTAACAAAACACTAACGATCTATTCATTGGCACAATTAAAATCAGATCAATTGTTTATTGAGCTCGAAACGGGTTAATGGTTAATGCTAATAGTGTTTGGTTGAATTTATAACGGATTTTTACTCGTATAATTATGACGAGCATTTTGTGGCTGTTTGAAGATTACTCTTCATGAGATGGATTGATGCCCTGGTTAAAGCCGCGTGTTAAAGGTCGATGCAGGCTGCTTCCAACAGCAACTGGAGGATTATAGGGGAGGCAACAGTGGACGTTCTACGTCTAATAATGATGATGATGATGATGTTTTAAAGACACGAACATTACAATTATCTGTGTACTATTAATGCAGTCATATTAGGAGATTCACTTCGGAATGAGAGATAATAAGCTGGAAAATCGTAAACAGCTTCATTTTGGTGTCCTAAACGTTGTCTCAAAAGTCACAGTCGTTCGCGTCGTAAGTTATTCAAGGTCAAATGTCAAAAAAGTCAGTTTTTCGCGATTATCTCGATTTCTATAGCTCCAGTGATGTTAACATTTATTATAAAATTGTAGAGCATAAAATTTCATCATTAAGATACACGTATAAGCGCCAATAATAAGTTTTGAAGTAACCTTTTAATGTTAACTTTTACTCCTGGTCAAAAAGTTTTACAGCAGCCTTATTTACTTTTGACGATACTGTAACACATTATTGTAAATCTATAATATTTATCTCCTTCGTCGTCTTTAAATACGAAAAGTTTTCTTTTTAGAATGTTTATTGTAGAAGTTTAACCTCCTACCGCCCATATATAGAACGAACATATAAAACTTATTTTAATGTGACATCGAACTCTTTCATAAATGATATTTAAAGTTTCACGATCTGTAAAATATTGCTGTTATTAAAATGAAAAGACACCATGGTCATTGAGAATTTCACAAGTCAATTGTGTTGACCTGAGAATATTGTCCATGTTTTAAACCAATGCTGGTTTTGAAATTCGGTAGTAAAATCTCTTATAGACCATCATTTTGTTCTAGACGAGCTAATGCATAGCGCTGCGATGGGCGGAGGGGCACTCTTTGGGTGCTCCTCCGCCGGCCATAGTGGAGTCAACCAGCTCGGAGGAGTCTACGTCAACGGGAGGCCATTGCCTGACTCCACGCGGCAGAAGATCGTGGAGTTGGCGCACTCGGGGGCGCGGCCGTGCGACATCAGTCGCATCCTGCAGGTCTCCAACGGCTGCGTCAGCAAGATACTTGGCAGGTCAGTTGCACTTCAACCATGTAATACGTTTTTTTTTACTTTTTAATTATTTGCGCTTCTTCGTTGGTTTTCCGTTCTGTTCAGCTAATCCTTTCCATTCTCCTCCAACACCACATCTCAAAGGCTTCTAGCTTTTCTCTGTCTCTTTGAGTCACTATCCACGTCTCACTTCCATATAATGCAATGCTCCGGATGTACACAAAAAAAGGCAAAATAGAAGGAAAACGAGGTAGAGGAAGGAAAACGAGAAGACCAAGATTGATCTATTTTAACCAGGTGAAGGAAGAAATCAGGAAGTCAAACAGCTGACATAGAGCAAAAAATCATACATCGTATTCTTAGTGTCTATCGTGACAATTTTATTCAGTTAAACTGAGCTCTTGCCAGGCTGGCAAGCTGGTTGCATCAGGAAATTAATACAGGAAAGCATTTGATTCAACCAAAAATTCTTAGCAATGAACCAGAAATCAACAGGTAGGTCATCATTAAATCGGTGTAGTTCGACAAAACCTCGCTTAACGAAGCAAACAGATACCATCGCAAAGAAACCGTGAATTCCTAAAGTTACTAAACAGATGAAGATAAGGATTTACTTCAAAATCCGCAATTCATCGCAACTCCGCTCCTCGCGTGTCATTACGTCACGAAGTACCGCTAGGCACCCATAACAATAAAAAGTACTATTACTCCGACAAGCATAAACGAATTATTTAGCACAAAACCCATTGTCGCCTCAACAAAAGTCGAAGAATCGATCTAAGAACTAAGGGGTCAAATTCCGGGGCCACGCGTTAACAAATTGATGAAATTCCCATAATACCGCCCAAGGAACCGCACAATGGTTCGAGTAAGTATTGTCGCGGACAAAATTAAGGAATATTTTCAATGAATTAATCAATACAATACGAGTTTGAGTTTGCATTCCTATAGTGTATTGTTTTTGTTGAATGCGTCGTGTGCGCCGCGGGGTCCCGTGTTCCCAACACTGGGAACGCATCGGGTGCTTGGTGTTAGGGTGTTCTAATTTCCCACTTTATTGTTTGATTGCGATTTTATCTGGAGATCACGGAGGATTTCGACCCTCGCTCCTTGAGCCTGAGTGTTTATTGTAACGTCAATGAGATTCGATTGTTTTTGTAATCGGAATGCAACTGACAAGCGTAGAATTACAGCCACCCTAGCTGTGCGAAGCAGCGTCTGTAGCCATTTGGAAATGAAAAACTATCCTTACAATTACATACACACAGGTCTTTTCTTGTATAATTAAACCCAAAAATGTCTATTAAATAATTCCGTTTAGTATAGTGTGTATGACAGTGTGACTACAAATGTAATAAAAAAATGTCATAACTTTAACAAAAACTTGTAAAACAAAAAACGACAAATGTCAATCGAGAACAAAAAAATATTTAAGCGACGTCAATCATAGAAATTTCGTTTTTTAATACACGGTGTGCCTTTCAGGGCTGTCCCACGACCGCCCCTAAATAAAAATCAAAATAAAACATTATTTTACTAGTAATTGGCACCCCTACTGAGGGAGACTGCTTGACGCCACTTCAAGAGATCTTACAGGAAAGCAAATTACGCTGGGACCCTAAAATATATCACAAGGGGCACATGTTATTATTTTTCGTGTTTTGGAAACAAATTTGAGCATTTTTTCATACTCGAATAACATAAATAGACACGCGCGTTTTTGTAGTACATTTTATTGGTTTGGGAATTACGTTTTCAAAGTTAACAACATAATAATTTTACGTCTTTTCATAAAAGATCTTGCAGTGGTGGATACCAACAGGACGGCTAGCTTTTAACTTGTTATTTTAACTTGTTCGATTATTGGATTCATAGAAACTATTCAAACTTGCCTCGTTTCTTTTACAATACATATTATTTCATATTTTAAAGTATGAGATATGTACTTCTTTTCTCCTACGTTCGTAAATATTCAAACACGTATATATTTCTCACATAGCAGTTAACACTTAAACTGGCTGCAAAAGTCGTTTTTCCCATACTCCCCTGGATCTTATCGTGCCAATTACCAAAGGGTTCTAGAAAGGGCAAGCGTGGCGGGACTCCTAATTAAGAGCTGCCCCGCTGTTACGTTCTTCGTATCGTCTTGCTAACTTTCAATATAAAAGAAAAGTTTTTTTAGTTGGAGAAATTTAGGTATATGTCTTGATTTTACTAGTGATCCAAAAAATAATTATCATAATCATTATCATAATCATTTAATGTAAATGACTATTTCATTGTTAAATAATTTCAGAAACGAAATTTTGTTTTTTAATTGGACCGCGATAGTTGCATAATGATATAACAATATCTCCATTCAATTACTTTCTTATATTTTTCTGTACACATTTTACTCCTTCATTTACTGCCAAATTTCATAACAACGATAACAGATTTTAAGTAAGCAGCCACTCAAATAAGTACAATTGCATTACATCAGTAACTTAGTTGCATTTGAATAACCACTTCAGAAACAATCTCAGATAAGCCCCCTTTTGCCCCCGAAAACGTTATCTCCATCGCCCCCTGTGCATTGCCCAGTTACTCTCCATTCGTACCACTGTGCGAGTTGAAATGTATCGCGCTGTGCAATTTTGATTTGGGTTGCCCACTGCGAAATTTTCTTTGAAATTTTGTAATATTCAATTAATAGCTTTTTCACTTGTATGCGGAATGGAGCTGATTTCAATCGATTTGGTATTGTTCGATAGTATAACTCGACGAACAATTCAGTGTCGGTTGCGGCTTGTTTACGACTAGTTAATTTAATAGCGATGGTTTTAGTCGATTTGAGATTTTGATAGTTTGCGTTACAGCTCCGATCCGACCGATTGAAGTACTAGGTATTGTGTCAGTTTCCAACAAATCATAAGTTATCATGGGTAAAAAATATATTGCGCGTGTTGCAGCAACCGCCGAGTCGCGTTGCTCCTAAGAGGAAGGGCTACGGATTAGCCCGAAACATGTCGAGCTAAACTCGATTTAAGATGTGAGTTATCCGGGTCAATATAATTTAATATGAGTGAGTCTCGCGGTAGTTTCATGATCAAAGGTACAAAAGATTTTATCCATAATAGGTACACTTTTTCATAAAAATACCATCAACTACATCGAAATACATAATTCATCATTACCTCTCAACAAACAAACACAAAAAGCGTTTAAAACATAATTGAAAGTTCGCCGACCTTAAACAAACTGCCAGTCAATTAAAATGTAATCTACGCACCCTCGCAACGCAAAATCTGTCGCCCAAGGCGAAAGCGATTACCGAACTCTATAGGCCCCACAGGCCCTTTTCGCTAGGGCCTAACCTAACTGAACAAATCGACTCGATTGTCGAATGTTCGAGAGATGACATCGGGATTGCGATTCGATATTGTTTATTTGGGGTTAACCTATTGTGGTGGTTTCGGTTACTTTTAGATCCAGGTCAGAATGGAACGTTAAATCAATATTATGGATACTTGGATTAAAGTGAAAGCGATACAGTTATTGTACGGTTTTACGTTGCACAGCTATTTTGTTTTATATCCAGTCACTATTTATGTATTCGTTTGGCCAAGGTGCTTAATAATTTGAAGCACGCACTTGACAATTGAGCGTTATTAACCATAATTAAGAACACATTGGCTGTTCTGATGTTAAGATTGTTTTTTTGGAATCTTTTTGTATTTTTTTATTTCAATTCCAAATTTTTACTTTTACGGTCATCCCGTAAAACCTAAATTGAAAATACAAACTGAAATATAGATGCACAGAAAAACCAGAAAAATAAGACCAGCACTGGGAATCGAACCCAGGTCCTCGGTATTCCGTACCGCGTGCTATACCGCTACACCACTGCTGGTCACTGGTGGTGTTCTGATGTTCATTTGAAAGTGTCATCAGCCGCATTTAGTGAATTTCAAAAACAATACCAAAAAAAGATTAGAATCTAGAGCATGCGTTACCATTAACACTCAGTGAATGTCCCAAGTTGGCGATTGGCGTCTTGACACAGTTGGTACTCTGATGCAAAGATAAAGGTGTGATGTAGACGCTTTTTTAATAATTGGCTAGATATAAAATAAATAAAATAAAATAATTAAGAGCAAATAGAGTGAGTTGAAAGTTGAAGTCCAGAGTTGAAGCTTTTAATCAGCATTCGAATATTTTTTGTTCTCAAGTAAACACAAAATTACCCCTAAGCAATAAATTCCGTTCAAATAACTAAATAATTTCAAAATCATCCAATTCCCATCCATTTCCTTTTTTCTGATCTCAAACATTTCAGCATACCCTCGTTTGCAGCCACTTATCCCTAATATCTACATTGTCAATGCTACAATAGTATCTCGACAGTCGAAGTATCGACACATGTCGATCACACAATGCCGTTGTCGAGTGCTTACATCCTTACTGGCAACAGTGTTGGAGTTAAAAATAGGCCCTGCGATCAACTCATAAGGTCTCTAACAGCTTGGGATCGCGAGAAAATCGAAAAGATTGAAATAGATTCTAAAATAGATGAAAACTTTAACATTTTTGGCTTAAGGTTGCATTTTGTTGTGTATTTTAATATTGAGATTGGATTATATCGTGTTATTTTATTTTTGTAAGTATGTCTTAATAGTTACTGAGTGATAACGGAAGTTACAAAAAATAGACACATTATAAATACGCTTTTCTGTTTTAATTTTTTTAAGGTGGGTACATTATTTTGTCCGCAACTTGGTTTTTGATTAACCACTGTGTTCCTAAATATTCTTTTATGAACAAATCTAAAAAATTGGAATCGTTGTTTAATATTTCAATATAGACGTGAAACGTAGTAGGTATACCATTACATGTAAGTAAGTACTCAAACTTTTGCAAAGACTAAAATTTCTGTTGCATGTCATTTTTCTGTGTTAAAAATATACATCGCTCTGTTATTTTGACGTTTAAACTCGTAGGGGCGCTTTTGCTTTTACCATTCTCGTAAATATTTCAAGTATTTTTATTTTTACCTTTATTTTGGCTGTATTTGAACCGATGTCCGAATGCCGCAAAAGCATTTGAATTTCACGACAAAAACTATCAGCATCAGCGAGCACAGGTACCATCAGCCAAATATGTGGTCTACCTACCACCCTAAAGTTGATTTGATCGTTTGCATTTCACAAAACAATAATGCCAATAGACGTGTTTGTCAACTTGAAAGTTCGACTTTAGTGACATATCCATTTGACAGAGGGCGCTGTTTAAAAATTGATAGACCACTTATTTGGCTGATGGTACATACTTACAACTGAAACAATATCCTAAAAATACCTTAACTATTTATGGGTTTCTACATATATTTGTATATTTCTAAAACCAATGATTATTACTAGGTATAGTGCATTGTTTAAAAACCAAGTAACTGTTCACACTAACTTCTTTCTTATCCGGCATGTATGTGTGTAATAAAAATAAAGCTAGAAACACAATTGATACCCGTTCATACATATAAGAGTTATGCGAATAGAATAGAAATAGAACCTTCCATTTAAAGTCTATGGTCAGAGAGACTTTGTTTACTTAGGTATACTATGAAACGGGGTTCGTCAAGGAGCCATCGGGGGTCCAAATCTCTGCAGGGCTACTACGAAACTCGAAACTCGAAGTTCGTATCGTACCGTCCCTCTCGCTCTCATATTAAATAGTATAAGTGTCAGAGGAACTGCACGACACGAACTTCGAGTTTCGAGTTTCGTAGTAGCCCCGCTGGGTTTCTATACATGTATAGTCTAAATACAAACAATCAGCACTTCGGTCGAGATTGATTCATCATCATCATACTTGTCAGTCGTAAGATGAACGCTGTTAGATATAGGCCTCCCCATTTATTGCCAATACTCGCCACGCTTTGCCAACGAGTTGGCGAGCGCATTATATTATAAGATGTAAGGTTGCCAAGAAGACGCTACTGCTCACCTTCTGGTATTATCCCTAAGTCGGTTTCTACGGCGCCCATGGCAGGAGAGACACCTTCCTAAGGGGCTGTTTCATCATCCATTGATTAGTGTTAACTGACGGTTAGATGTGATGCCGTCTCTATTTGTTTTGGAATAGACGGAGATGGCATCACATTTAACCGTCAGTTAACACTAATCAATGGATGTTGAAACAGGCCCTAAGACTGCGTTTCCACCTAAGAAGTGCAAGGATGCATTGCGAGGAATATAGGTATGTAATGGACCAATAGAAACGCTTCTTGGGGTTCCGTAGCCAAAATGGCAAAAAAATTCCTCGCAACGCATCCTCGCACATCTCTGGTGGAAACGCATATCGTCACAACTTTGAAAAAAGCTGATATCCCAAATTATGATTGGTTTTTTGAAGTCTTTTTGTATATTTTATTTCAACTACAAATTTGTTACTTTTACGGGTATCCCGTGAAACCATATCGAAAATACAAACTGAGACATGGATGCACAGAAAAACCAAAAAAAGAGACCAGCACTGGGAATCGAACCCAGCAGTGGTGTAGGGGTTAGAGCACGCAGCACGGATTGCTGAAGACGATTCCCAGTGCTGGTCTCTTTTTTTGGTTTTTCTGTGCATCCATGTCTCAGTTTGTATTTTCGATATGATATCCCAAAATCGATGATGTTTCCGAGTGAACTGAATGAAAATTGTTTTAAGAGCGTTATACCTGCTGAGCTGGCAACGTTGCATTTTTGTTAGTTTTGTCTCGATTATTCCATGAAAATTGAATGAAAATTAAAAATGTTGTCTGATAGAACACTTCTTAATATATAAGTTAATGTGTCTATTCCAATAATTATTCGTTACAGACTTTTATTTTCTTTAAAAACCGTTAATGAACATTAATTCTTTTTTAAAGAATATAAAAGGCTATCACGAATAATAAAATTATTGGAGTATTAACTTATATATTAAGAAGTGTTATATCAGACAACATTTTTAATTATCAGAAGTATTGATTTGAGATACGAGATTTTTTAAAGTAGTGACGATATTATATTACCGGCGCCCCACGGCAAGAGCTTGATTGTCAACTGTTTATCTATTTGTTCATTACCTGTATGTTTAACGCTCTCACAACATTCCCAAGTCCAAACTAAGTTCAGCTTTGCACGCAGATATTACGAGACGGGTTCCATCAAACCGCGCGCCATCGGGGGTTCCAAGCCCCGGGTAGCGACCACCCCGGTAGTCCAGAAAATCGCCGACTACAAGAGGGAGTGCCCGTCAATCTTTGCGTGGGAGATCAGGGATCGTCTGCTCAGCGAGAACGTGTGCAATAATGATAATATACCTAGTGTGAGTATTTAATTTTTAAATGTATTTTTCTTATTGTATCACTATTATACAGGGTGGCCCAATTGGATCGGTCAGCATGGGAAAGTCTGAAACTATAAGACATACGAAGATCAATTATGATTGATTTTTTGGATAGGTAAGTTTTGGATTTTTTAGTGATAAGTACCGTATATAGTATTTTGACTCTGATTTTTTGAAGTCTTTTTGTATTTTTTATTTCAACTCCAAATTCGTTACTTTTACGGGTATCCCGTGAAACTATATCGAAAATACAAACTGAGACATGGATGCACAGAAAAACCAGAAAAAGAGACCAGCCCTAGTGCTGCTGCTTAAGTAGCGTACCTAGTGGAAAAAAGCAACCTGAGATATGCGTGCATAGGAGAAATTCGTGTCTAGACTCCTGTCCAGCGGTGGTGTAGGGGTTATAGCACGCAGCACGGATTGCTGAGGACCTGGGTTCGATTCCCAGCGCTAGTCTCTTTTTCTGGTTTTTCTGTGCATCTATGTCTCAGTTTGTATTTTCGATACGAAGATCTGTTCTTAGGAACCATGTCATAGTAATAGTGTACAGTTATGACTGTAGAAATAAATGTTACTATGAAACACGATATCTAGAATGAATAAAATGCATTCTTTTCATATTCTTTAATAATGTAAGTTTTGTTTTTCAAAACTTCCGGGTTGGATTCCCGAGTTGAGTACAAGTTTTTTTTTAAATGTATAAATGCAGTTTTTCTTGTTATTAAAATCGATGACATGGTTCCAAATAACAGATCTTCGGGTGTCTTATAGTTTCAGACTTTCCCATACTGACCGATCTAAATGGGCCACCCTGTATATTGTCCGTGCCGTGCCTGATGTAAGAGTGTGCAGCAACTCATGTGGCCAACTATGAACTTCGGGCTAAAGCACTGCGGCCTACAAGGCAACGGGAAACACTTTTTTACCAAGAAAGTCGTCATGATCACTGCTTACTAGATATATATATTATATCACTTTCCTACTGATTCAGTCAGTAAAGTTGGTTTCGATTAGGGACGTGCAATAGCTAATTTTTGGGGAGTAATATAAATGAGCTGCCTGTTTTTTCGATACTCCAACTATACCGAAACCACAAGACGACGGTGTACTCTTAGGAAGTAAAATCCCGGAATTTCATTTCAACTGTCAGATCGAATAGTTGCTTCATAAAAATTTCATTCTCTGCGAAACGCAATTCGTGATATTAATCTTTAATCTTGACATTGACTTAAGAAAAACAAAGCTGTGACGTCAATTAGGTAAATTATTTCAACGGCGGACGGCTGGCTTCGGCTTATGTAAGTTATAATTATTATATCTGCTGAATTGTGTACTCGTAAAGATAAAGATCTCATGAGATCCGGTCACCTTAATGCGCCGACGTGGCAAGGGCAAGTAACGTTTATGTTGACGATTATATTGCGGACGTTAATACAATAATGGAAGTAGGTAAGATATCTTTAGGTATTTAATAGGCACCGTGTTGTCTTTGATTTCTGTTTACTTTAAAGGGCCTTAACATTTAACAGGTCATGCGAAGTTAATTCCTAAATACTAGAGGCGTAATTCTTACCTACTTCAAAGGTAAAGATAAAGATAATTTATTTGTCAAACATGAATTCCTATATACAATTATTAAATTGAATATATAGATCTACAATAATTTTATGTCCTGTCCTTCATGTCTTGCCTTTCAGCATACAAATTTTTACTTATGAATTTAAATAATTATACAATAAAAAATAGGAAATAATCAAATTATAATCAATATTACATTAATGCTATATAAATAATTTTGCATTTAATACTAATGATAATCAGTGGAACATTTTGAAAACAATATCTAGTCTTTATTATCTAGTAGATATTCGTTAACAGAGTAATATGCCTTGTCGGTTAAAAAATCTTTCAATGCTTTTTTGATACTAGGTAATTAGGTAATTCAGATTAAACGAATATGAACTTAATGAAAAATTCATAGGTTTTGAGATGCCTACTGGCTTTTTATGTACCCTCAATCAACCAGGATTTATACAAAACCGTACCTATCGAAAATTATGAATTTCATTTAGATTAAATTGATCTAATAGATTTGTCACTCTTTCGTTAGGGACACAGCTTTAGAACGTAGAGTGTTGCCCAACATTTCAAATAAAAGTAAAAAAAGTCAAACATAAAGTTAGCACATGTCCTGCCCAGTGGGTCAGCGTCAAAATAATCCGGACAAAACCCCAACAAATTCTTAATCCAATTTTGCGATTAGAAAAATTTCACGTCACAATCGGGCATACCATATGTTGGGGGTCGGACACGGGTTCATTGTCCTGGGCCTTTTCAAGACGGGCCCATGGACCCTACTCAGCATAAAGCGTATTCTGCGCATTATTGATGGCTACTTATAAAATTGCCGGCCGATATGTTTGATGACGTTTTATTAGATCTTTGTGATGTCCATACAAATGCTTGTCTATTATAGCAGAGTCCATAAATTTTTGGGATGGGTCGGCTATTATTTGAAGTTGCACTTGGTCTTGACTGACATTTGGCATTGATTTTATTACCTACTTGGTTTTAATTTAATTTATGACTGCCTTGAGTATAATAAATTTGCCATTGATTTAAAATGTAACCTACTAAAATTTATGTTTAAAAATAGTTCAGGCCTTTAATTATTTTATTGTACACTCGTAGTAGATACTGCTGTCAGGTAATCCATCCATACAATTACCAAGAATAGTGTTGAAAATATTACAAGATCATCCAATACCTTTGTGTGTCAAAATTACTTACTTCTCACGATTCTATTAAACCGTAAGCGTAAAAATGTTAGACTAAATACCAAGAATAGACTACATAAATACTTTGGAATATTCGTGCAATAATAGTTAACTTTTTAGCACACTTTTCGGCTTTAAAATATTTCGTTTATATTACTCCACACAAGGAAAAACTTGATTCCTACACACACATACACACAAACATCACGCCTGTATTCCTAAACTTGATTCCTGTGATAAATTAAATACCAATATCTGTTCCGAAAATATCACGAGATCATCCGATACATATTAAAATATAGTATAGTAGTAGTGTAGTATAGTATAGTATAGTATTACTATACTTAATATAGTATAGTATACCTAATATCGAAATTAACTATTTTCATAAACACTTGTAAATCTATACAAAATACCGAGAATAAACTATTAGCAAAATTTGCAGTACCTACTGAATAACCTTAGTCCATTTTTTAACAAACTTAGATCTTTAATACTTCGGATATAATTAACTATGCCTCGACCAACGACATGTAAAAAAAAACGCGATCCCTATGAAAAGTATCGGGTACGAGATTATAAATTAAGCCGTGTGCAAAATGACACGACGGGTAATCGAACCAGACGCGAATGACATCTGCCCGGCCAATGTAGACAAAAAAACGTAAAATTGTATTTTTTCAAACAAATATCTGCGACAATAATGTCACAACTCTATTCCTATTTTCGCTCAAAGCAACGCATAATGTAAACACTCGCAGACACAATGAATGCCGCCCGCAAAAAAAGGTTTTGTGATTTTGAGTATCGACTCGGTTTTGAGGACGTGTTGTGTGTCATCTGCAAATGGAACAAAAGAAACATTTCTCAGTTTAATATACAAAGCTAGTTCAATGACCTTTACGCAAAAATAGGAGGACTAGATAAAACGTGTATAAAGTGTCGACAACATACATCTAGTTACCTACATCCTCCCCCCGCTTAACAAGAGGACACAAAATCGAAATACCGTAAGCCCCTAGGAGATTCGGCGCCAAAGGGGCTATTTTTATGACTGTCGTACCTACGCACGCGGCCCACTGGGCAAATAGGTGAGCGGAGCGATGGATCCGCAGACACATGTGTTAGAGCGGGACGGTTACATGTCGTGCGTGACGTCGTCTAGTCATAACGGTCGAATGGGCGTGATGTTTCTTACCAACAGAAAGCGGACAAAAATACGAGGAACAATCGATTATTGCTCGGAGGAAAAATGGCATAACTGCGGTCGTGAGGCGGGGGCGCGTTGATTACTTCTGTTGCGTACCTATGTATACTCACTCCATATACGTCTCTATGCTGGTATCTAAGTATATCGCATTGCGAAAGTTCTATAGAAACGTAAAAGCTCGAAATGAACGAATCCCGTAGCCGAGCACTTCGATCACAAAGTGATGCAAGTCGGTAAGTTAAACTTGTTGTTTCGGTAGTTTCGAGAGAGATAGGAACTCAATTTAACTATAGTAATTTCCGAAGTAGGCTTTTTAAAACACTTTCGTATTTCAGAGAGTAGTATGTAGAAGTAACATATATGTCAATCTACATTGATACAAAAATTTGAGACAATTTATAAACGTGATTGCTTTGAGCTTCAGTTTTAATTTAGACTGTTCGGATTCTCTAAAAAATGTTTTTTCTTTATTCTAAAGCTCACATTCTTCAAATTCAATAAGTGACCAAAATACTATTGTCACGAAAAAAAAATTAACCGTAAAAAAATTCACAAACCTAACTTCCTCAGAAAATATCGTCATGAATTTTCAAAAGCGCACTTACGCCGTTCAGCTTCTGCGCCGCGATACTATAATTCCCCGTTTACGCGTGAATGCACAGAACATTTGTTGCCTCTTTCACACGCGCACATTTTGCCCTATCCGCATCTATTCCTGCCCTTGTCTTGCGGATTAACGTCAACTGCTTATGGCATAGGAATTGACGGTTAAGTCCAAAATTTATGAAAAGGGAATTTTCATCAAAATAATATAAGTGTTAGCTCGTCATGAATATTAATATTAGTATGACTTTTATGTTGAATTGTATTAACATAATGTTACAGCGTATTGGTCGTTCGACGTGGTGTGAATTTGATATTGCATAATTTATGATAAGATTTACATACCTACGATATTTTGTGGTCTGTTAATGCCGATAGTAGTAAGATAATAATAAATGTTTTGTCTATCTATCTGAATTGATTGAGTAAACTGATCACAGTATAATACTATCGCAGTTTTTTGAAGTTACTTCTGACATATAGTCTAAGAGTTGCTGCGACTTTTTTTTATAAATTCTCTAACGTAGGTAGAGTCACGTCACGTGTTAAGTTAAAATATATTTATTACGGGATGTAGGTAGATTATTAACTTTAATGAGCTCCTGATATTAGGTACCCCCTGAATACCCATAATAATGTACCTAAAACCGTGAAACATTAGAAACTTTTACATGTTAATAAAGCACCACATTTACATATGGCAAAAGCATGACAATATCTTTACAAAAAACTGGCCACCAACAAATTTAAAACAAATTCAAAGACCGTTAAACACAAATTAAAGGCACGTTCTCGATTTAAATGTGGTGTTCGATCGCACAGTGGGTTAACAGTAACGCGACACCACCAAAACGCTACCGTCGAGCGTTTTCGGGGCTTCGACGCGTAAAGTATATTATATAACCGGGTTTTGTTTTCGTCTACACGCAAAGCGGTTGTAAATGAAGTGTGGTGTCCATTACGTGCATGTGGCATTATAGGCTACTGGTGTTTAAATAGGCTTACATGGTGGGATCCATTCCATTTAAAGTCTGGCTTTGAATGAGCATCATGACAAGTAGGTAACGTAACACCCCGAATAAAGATATTCAAAAACAAGTGAAGCCAAGCTTCATTCTTTATTGTTTGAATAATTAACACACGATTTTATTTCAGATGTACCTAGTTCGACATATGTTGCAAATAAATGCGAAAAACGTAGGGTAGGTAGGTACATCCCGATTTCATGGGAATATCGGAATGAAAAGAAGCCTATGTGTTTCAGAGATTTATCTACTTATAACACCAAATCTCATCCAAATGTTTCAGTGTAATAGAGTAACGAACAAGCAAACGCAATACACACTTTCACACTTAAAATGTGAGTAGAATCATCAAAACAGTAACAAACCATAATTTTATTGCTTAAACAGTGGGCACTACAGCATGTCCCCACATGTCTCTCTCGAGCCCTCGGTCACGCAGAGTTACTCTTTAATTCACGACATAAGCGACATTGTGTCCAGGGGGAGTGATTAACGTTTGAGAAGGTTAATTATCAGTGTATTCTGGGAATACAGTGTGAAGGAATGAGTATGTGTTGAGTTGAAACTAACATTTCTAAGCTATGTTTACGGACATGTCATTTTGTGGGGAAAAAAGAAAATATATATTCGTGACATTATGAAATGATGTAAATCTAGTTACGAAATGTATGCAAGATCGTCACAACAGGATAAATCTTGTTTATTATAATAATAATAATTTATTTCAAACAATCAGTTCATATTCTGTTAGTAACAATTGTCTTATTACCTACGTTAGTTAACTAACTTATTTCAAACGTAAGTTAAAATATATCTAGTTTGTAACTGAAGAAAGTACAATTCGCGGAGTTATTGCAGAAAATACTACGAATATACGCAATACGCATGTTTAACTTTTTAAATAGCAAAAAACTATATTATCCACATATAAAACTAATAAAGCAACAAACGTAATTCAATTGCACTGAACTCCGTATTATTCTGAAATATTTATTCATATCCTAAAACATTTTTTCACAAGAACAAAATAAAACCTCTTCAGCTCAAATCGTCGATAACAATTTAACGTCCATAATGAAGCCGGTGAAAGCTCCATCAGTGAACTATCCAATCTCGGCGCCCTAAGAGAATGGCAAAAAACCGCCCCAACCAAAGCACCCTAACCGCTGTTCACCGGGGAATCGAACCCGGGTCTCCGCGGGTTAAGCGTGTACGTTAAAATGTTTATAGATAATACCAATGTAGGTAATAGTAATTCTAATGGGGACGGACCCTCTTACGGAATTTGTATTCAACGTAATGGCTTTTGTCCGGATATCTTGTATCGGTTTGATGTTGAATGGGACTGGAAAAGTGTAACGGCTTAATAGAGGGGATTTTCATCTGTAACTTCTCTTTTTGTCCGGGAGATTAATGAGTAGAACCACTGTGCGGTTATTTCAAAAAACGGGCAAAATTTACGGAAACAAAACCTTTTCGTACTAACTACGTACCTATGTATAATTTTTCGCAATTTTATCGTAAACGTCAAAGGGAACTACACAAAAACTGACGCTTTTAAACATAAACAAATCTCCCATTTTCATAAACAAAGCATTGCATTAGCAAAATCAACAGAACTGTCAATAAACCACTTTTTCTATTGGACCACCAACGGCTGGATCTCTAACACTATCGCTCGCTAGATGATCTATCGCCATGTCACGTAATGAGGTGCGTGCGCGGCGATCGTGACACCTGTCAACTGTCAACTGTCAACTCCAAACAGGATCAAGACAGTTTACTTTAAAGAGGCAAGTCGAACTTTAAAGCTTAGGGCGCAAAGTTCTATAATGTCTGTGGATTTTAATACCAATTGGCTTTCTTAGTTTTATGGTTTTAAAGTGATGCCGACGAACGCCCGCGCAACGAATGATCTATGAGAGCTATCACTGCGAAATATGATACGTTAACTTTTAATTAGATGAAGATTTTATCGATAATTTGTTGGGTATTATTTAACCGGGTGTTTTAATTATTTGAAACAGGATTAAGGATCGTTTGGTATTGCTAGTTATTTTAGCCATCTTGCTTTAGCCAACAAGGTAACTTAAATTTGATAAGATTACTTTTTGGAGTCTTTTTGTATTTTTTATTTTTACTTCAAATTTCTCAATCAAATATCTTCAATTTTTCTGGGTTCAATTCCCAGCGCTGGTCTATTTTGCTGGTTTTTCTGTACATCCATGTTTCGGCTTGTATTTTCGTGTGAAATATTTAAATGTGATACTTTACATTTATTATCTTTACCTACTCCATGGCTTCACTGATGTTGAAAATAAAAAAAACTCTTAATGCATTTGAGATTGTTGCATTTTTTTTGAACCGCAATAGTCTAAGATCCAAACTTGAGAAGATCTTCACCGGTCTGATAATAGAATGAAACTTATTTTATAACAAATTAAGTATATTAGAAAAAAAAATACAAATGGATTTGCTAAAAAAATCGTGGACAGGCTATTTTTAATTATTTATTTTAAAAAAATATTTTTAAGACATTTTTGTTGCATCATCGAGATAATAAGAAAATTTTATATTAACTTAAAGTATAAAACCTATAAAATATGTAGACGTTGGGTTTACTATTGTTTACCTGGACGAACTACTACTAGCCAGGTATAAATTCAAACAGTTATGTCGATGCCAGTGAAAGATGTTGATAGTAAGCGCTATTTTATTGTGAACACGTTGATATAGGGTTGCCAGCATTTAATTAAAAATCATTGAAATTATTTAAATAAAACCCTGTCCAGATTTTTTTTAGCTAAACCATTTCTAATATATTTTCTAATATACTAAATTTATTATAAAATACATTTCATTCTATTATCAGACCGGTGCAGATTTTTTCAAGTTCGGATCTTCTACTACAAGAAATATGTCTACCAAATTTGAAGTCTCTAACTTTAATTGTGTTGCAACATCTGTCATTAGGTACTGAATAGTCAGTCATGTTACTTTTTCAGGTACAGATTATATTTGGCTCCAGATAATTTGGTTAAAATTTTGATGATTGGCAAAAATTATGAAAAAAATATGTAGAAAAAGCGGCTCATAGGCGCAAGTAAAATAAAGACCGACATGATACTCAAATTTTCTCAAAACAAATCCGTCTGCTCTGACTGCAAAAGTTGGTAGACGATAAAATCATCAAAATAAATGAGTTGATCACACGCAAGGTCGAAAAACGAAAGTCGTACGATATCGTTTTACGTTGCCGGTTGTCCCGTCACGAGCGTCGTGCCGGTCGTATCGGATAACCGCCATGTACGGTAGTTGCCAGATTTCAGGCATGAGTTGCCTTCGTTTCGATATTCTTGACAGCTGTTAATTATTGGATATGTCGGCTGAAGATAATTGCGCTTGAAGTGTATTAAGTATGCATTTTTTAATCTTCGGAAATGTAGTCTCATCATAAAAGGTGATTAAAAGATTTTACCTGAGCTTGCAGAACAATAGGTAGCAATGTTTCCTTTTTTTTCAGGATAGTTGTTGCAAATTTATTTAAATAGATGATTGGTAAGATGGAACTTTAGCGTAGGTAAACAAATAAGTAGGTGTGCGTAAAAATTTCGTTTATGAAAACTATTTTCGTAAATTTTACGCAACGCGTCTTCACG
The DNA here is from genome assembly GCF_025370935.1 of Choristoneura fumiferana. Taxonomy (NCBI): domain Eukaryota; kingdom Metazoa; phylum Arthropoda; class Insecta; order Lepidoptera; family Tortricidae; genus Choristoneura; species Choristoneura fumiferana. Next base: position 7,230,596 of record NC_133486.1, read on the forward strand.
CCAAACCACTGTGCACAAATTCAAACTACCGTAGCCAATGGCCTCAAAAACTTACGATCAAAGTTGGCTAAAAATATATTTTTTAAATCTCTTTAAAGCCCCCTGTTCACGCACCCTGTGTGCTGGGGAAAGTTTTAGGCCCGTTACACACATCAGTGGACACTAATTCGGGTGGCTCGGAGCAAAAGGGTGTAAGTCGAAGGGAAGAGAAAATTGGGACCAAAAGGTTTTTTTAATAAACAAAATACATGCTTAGGTGTAATGTAAATGTTCATAATCTCATCTGAAACAAATATAAATTTGCACTTAATTATTACTTACCTACCCAATTACCCATAACAATGTGGCTACCTACTTTAAGATCCAAAACCACTGGGTAAAACGTGTTTTTTATTATCGCAGATAAACAACGATTAAAGTAAAATTAATGTAACAGAAATATCGCCAAACGATACACAAAACCAATTAGTTAACAATTCCATAAAAAACGACGGCTGCGTGCGTTCTTGCGTAATAATGTGGAAGAGGTCGAATTAGGCCTGCCATTGCTCAAATAATGACATCTGAACAAATACGATCAATAGATAAAGGTAAAAAACTGTACACAACACGTGCTCATTTTCTAAAATCTTTGTATGGAATCCCGAATTCTGCAAGCTATTTCAGACATTCTATAATCGTTAAAATTCTTAATGTATAAAATGAAATCGATTTAATTGATCCACTTCATGTGTCTAACACCTGTCCAGATTCAATAAAAATTCATGAAGTACATACCTACGAAAAAATAAATCCTTTAAAATTCGAACGACCGCTTTAATCTTGCCGGCCTATCTGATTGGCCAGGGACCTGTCAGAAACAGAATTTGTGTTTTAAATGCACCTCTCTTATTGGTCGGAGCGTTCGAATTTCGAAATGTTTTTGGCGTTTAGAATAGAAGGTCTTTTTTTGTCGTGCTATCTGATTGGGGAAGGATTTAAATAATTGGTTTTCCAATCGCTTATTAGGATAGGTAGGTACTAGAGTGTGCGTCGCGTATGAAATTGGAATCTAAAATGACCCTTAAATCAGTTGTGTCGCGTGAAACAGGTTTATTTTTTGTACGCAATTCGGTAGTCATATTTATGTTCCCACGTTGTTTTTATCTCTATTATCAGTATGTCTGAAGCGTCAATCAGTTGGAAGTCCGAAAGTCTAATAGCCTGTGACTTTATTTTATTCAGTTTTTTTTAAACCGATCGGAAATTTATTAAAATTTTCTTCCATATGAATGATAGCTACCCTTTATTTTTATAAAATACTTCTTATAAATTCTTTAAATTGCGGTTCTTTTAATGATGATTATTTTCTTACTTACTTGTCTATTTATAAATACGTTGAAAAAACATTAGATACTTAAGTGTAATTTGTTTTTTTTTACCACATTTAGACCAAATTGACCTGTACCGCCATGATGATGCCATGCTTATGAAGCCGGCTGGAGTGTACTTTTTAAACCCACGACGCAAAAAGAGGGGTGTTATAAGTTTGACCGATATGTGTGTCTGTGTGTCTGTATGTGTGTCTGTCTGTGGCACCGTAGCTCTTAAACGGGTGGACCGATCTGAATGCTGTTTTTTTTAATTGAAAGCAGGTTTTCTAGCGATGGTTCTTAGATATGTTTTATCAAAATCGGTTTAGCCGTTTTTGAGATATTGAACTTTGAAGTGACAAAGTCGGGGGATTTCCAACTTTTTGTTGGTTAGGTTATTAGGATATAGATAATAAATAAATACCCCGAGTGCAAGATGGATTTGCGCGTCCAAGGTACCGAACAGATTTGTAGGTATGTGTAATAAATGCTATGAAGAGCTATTTTTATAAAAATACAATGTTAGTCAACAGAGCCCTGCTTCCAAGCTAAATGTACGCAGTGTAAGGTCATTTTTATTGCTTGGACTTCCTTAATTTTTAATCATACCTAATTATAATCATAATATAGTAGATTATTGTCGTGGCCTGGAAGTAGGCAATTGCTGGCTGAATATGAGTATTAAACGGACGAGCTTGCGACTCGCAAGCTCGTCCGTTTAACTAATACGAAGCCAGCAATTGCTATTCCAGCCGAGACTAATATAAAGCTTTTCTCAAAAGTGGTGAATAATTCTGAAATAGAATAAACTTTTTCTCAAAATATATTATAAAATTTAATTTTATTCCAATAATTTCCTTATGCTTTCCCGCCTTTTTTCATTAAAAATAAACTGCAGGAGTATTTTTCCACCGAAAACACCACAAGCAACCAATATCAGACCCAATAGAAAAAGTTTGGAGTTCCAACAAAATATCTTATACCGGCCATTAGACTTGGCCATGGCCTTTTTAACTTAAAAAAAATTGTGACTGATTGCAGGCGCGCTAATTCATTATTGTCGAGCTAGCGCGCCTGCAATCTCTTTTTAATTTTTCGCTGACCATAAACAATGCACTTCACTTTCTGATATGTAAAGAATAATGTCAATTTTTACGGATATTTTCGAGAAAAATCATTTATTGCTTGAAATAATGCTACAAATTTTATTTAGTTTTCATTATATGTTATTGTAGCGATAATGTATTAATTTCGCATTTTCAACCTGCTTTCATTTCATTACTTTTTACTGAAGCTGAACCAATGCTAGTCTTATTTTTTATAATCGTAGGTTATGATATTTCCAATGGTATCTAGAAAGCTTAGTTCTAGTCTAATAAAGGAATCGAAACTGTTTTAATACAATCATTTTAATTCACGATATTTTAAAATAAATTACACATAAACATGAAAAAAAAATCCAAAATAAGTTTTTGTTATAAATTTTATTTTTAATACAAGATTTTTTTGCTGACTGTACTTGCGTTGTCATCTAAACTACATATAACCAAATTTCAAGTCGGTACTATTAACCATTGAGGAGTTCCTTCTTGCGGAGACAATCCTGGCAGGACCACCAAGCTGACATTACCAGATTATTGTAAGTATGCCAAATTTCAAGTCGATCGGACTACTGATTTGGCCCAAACAAACAAATAAACAGGTGAAACTAAAAATAAAAGCTTGTGAAAATCCAAATTTTGTTGTAGGTATTTTAAGTGGAAGGACTTCTGTAAAAAAAAAGTTAGTACAATTTTACTTATAAATTCCAATCCAATTCGAAAATTAAAACGGTTTAGCGTACGGACGCACATTTAACTGGAGAGTTACACAGTGCATCCCATTCACGCGCAACTAGCCAAAACGGGATGTAAACAAAGCAACATACCTCTTTCTTTTATGATTAGAACATACTGGCAACCTAAAAAACGTTAACCGCAAAAGAAAACATAGGCTATTTTGTATGCGCTGTTCGGCCCCCGCCTATTCCCTATAGAACGTTACCCACGGCAACAGATATTATATATCTACGCATCCGTATAGTTACGTGTTAAAGTAGGCATACGTTTGTGTGGGTTTTTACGCATGCGTGGTTTTTTGGAAAGATATTGGGCTTTTTAGGGGTGGTGGGAGGGTCTAATCTTTGTGCCCCTTTGAGGCCCCCGATTGGAATTTAGTAATCATATTAGATTTTAAATTACACGTGTTTGGGAGTGGGGCTCCAATTTGTTTCCTATTAGAATAGTTGGGTATTTTGTGCCCAAGTTGGAGATTCGCGATAATGGGAAATGGATAGTACTTACATCTATTTTGAATATAGTAGGTGGGTACATAAATAACGAAACAAACTTACGGAAAAACCGTTATTATACCTATAGAACTTTGTTATAATGAAATTCAAAATGAGTGTTGTTGAACTTTTTCGTTTGATTTTGTTAACTACTTATTTACTTTTTCCAAGTTTTTTTTTATCATTTACGCCTGTAAAACCATCGAATGAGAAAAATCTTATAAGGAATTAAAAAGAACCTTCAATATGGATTGTTAAATTGTTGTATTCAATATACTTACACCTTTTTTTTATTTTTTTTATTTTAGCATTCAAATGCTATTTTTGGAACAATTCCTTGACGGAGATAAATCTTCTGTAAAAAAATATAGAAATGACATTTTCGTTGGTAATGATATGAAATATTGCTAGATGGCGTTAGTATCATGAGGTCTGTTTGCGATTGGCTCATTTAGTTCTTTAATTCTTCTATTTTCAATTTAGTCTTTAACTTTCCTAGTTGAGGGTACCTAATGTGTGTTATTTGTCGTTTTTAATTAAGTGTAAGCCGTGGTGGCCTAGTGGTTTGACCTATCGCCTCTCAAGCAGAGGGCCGTGGGTCCAAACCCCGGCTCGCACCTCTGAGTTTTTCGAAATTCATGTGCGGAGTTACATTTGAAATTTACCACGAGCTTTGCGTTGAAGGAAAACATCGTGAGGAAACCTGCACAAACCTGCGAAGCAATTCAATGATGTGTGTGAAGTTCCCAATCCGCACTGCGCCCGCGTGGGAACTATGGCCCAAGCCCTCTTGTTCTGAGAGGAGGCCTGTGCCCAGCAGTGGGACGTATATAGGCTGGGATGGATGGATGGAATTAAGTGTAGCCCATAAGTTTGTTAACATAGGTTAACATTGTATTTTTATGAAAAATAAATAAAGATTATTATTATTATTAAAGTGACACAGATTGCTTTGGATCGGGAGGATTGGAGGACATGGGGGAGGGCCAGCCCAGCAGTGGCACGTCAATCCAGGGTAGATAATAATAACGTGACACAAATGTCAAAGTTGTCAACAGATCCCAGGATACTAGAAACAAATAGCCTGTCACAGAAACCCTAAATGACCTATGGTGCCTCAAGGATAGGGTCGTGGGTTCGAGTGTAGATAAGAATTTTTGCACAATGCTATCTTGGTATACCTATGACGACCTTGCAGAACTTTTTGATTATGAGTAAACTTACACACATCTGCAAAGTAATTCAATGGTATGTGTAAGCTATCTCAATCTAAGATTTGGTCTATGCCCGGTAGGTACTAGTAGGAGACGATGGCGATTTTTCAATTTATATTTTTTCCCGCCAGGTTTCATCAATAAACCGAGTCCTCCGTAACCTGGCCTCTCAGAAGGAGCAGGCTGCGTCCGCGCAGAATGACAGCGTGTACGAGAAGCTGCGAATGTTCAACGGCCAAGCGGCGTCGGGGTGGTGGTACCCCGGCCTCCCCGCCCCCGCGCCGGCGATACCCGCCCCTCTGCCGCCCCAGCTAAACCGGCCGAGCAGCGAAGAGCACAAGAGAGGTGAGTAGAGAGCGTGTACAGTAACTAGCTGTGTGGTGTTACTTGCGTCGCTGCTGCCTCAGTTAAACCGGCCGAGCAGCGAAGAGCACAAGAGAGATGAGTAGAGAGCATGTACAGTAACTTGCTGGCTGGTGATACTCGCCCCCCTGCCACCCCAGTTGAACAGGCCGAGCAGCGAAGAGCACAAGAGAGGTGAGTAGATAGAAAGCGTGTACAAGCAGCATCATTAGAATACTATACCTTAATGCTCCAGCATACTCATATACTTTCTTATTTAAACGCAGAAACACATAATCATTCGTAAAGTCGAGTTTATATTACTAGTTAAGTCAACAGGAAAATGCTATTATCTATTATAGTGTGTTTTTCTTTGAAGTAACGTTATCCTAAAACATTTACTCACACAAGTTATTATTTTGTCCAATAATATTTTATTCGATAAACAGAAATACGTTGTTTGATATTAAGTCAGGCAATAGAGCAATCTGTTGATATTTTTTTTCTTCTTGTGTAATTCATGAGTAATCTAGCACCGTCCGCTTTAAGCGAAACTTTTTTCTACGCCACGACTAAAATATGAAACCAGCTTCCTGGGACAATGTTTCCAGAGCGTTATAGCTTAGGGATCTTTAAAAAACGAGCCTATCAGTCTCTCAAAAGGCCGGCAACGCACCTGTGATACCCCTCGTGTTGGCAGGTGGACGTTGGACTATAGATTTCAGCTTTAATATAGTCCGTGAAAGTTTAGCGGTGACCGTTAATTTCCACGCATGTCACAGTCGCGCACACCAATCAGTGTTTTCGTTTGCCAGCCCCCCTGCCCCGCGCGCTCAGTCCCCGCGATACCTTATTTTGTACTTCAGCGCGTTAACGGTCACTGCCACTGCTAGTTTTTATACTATTACTATTCATTCTAACGGCTAATTGAATAGAGTTTCACCTTCTTTTCATTTCTTTTCTTTCCCAGATTCTTGTATATAATGTATTTATCTATTTATTTCGTGAATCTCGCAAGTGGCTATAACGTTTTAGATGTATTTTGCTATTGACTTATTTCTGAGAAAAAACGTGTTTGCCAGTTTTAGCCATAGCGGAGCTCAGTTTTCCACGTATTCAGCCGTTATTTGTGACAGCAACAAACACCTTCCGATATATACGAAGAATTTCTTACAAGACGTCAAAACTGTTTATTCCGAACTGCACATTCAAGCCGCAAAATTTTACCACCCGCTTCCATTCTAAACCGCCCCCCTCTTTGTTGTGGGGGTTACCTCCAGACTCATGGAGATTACACCGTGGCCTCTTTTGTGCTGTTCTTCATATAAGTAGACTCAAAACTAGCTACATTTGCGTGTGCTAACATTTTACCCGCGGTTTCACTCGCGGTTAACTACTATATCTGGCATTTCAATTAATTTTGTTTTTTTCCGTGGGAATATCGGGATAAAAAGTAGTCAATGTGTTATTCCAGATGTCCAGCTATCTACATACCTTCTTTCATTGAAATCTGTCAAGCCGTTTTTGCGTGAAAGAGTAACAAACATACACACCTACATATACGTTGATGCCCATAATTTTTACATTAAAATGATCATCATCATCATCAGTCATGTCCCTATAACAGTTATGTTATACTTATATGAAGAATCTATGATACCTCAACCCTTTAAGATACAGAGAGGCAAAGAGTTAGGTTACAAAGAATTACACATACCTACGCTCGAAAAACATATCCCCTTCAGGCAGTGAGGTAAAAAAGGACCCAATCGTACTCATCTTTAATTTTAAACTGGATCCTCAAGTCTCGTGACTGTTGACGGCTCAGACGTGTCGACCCGCCGCGACCCGTCAAGAGCGAGTCGAGTCAAGCCGTCCCGCCGCGTCAAAGATGGAAGGGTTAACCGGGCGGACGGCGAGAAGCAGTATTTTATATAGGTAGAATGGCATCCTAAAAGATATTTTGTTTTTGTGTTGTTCTGAAAGTAAATCAAATTAACACAGAAATAAATAAAATACATGTCACGTTCAAAAATTGATAACTGATAAATGAAAATTGATAAGACAAATAGATAGTTGAGTTGGACGGCCGGGATAGCGGAGTGGTTAGAGAACATTTCGCAACATTGTAGTCAGGTACAATGTTGCAAAACCCGGGTTCGATCCCAAGGTCAAATAAAACCAATAAGAATAATTGTTCGAACAGGAAATCCCTACATAGCAAATTTCATCGAAATCGTTAGAGCTGCTTGCAAAATTTACGAATGTACCAAAAAAGCTCTATATAGTTAAACTTGATAGACATAAAACGTTACCCGTCACGTATTTGAACTTTTGTTCTCAATATTTCCACAAAACAAATTCACGAAATTTCACTAAAAGCAACTATTACTTATTCTGTGCTAAAAGTGAAGACCGCCACGGATTCTCCCCAACCTCCCGTGACCTAGCACGAACCTCCATTCTTCACTCGAAAAACTTTCTCAAAATTTTAATAAAACACAAAACACATGACAGTTGCTCCCTTACCCTCAGAGACCCGACACAAACCTCAACTCCTTTTCATAAATACGCTTCAAATTTTTCTACAAAACACATCCGGACTTAAACTAAGGGCCTACTCCGAAATTCGAAAATCGAAGTTCGTATCGTACCGCCTCTCTCACTCTCGTATTTTAAATAGTATATAAGCGTCAGAGGGACGGAACGACCACGAACTTCGAGTTTAATAGTAGCCCCTCTGATAAAGCCTCGACCACGACTGTGCGCGGCGACGCGGCTAGCGTTTGTCCCAACAATGCGCGACTTGACTGCCGCACAGTGGTTAACAGTACTAAAACGTCAAATATCTTTTTGACAGGAGAAATGTCAAGAAATTACAAAACAATGACTTGTTATTGAACACAACATAATATTCAGTTTATATAAAAAATACAAGGTAAGCGTTGGGCTACACCTAAACTAAACACGCAATGCTGAACTATTGCAACTTATGCAAGCCACAAAAAGGCTTTAATGGTTCGATCTAGTTTTCCTTATTTGCGCTTTTGATATTTCCGCATTAGATAAGTAATTATTTTATTAGATAGCTCTTTACATACTATAAGACTATAAACTACATTATAGTATTGCTTTATGTTATAACATCAAACAGACCACGCTTCAATGCCACCATTTAGCGATGGTTCACCCTCACTAGACCGAATATCATAAAAGCTAATTTCACTAGGCATACCAACGTTAGATATAATTTTCATTAGCCCTAATATCATGACAGCTAAACTTGTATGTCCGAATTGATTACTAGACCTAAAGTTTTTCATCCTAATGGTTACTTGTACTAAACATTAAATGCTCTAATATAACTAAAACTAATAATGATTATTCCTAATGATTAATAGACCTAAAGTTATGAACCCTAATGTTTACTTGTACTAAATATTGAATGCTCTAATATTACTTAAACTAATAATGATTATTCCTAAAGATTAATAGACCTAAAGTTATAAGCCCTAATGTTTACTTGTACTAAAGATAAAATATAATTCGTGCGAGCGAGTGAAGCGAGCGAGCAAGACGGTTTGGAGCAGAAGCGACTCAGATAGGTTAGGTTCAGAAGGCTAAGGCGGGAGCGACGCTAGCTTCGATGTTAGGTTTTTTTATAGCAGCCAAGATAACTCCCACTAGGAAAGTAGGTTAGATGGATGCTATTCAATATGTTGCTAAATTAAGGTGTTCCAATCAATACATTTGACGAAAATTAATGTTTTAGCTTTTTGATGTTAGGGCTAGTGAAATTAGGTACAACGTAAATTCGGAATGCTAAAATTAGAACTAATGAAAAGTTAGGAAAATCAAAAATTCGGCTTTTTGATTTTAGGGCTAGTGAAATTAGGTACCACGTAAATTCGGAATGCTAAAATTAGAGCTAATGAATATTTAGGAAAATAAAAAATTCGGCTTTTTGATTTTAGGGCTAGTGAAATTAAATATAACGTAAATTCGGAATGTTAAAATTAGGGCTAATGAATAGTTAGGAAATTAAAAATTCGGCATTTTCATTTTAGGGCTAATGAAATTAGTGGTGTGAAAATAGGATTAAAAGTTTTCGGGCTACCATAGGAGAACCTTTAGCGATATATTTGCCAAAAAAATATAGTGGCCCTAAACGTCGCTACGCTGCCGGTCGCGCACAGTCGTGACCGGGTCGTTGCGATTACCCCCGTGACCCGCCTCGTACCCCGTCTCGACATTTCCTCGCACTTTTCAGAGGCGTTGTTTGACGCACGTGGCTTGAATACTTAGCTCGCGAAAGCTGGCAACTTCCCGTCGAAGCGTGAGGCGTCTCGTAAGAACTTCGCTTTGTTTTGCACACATCTAGCAGATATTTCGGACGTTGGCGTTTTTACCCAACGTTATATTTCTAGATATTTACACCTTTGGGTGATGCGATCGATTTTTAGTGTTATGTAAGAATGGAAGTGTTGTTTTGTTTTTCACGTTGATTGTGTTGAGGATGTTCAAGTCTGATGTTTTATGTGAATTTGCGTAACCGCCATCAGATGTGTTGCACCTGTCTTTAAAAATGTTAAAAAATATCTGAACACACACTAACGCGATTACGAAAATGGTCATGTAAAAATACTTTTTATTTAGGTACTTCATTTTATTTATTTAATTAGAGGAAAAAAAAGCTGCTAGTAGAGCCAAAATTTAATCTTACACGGAGTTAGATTGACATGTAGGTACAATAAGTAATACTAGAAGCTGATGTTTTTGAACACCTAGACAGCTCCAATGTTTGTGACTTCGACTGCAATTATGGGTATTAAGAATATATGGGGAATAAGATGAAAGGTACTCGTTAAATACAATAGGTACATATAGTTATGTATAAACATATTCAGGCGGTTATTTGCGAAAGTCCGTGTCAATTATTTTTTTAGTAGAAAACAAGATAAATTAATGTAGTTCATACATACCTACATATAATATTAAACGTACAAGACTCACGAATGAATCATCATCATCATCATCCCAGCCTATATACGTCCCACTGCTGGGCACAGGCCTCCTCTCAAAACAAGAGGGCTTGGGCCATAGTTCCCACGCAGGCCCAGTGCGGATTGGGAACTTCACACGCACCATTGAATTGCTTCGCAGGTTTATGTGCGTTACCGCATAGCTCGTGGTAAATTTCAAAAAAAAACACGAATGAATTACCATTCACATTTTTTTCGTACCTTCCAAAGCACCAAAAGTGGTCATCCCAGCCTATATACGTCCCACTGCTGGGCACAGGCCTCCTATCAGAATGAGAAGGTTTAAGTGGTATTATTGTAGTGCAAATCCTCATATCTACCATAAGTAAATACCGCGTATTTGCGCTACGTGATGTTCTACAGGGGATAGTTGTAACTTCATATTTTAATAACTTCAACGAATCTGGAACAAAAATTGTAAAATTGCAAGATTTTACAGATACGCGGTATTACCCAATGCTACGAGTATTTACGCGGGTTTGAACTACCCACAACGCTATAGACTCAATTATTCCTAGTAGAGCACGTATCTACACTATATACACTCAACATATGTAACAATATAATGACTGCCATGTAAAGTACAAGCGGCTCAATAAAACTGGGCATATATAAAGCGGATATATAAGGGCACTTTTATTGCTGACGCTCCGCTGGCTCGGACACGACTATGTTTTTATTAAAGCTGACTGTACTCGTATAAACTTTTACGCATTTTATGTATGTATTACGTTGAATGGGATTGTACGGAATAAGCTTTTATATGTATCTTGTAAAGTCACCTGCACTTTTGTATTAAACTATTTTGTTGCGGAATGATGTTACGGCGACTTAAATTTAGGACGCAAAATTATACTGACGAAAAAAGTCTCATCCCATACCTACGAACAAATAATAAGTCTTATTATTTATTCGTAGTCCCATACAAAGTTACTTATATAATAATACCGGGTGTGGCCTGTAACACGAGCAAATAATTAAAACATAGATCGTACTGGTCAAAATGAACAACATTAAAACAGAGAGTTTTAAGAATATTTTTTTATTTTTATTTTTCTTACACTAAAGTTTAGAAGCAGAAATATAAAGCAAAATATTTCATGTTTGTAGCGTACAGGCGACGTAAGTTGGGTTGGGTTCTAGGATGGCGTACATTGATAACAGTAACAGTAACGTGTTTAATTTGTATGAAAAAGGGAAAATCAAAAGACTCCATTATTTTTAAAAGTCGCTCAACTATGTTCACTTTGACGAGTACAATCTATGTTTTAATTTTTTGCTCTTATTACAGGCCGCACCCGGTATAACAGTAATTATAAATTATCTTTGGAGTTTCTTAATCTTATGTCCAGCAATGGTCATCTTCTTAAAAAATACAGTCACGTGAACGTTTTTTATTAAATTTTGGACTAAAAGACAACTTTTTTATACTTGAATAAATCTTTGAGAAACCCTTCTATTCTATTAATAATAATAATGCGTGTCGTTTAAAAATAATAAAAACAAACACAAAATCATCCGCCAAAATTCTCATTACCAACTCGATGATCTAAACTAAATCACGCAGCGTTTGCACAGTGGTTCACAATAACAGCACAAATTGTTTGTGCACACGTTTAGAACAATAATGGAGTGCACAACTGCACAATGGCCGCTGCGGTCGGACGCTAATTGACTGGTTGCGACTGAATTGGGCTATTTGATTGCAATTTTTTGATGGAGTCTGGAACTGTGACAGCGAATATGGTTTTCGGGGTTGCGGTCGGGTTGCGGACGTTGCAGTGTGGTGTTAGTTCTTAATTTACTTTAAGAGTAATAATGACTAAAAAAACCTTTATTTGTTGTTGTTAAGTAATCGAAATCCTAATTTTAGCAATAATATATCCGTAGAGTGCATCACCTTTTTAAGTATATGGCAATATTAATCAAATTATTTATTTTGCTTTAATTATAGCGTGATTAAAACTGTTGTTTAGTCGATACCTACATTGTTTTCATGTTGTGTCTTAAGATAGCTATGTGATTATTTCGTATTAAATTATGAATGAATTAATCAATACGACATTTATATAAATCCATTATAATTATGTAGGTAATATTCGGTCGGTCATAAGGTATACAAAATTGATGTTTTAAAGGAATTCAACTACAACAATTGCAACAATTCCAATACAGAAATCACAGAAAAAGACCGTCAATATTTAAATTATACAATGATATATCATATCATTCCTACCTTTCAACTGTGTGCGATTAATTAACCTAAAAAGATTTTTACACAGTGGGGCACATTAACGAAAATTCAGTACAAAAAGAACGCTCATTTCTATATTTACGATTTCTAATTACCACATCAACTGCACAATAAAATACAAATTAATCGTCTACGTTTACTACCCGATATAGTCTCAATCCTTCAGCCATTTAAGAAGACCTTTCTCTTGCTAACATAGAATAACCACATTTATGCGCGTCCAGGGATCCAAGTGCTATGATATATTGGTTGACAAGTAGCCCCGGTAGAGTCATCTAAATTACTTAGGGGCAGATAAGGGATAGTTTTAACGATTGTTAGCTAAATGGGATCAAATGATTGGTTTTTATGTTGTTATTTTGATTGCTGGGGTGTATAGGAGTAGGGTGAATGGAAGGGCTTGTGTAACTAGTGTCGATAATATTGAAAAATATAGAAAAATACAAAATTAAACGGTTCAACTCAAGATTTAAAGACAGGAACGGTCTGATTAGTTTCGATATTTCCGGAAGATCTTTTTCGTATCTAAAAAGATTTAAACCATTACTGACTTATTCGTGAGTTCTCAATTAATTTTGTGTTTTTTTCTTAATATCTGTCACAAGAGCTTAAGTAGGTAATATTACTGAAAAATATAAACGCTTAAATGGATTCAGAGTTGGCGGAATTTTCCGAAAGCGTTTCGTGCTGTTAATAAAAAAAAGTAATATTAAAAAGCTAGGTAGAAGAAGGGTTGGTTAAGGAGGAATCCGTCCACAAAAATACTCTATTTATATACTACCATAATATCTTTTAGAAAAGAAGTAGGTATACCTGTAATTATATCGAGAAAAATATTTTATTTCGATTATCAGAAACTTAAAGTAAGCAAAAAAAAACTAAAGCATGTTATAATTATAATAGACAGTCCCGTTAAGCATGGTTCCGAAGATACTGACAGCGTTTCCTTTTTAAATAATAAAACTAATTCTTTGTCCGAGAAAATTACGTTCTTCACCCTTCTTGCGTGACACTATGACGTCAGCAATTACCATAATTCTATCCCTGATAATCATCAAAGAGCTTCAAAGCAACAATTCACGTGTGCCGAACAAAACGTATTCTTAGAACGTATATGCACTTCAACTTAGTCAATTACTACCAGCCTCGTTTAGTTGCAATCTGGCGACTATCCATTCCAAACCAAATCGCGACAGCATAAAATTGACTATCGTTAGAGAAAAACGAGAGTTTAAATGGTAGAATGCCACTTTATAGTGCTCAATTAAAAGTGCTATTGTTTCATTGAATATTAAATGGGTTGATAATGAAAGGGCTGTAATGCAACCCACTTGATGCCGATAGTTTGTGCTGAGTGCGTGCTTTGATGGGGCACCTGGTTACAATCGTTTGAATCAAGATTTCATCTTTTATTTAGTACTCGCTGTTGCCCGCGCGACTCCGCCTGAGTAGAATTTGTTTATCGCTATACCGCGAGAACTGTGCAATTTTCCGGGATAAAAATTATTTTATGTTCTTTTACAGGACTCAAAGTATCTGTATACCGAATTTAATCTAAATCGGTTCACCGGTTTAGACGACAAGAGGTAACAAAGAAACAAACTAACTTTAGCATTTATAATATTAGTGAGACGTCTACAGAAGTGACATTCGTGTGAAGCATAGTCACTTACCACGTTTATTCTGCGAGTAGGCTCCAAAAGGGCTCCGTTAAATAGCATTTTAAATGCAATTATTGCGATTTAAAAAAACTTTTTTTTGATTTGTGGCCCTTTTGTATTTAAGCAACGACATGTTAACTTTTTTTTAACTACCAGCGCTTTCGTAAATACCATCATTGCCGAGAAGAATGCGCCGCAAGAAACTTGGCAGTAGGTATGTTTTTCAAAACAAAATAAAATAAATAATTACAAACAAAACACATAATTTAAAATATAAAATTAAAAAAAAATACAGGAATGTAATGGGTCCGTTAGTTAAGAAACTAAAAATCTTAACTACTATGTAAGTATGTATAAGTTCAGTGAAAATGTAGAATGTTACCACAGTAAAAAAAGGTTTTTTTTATTGGAGATGTATTAAGTAAGTCTGTAATATTTACACAATTTGCATTAGAAAGTTAAATTAAATTTGCCTTTTCGTCTTCCAGGTTGACCAATGGGCTAGAACAATTTTCTAAAAATGCTTTAACCTTTCGCGATTCTCACTGAATTTTTCACTGAGAAGAGGCCTGTGCCCATCATTTTGGGTCGGATTTAGGCTTCGATGATGATGATGATAATTTTTTTACATAGTCTGACACTAAACATCCTCGTAACTTCATTAAGCATTCCCATGGGAACATACAATTAGTAACTCACCTACACACAGCCAACCTTTAATTAATCGTAATACCAATGATTCTTTATTGAACACCAACACATAGTAAGCAGTAGGTAGGTACAGAAAAAACACAGGTACCATCAGCCAAATATATGGTCTACCACCCTAAAGTTGATAATCGTTTGAAAGTCATGGAACAATAATGCCAAATGACGTGTTTGTCAACTTGAAAGTTCGACTTTAGCGACATATCCGTATGATAGGAACTTGTTTAAAATAAATGATAGACCACTTATTTGGCTGATGGTACCTATAAAGAGATCGTTAAATTTATAACTTTGTAATTTATTCAGTCACGTACACAATAAACAACGTTACCTATCTTCTTTACAAAAATAATATGTATAATTCGTATTCAGTATTCCGTATTCAGTCATTTATTGCTTTAAAGAATTCCATGCAATACAATATAGTTCAATTCAGAGAATTCAAAAAATTCAGAAAATTTCAAAAAGTATTGTTCTATTCTAATTTCTCATTATAAGTCACTACACACCTTTACACTTCTCATAAATATTATTAATAATGTCAAAAGAGGTACAATTATAATTTTCAAAATCTTTGGACTACCAGAAAATACAATAATGTATGTATGCAATTAAAAATTAAATTAAATACAATAAAGTACGGATGAATAAAGTATAGATGAGTTACATATAATTTTGTTGTTATTTTATTTATTTTTGAAGAAAGTATTTTTCTTTTTTACAATACAATACAATTTAAATACTCTTTATTGTACACCACATTGTATTGTTTTCCTTTTCTGTAATTTTTAATGTTTGCCTATCTTCATTTCAATCAATTATCTACTCATCACTAGATTAGCTGGAACAGATCCCTTATTAGGGATAAGCTCGCCTTAATACTTCTCTCTGTGTATCTGTATTTTTATGCGCAATAAAGACAAACATTACAATACATAGAATAAGTTTTATAAAAGTCTTCAAATTATCCTATTCATCAGAGAATCATTTCTCACGAGCCCAAAACCTACACTGCCCGGTCATTGATACATTTTCTAACTGCTTTCTTTGCCTCTGTACCCTATTACCAAACCCGTCGAAACCCGAACACAGCCGAACATTTTATTTGCGGAAGCGTGGCGAATTAGCCGCTCGCGCCTGGTCCGGCCGCGGCTGCTTAGTGGCCCAAGTGTAAGCGGTTGCGGAAAAAAACTTGCTGCCGTCTTTAGAACGATATTTCTGTATTTTTTTTAGTAATCAACAGAAATATAGAATTACAATAAAAAAAGCCAATGCGCCGTAAAATTCAATTGAACATACAAAAATATATAAATAATTAGGGATTTTTGAAAGCTGTCTACTCTAAAACGACGGAACATCACAACCTCAGGTCAGAAGTCGGCGCGTAGGGACATCTGCTGGTGCTTCGGAAGCACTTGGAGTCTAAACAAGCTGAAACTTTAAGTTATGATATATATATATATATATCAACATTGTTTACATAGGAAATTACATACGATATACAATGGTTTTTATTCCATATGTAACACAACACTAACAATAGGTTATACAAAATGATTTATATTAACGATTCTGGAGACGTGACAATAAGGACCAACCCTAATCAACTCTCTCAATTATATACTAGCCGTAGCACTCAGCATCATCTCGGCCTATATACGTCCCTCTACGAGGCGTAGCCCTCCTCTCTGAATAAGAGGACATAAGCTGGTGTTCCAACGTGGGTTCAGTACAGACTGGCAACTTTACACGCCATTGTTTGAAAATTTGTGTGTTCCTTCTCTGTAAAGGTCATGGTAGTTGATGTATATTTTTATTCATTTGTTGGGGAGTACTAAACATCTTTGCCTACTTAATATCTATTTTTTTCATCCAGAATAAATAAAAAGATTTTTGAAAAATATGTCCCCTGGTTTACCAAAAAGCCCACCATGCCCGCTAGCGCCGCTGTCTTGCGCTCGCGCAGTGACAGTATCGATCTCACATAATCGCCCCCCACCTACATCCCTCCCACTCACACCAATACCAATCCTCCCTGTCTTCCCCTTCCATTTTTTCCCCTCATTTTCCCTACCACTATTATTTGAATTATTTTCTTCCATGTATTTTCCTTTTTCCCTCCATCTGTTTATTAGCTGAGTTGTGGGCAAGTGCTCCTCGAATCGGTTTTTTAATGAATTCCTGTAGGCCCAGACGTTGATAAATAATGAAAATGTGCCCCTTAATAGGGAAAATAATTCTTTGTTGCGGGAAAACTCTTTTGTTGGGGAATTCATTGGTAAAAACAAGATTTTTTTCCTTTTGCGGTATTAGAGGCGGCTTAATTAAGTTGCTTTGATAAATTCTACTGTTTGCGGGTATTGTTACAAAAGAATTGACAGATATAGTCATAGCTAGCTTTATATAATATCCGCCATTTTGTGTGCTGAGAAATTTTTGTGTAAATAAATAAGAAAATTCCCGCTTATTTCTGGTATCTTACTTTTTTTAACTTTCAAAAAATGGTAAAATATATTTTTTAATTGCAAGCTACAGATGCAGTGAATAATGTTTCGCTATCATATTTTGTCGGAAAAGTTCGTAGGTATTTACGAGTATATTGCTTTCTCAACTAGCTTACTGAAGTTTAATTGAGAAAGCAAAACATTATTCAAATAGATCTGTGCGTACAGTCAAGGGCAAAGATATGGACACAGCCAAAGTTGCAAAATAATGTATACACAGCCTTAATGTTAAGTGCATAAAGTCGTGTATACATATTTTTGTAACTTTGGCCGTGTCGATATCTTTGCCCTTGACTGTACAGTAAAGTCAGTCAGACGAGAGATATCAAATAAATAACAAATTTCACTTTCTATATAATATAATATATCACGTCACGGGACAATTCACACCAATTGACCTAGTCCCAAAAAAAGCTTAGCAAAGCTTGTGTTATGGGTACTAAGCAACAGATAAATATAATTATATAGATAGATACATACTTAAATACATATTAAATACCCAAGACCCGAGAACAAACATTCGTATTTTTCATACAAATATTTGCCCCGACACGGGAATCGAACCCGGGACCTCAAGCTTCGTACTCAGGTTCTCTAACCACTATGCCATCTGGTCGTCTAAAACACGTTCGTTCTATCACATAAAAATCAAAATAACATTTACGTAAACTACACAACTGCAAGTAAAAAAAAAACCAAGAAATTCTCATTTGCTCGACTAGCTAAGGGCGCGCATGCACGATCAATCAAAATTGTCAACCGATTGGAAAGTCCGCCGTTGAACGAGTGTCTCGCATCAATCATTTCGAGTGTAGCGCTCGCTTTATATTCGTACCGTCAGAAATTTGAGCAACTTTGTTTTTAATTTCGATCGCGCAATAAGTTCGCAAATATGTAATCTTATGTTAGTTGCTCTATTTGCTGTCGTAGCAGGTCTATCGAAAATTAACTTATTTTTTTTATACTACTTATACCTGTTTATATACTTGGGTAGAAGCAAAATCGCGGTAGCCCAATGGTTTGACATTATTGCCTCTCATGTAGACGGTCGTGACTTCAATTCTCACCTCTCGCACCTTTGAAATTTTTGGAATCTATGTGCTAAATTTACATTTAAAATTTAACAGGAACTTTACAATAGAGGGAAAGAAAACAAATCGTGAAAAAACCTGGACACACCTGCGAATAAGTTCAACGATCTGTGTGAACTTCCTGATCTTGCCCTAAAATTTTATCTTAAAACGCTACGAGTAGATGTCTTCAATAAACACAGCTCGATGTAGCCCATTTGCAATAACATAACTCGCCTCTCAATGGTAAATTTAATTGCTTAGTTCCATCAAAGAATTACCAAACGATCCGTGGGGCGTATCAGAAAAATGTGACAGATTGCGTAACAGAGGCCCATTCAGCTGAATCAGTAACCCATGTACCATTACAGGCCCGAGAACCAAACCCAGACTCGAGTGCCGACCATAAAGCAAATTAATCAATTAGCTAGGGGCATGTCGACATTACGAATAACGTTTAATTTTAGTCCCTTATAAGAGGGTTGAACCAACCAGCGTAACCTACCCTGTCGGCTGGAACAGATTGACAGTGAACAGGGATCTTTAGAAATGGTCGACAGCCAGCCATGTCCAGGGAATGTAGAGCCCTGTTTATTTGCAAGTTGGGAAGTTGGGAGGGGTCACGATGACTGGTCGTTTGTGATCTGTTGAGTAATTGTGCAGTTTTGTTGACGTCATTTGGTTGATAGTCGTTGAGTGCAGTGTTTGTGAAAAATGAGGATGTTTGCAGAAATGTGCTACGCATCGTGTCTAGTTTTAGGGCTTCCATACCTTAAAAGGAAAGAACGGAACCCTTATAGTCTTCTAAGTGAACGCGATCCAAAGATATAGTTGGTTATTAAAGAACAGAACACTCCTTCAGGCAATCAGGTAAAAAGTTGTCTCCATTCAAATTACCGTAACCGGAAAACCTGGATGCTTCCGGCTGTCCTGCAAACTTGAAATTTGGTATGAAGGTAGTTCTAATAGCACAACCAATAAGGAAAGTCTGCTGGGTCCACACGTTTGGCAAGCGCCGACAAACGCACGAGACGCAGTCATATGTTAAAGTAAAGCTATTTCTATCTTACTCTAACATATGACTGCGTCCTATGCGTTTGTCGGCGCTTAGCAAACGTGTGGAACCAGCATCTTCATTTTGTTTATCTTGTTATTCGTGTTAGTAACATCAAGGTAAATTTAGCAATAAATAGTCTTAATTCAGTCCCAAGAAATATTACTTAATAACGCTGTCCGTGACTCCGTCCGCGTGGAATTCGTTTACGAATATCCCGCGGGAACTATACTAACACTGTCCTATGTCCTTCTCCGGGCCTCAAACTATCTGTATACCTCATTTCTGGTGCGTGCATTGAAGGTAGGCAGTACTAGCTGTTTAGACATGAAAAAGTAAGGAACAGACACAAACTTTAGACAAAACAATTTAGAATCGCGAAGGTTTACAACAATCTAAGAGACTGTTCCTTTTCCAGCAGACCCCCTCCAGTCCGAAGCGGGTTCGGACGGGAACAGCGAGCACGCGTCTTCGGGAGACGAGGACTCGCAAATGAGGCTACGGCTGAAGCGGAAATTGCAGAGGAACAGGACCTCGTTCACCAATGATCAGATAGACAGCCTTGAGAAAGGTAAGACTAGAAAAGGACTACAGCTGCGTTTAACCAAAAATGTGTTTTTCATGAACCAACAGAAACGCTAAATTTATCATCCTCGCTCCGTTCAACTATTTCTACGTTTTCATTTTTTATTTTTCTTTTATTGCTGTGCTGTGCGAGGTTAATGGAGTGTTTCTATCGGTTCATGAAAAACACATTCTTCGCAACACAATCTAGCACATCACTGGTGAAAACGCAGCCTATAGGACTAAACTAGGTCTTCTGGGAAGAAACATTCACACTCCGAATTCCAGTGTGCGAAGTTAACAAGGAATCACTGAAATGGTTGGCGATATTAGAACAGACACCAGCACCAATATCTGATACAACAAGCGCGCATAAATATCTTATACAACTCTATTTCTAGGGCTGGAAGGACGTGTCATATATTTTTGCGCGCTCCGCTGTGGCAGTAATTAATGCTGGTGACTGTACCTACCTTTACAAAAGGTTACATGTAATGATTAAAAGGCAAGGCAGGTTTCAGACCAGCGTTTTATTTGCGCACATACCTAAGCTCGTTTTTGGAAGTGCGTGTAAGCGCATACAGGTGCGGTTCGGTTTTATATACGCGCGTGTTAGCGCGTATGCATAAAAAAGACCGTATACGTGCAGAAAAAACCCTTAGTTTGAAACCACCCTCATAAAGTAAAGCCAACGAGACGAGATTCATAAATTGTCCAGTACTTCGGCCACTACAAATATGTTTTTTATGACATGTAGATTGTGACTGTCAATATCCTAGACGCAATCTCAATCCATAATTCACAGGGCGTTTCATTGACGGCCAAAATTGACCGTCTAATCCGTCATAACGACCGATCGTAAGAGGTCCCTCCGGTCTTCATAAACCTATTTCCCAATGTCCCTTTCATCTTATTTATTGTTTGCCAACAACGGTTATTAGTAAATAAATAAATATTGTCCCCTGATATTTGCCCAGCTCTCGTACGGTGGCACCCGGAGCAATTATTGCTGTTTACTGGGGCTAATCTTGGTCTGTTTGTTTGGTTGTTTATGAGTTTATTGTTTTGTTTTTATTGATTTGTCGCGCGTTTGCCGTAGCCAGTATTATTTTACTGACTACTTATTTTTCCTCTATTTAATGACCACGGTATATTATTTTATGAAAAAACTTGCTCTTGCCTGCAATTTTGCTCAAAAACTAACCAACAATCCAGCAACCAAGTGTCCATTTTAAATTATCTGTAGGCATTTATGTATTTTTTTTCTTCACATACCGTTAAATATCAAACCGTGCATCAAAAACTATAATCACAGACTCGATTTGACGCTGGCCGGCTATCTGAAAATTCGAACGAGTCCAATTTGAAATTTAATTTTAGAATGTCTGTCCACAGAGTTCGAACGAACGCACTACCCGGACGTGTTCGCGCGAGAGAGACTGGCTGAAAAGATAGGATTGCCTGAGGCACGTATCCAGGTAAAATAAAATCCAGTTGTAAGGTGGCGATGATAACTGTGTTGTCTATGATACGAATGTTGCCGCCTTTTGGTACTAACGCTTGAGGTTTAACATTAGTTTTTAAGCAATTAATGGTGAGAGAAAACTTTAAACATACTACACGATTATGAAAAAAATTGAAAAGTTTCTTGCATAGGTATTAAAAATGAGTGGACCACTCTTTTTTTTTCATAATTTAATTTGAACACATTTTTTCTTCTACAACACTTTAAATAAATTTAAATCCGTAGCGCTTTCATTAATTAGAGAATATGATCGAAGGGCGTTTTTTATTAAGAGCCCTCCCGAATACGTTCATAAGGGCTTGTTTACACTGACTGTTTGCATAGGCACGGGCATGTGGATGCGTCTTTAGCAAACATACTAAAAAAACAAGGGCATGGATATACCCCAGCGTTGGTGTGCAAATACATGAGAATATTACATATTATACATGGCTTATGTAAATATGCCCGGTATGGAGGAACAATATGTTAAACATTGTTTATGTTGTTTGAATTTTTCATTTGTGGGCAATGTGCGAAATTGTTTTGTTTGGTTCGAGGCGAGAATTTATTAAATGTGACGGGGAAACGATGGGATTCAACATTCTGGCCCTATAGGTACTACAAGTGTGTTGCCGATACGCAGGTGCAGGTATAGTCAAATTTTAAACAAGATGGAGGCTACATTTGAGGGGTAAATTAGGCTCTAAAATAAAACCAGACCAATTTACAAACCAATTCGATATCAAAAATAAAGGCTCGTAAAATTCTCAAAACATTAATTTTTAAGATACCTGATTGTTGATTTTGAAGTTATTTAAGAAAATAAGCAAAAAAAATACCCCTTTAACCCTAGCCTAACTTAACGTAACTAAGTAAGCGCGAAGCAGAAAAAAAATACGTAAGTAATAGTTCTGTCGATGATATTGTTAAATAAACTTATACGTTTGTCTGTGCGTATTAATAATATTAATCTGTAGGTAGCACCTACCACACTTCAACTCAATCGGTCCTGTATTTTCAGATTCTGCTAACACTGAACACTCATACAAACCTATAAATTTGCAAGGAATCCTCGACAAAGGAGTCCGACTCGCACTTGGTAATGGTTTTAACCCTTTTTTTAATTAAATATTGAAAACATTGGCAACACGGCCATCGGATTAAACTAATTTTACAAAATGAAAAAAGAGACTATACCTACGACTTACAAGGCAAAGAAAAAAAAAACGTGTTTTTTTTTAATTAAACTTTAAAAGCTAGCTAAGGTAGAACTATTAGTGCAAAGAATCTTCCACTCAGTGTTGCCAACTGTTTAAAAGCCCATTTGTCAAAGGGGACTTGGCGCTAGTTTCACGACGCCATTCCGAGCTTTTAGCTTTTAACTAAACGTGTTTACAATCGAATTATGTAAAATGACTATAGATTTTTAAAAAGGATTAATCGAGTTGCGGGAATGATGAATCGATGTTTAAACTTGAGTCGAATTTAGATAGAAAGATCGATCTAAGGTTGGTGATGTAACACAATGATGAAATTTCTTGCATATTTTTTCTGCGATAGAATACTAAACTGACAGCTCATTGATACATTTAATTTGAAGAGATGTCTAATGTCAAATGATTTAAAGGTCCCGAACCAAGGAAATATTGTCTTCGTACCATGAGGCAGAATCAACACCGCCATGTCCGATACATTGAATTAGCGATTAAACTGTCAGGGGGAGTAATTTAAAAATATTGCAGAACAAAGGTAGCATATGCGAGTAGAATCAAACCTTGTATTTAAAACCCCATGGTCAGAGACATCCTGTACATAATCTATGGTACCATCAGCCAAATGTGTGGTCTACCACCCTAAAGTTGATAATCGTTTGCACGTCATAAACAATAATGCCATAGACGTGTCTGTCAACTTGAACGATCGACTTTAGCGACATATTCGTTTGATAGGAACTTGTTTAAAAATTGATAGACCACTTATTTGGCTGATGGTACATGAATATATTTATCGACATTTCCATGTTTAAAACATAGAAATATCCTTTCATACCAAACTCACCTTCGATACTCGAACACCCAATCCGTACTAAAATAATTATTCGCGCAACCCCGCTTCACTTCGAGGTAAATTGGGCTCTAACAGCAGTGAACTAAGACCATTTTCCTGTGAATGTAGCAAAGGCTTTCGAGGAGTTGTTTCCATCGGCCACCACGTGTTGCGACGGGTTCAAGGCTGTTTGGGGTGACCAGAGATTAGGAGAAATTGGGAATTTTGTTTAGTTCATTTTAGTTTTTGTGCTACAATTACATAACTAAGTCATCATCATCATCATGTCAGCCGAAAGACGTCCACTGCTGGACATAGGCCTCCCCCAAGGCTCTCCACTCAGACCGGTCTTGTGCTTTCCGCATCCAACGCGATCCCGCGATCTTAACCAAGTCGTCGCTCCATCTTGTTGGAGGCCTACCGACAGCTCGTCTTTTAGGTCGACCTGTATGTAACTAACTATTTAATGGAATCTAAGGTATTTTCATCCCCTAATGCAAAAAGAGTGGTGTTATAATAATTTATTTATTGAATCAGGCGTCACTTACGATGTGTTCTCAGGCGTTAAGTTTCAGTTCATTGGTGTTATAAGTTTGGCGCCAATTTCTGTCTGTCTGTGTGTCTGTGGGATCGTAGCTCTTGAACGGATGGACTGATTTCGATGCGGTTTTTTTACGTCTTTGTAGTGGTTCTTAATTCATCATTATAATATCAGTCGTAGGTTCAGCCATTTTTGAGATGTTGAACTTTGAAACGACAATAATGGGGGTAGTTCAACTTTTCTAACATGGTTATTTTTTTAACGCAAACTTGATCACGTAGAAAAATCAGAAATACTAGGGCAAGGAATTGAATCCAGATTCTCATCATTCCGTGACGTCTTCACATTTACCCTAACCTAGTTAGAAAACATGGCGAAATTCTTCAATGCATTTTCTATTCCGGAAAAAAGTAGCTTAAAAACACCCTCGATATTCTCTTAAAAAATACACAATAATCCTGCTAGTCTGGTCACACTACGGGGGTGCCATATCGACCCAAGCCTACAGGAAGCGAGGGCGAATTTCCCGTTGGGGGCTGAAAAATTGGCACCCACCGCGCATACCAACCTTCACAAACAAAAACCACCCTTATCCCAAACCTACAAAACCGATTTTGTCTTAATGTATGTGGATAGAAACCTACATTTCCGCACAAATACGGTCGAAATAAATTTTAACACGTAAAAATTAAGGTCGTTTTTTGCTTGTAGTGTACGGTGTTTTTCCGTCCCTGTCCTTTTTGATGAATGTAGGTAAATAACTGTTTGTTTTGTGTCCAGTCTAATTTGATTTCTCGCTTTAAATGTAGGCATATAAAAATATTGACTTACCAAAATGTTTATAGATTTTCAATACTGTTTTTTTTCTTTTGTAAATTTATTTTTGAAAACCTATTATTTCATATACTTACTTTATGGTTAGTAGTTAGGATCGCTTCATCTAAAATAAAGGAAACTGTCTAATTACCTACTTATGTATAAATACCTAATAAGTTTTAAAATGAGTAAGTAAATTAAATACAATATCGACGGACACCACACACAGTGGTGTTTACACGCAGCACGGATTGCAGGACCTGGGTAAGTGCTGGTTTTTTTTAGCTACACATCCTACAGTATCTTTCAGTTTAATAAAATTTCACATACAAAATTGAGTCAAAGACACCCTCGTATAGTTTAATAAAATTTCACATACGAGTCAGAGATTATAACTACCCATCGATATTATAACTTATAACATTGAAGTCCTAGGGATGTCATAATTGTAATATGTCATTTTGTCCGATATTATGTTTCAAAATAGTCCAACAATAAACACATTAAGTTATCGTAGATGTATATATTTACCTACATTGATTTGTCTCACTATGCCGGCATTTTCCTTTTTTCTGTAGAGATGTAAATATTTTACGAGTGTCGTAAATTACAGACAGACAGAAGCTCAGAAACAGCACTCAGAAGATACGCTAAACAAAATTTAATTGTAAATGACAATTAATCATAATTCCGTAGCACGGCTAATGAGCAAACTTCGTAATGAGATAAAGCATAGAACTCAACGCTACAATCCTGCAACTCAGTCTCGTGAAACCTGAAAAATAAGAGCTTTTTGTGATAAGTTTTAGTATTATTTTAATAAATCTCTAGCTGACTGTACTTTTTGTTAACAGTCCCTACTTGCATTGTCATCCAAACTATACAACCGTACAAAATTTCATACATTCCAAACATACATAGCTATAAGATTCACCACAAAGAAACTCATGTTCACGTAAAAGCAGACACACAACTCTTTGGAGTCGCTAATATTGTCAATCAACAAGCTGAAGTCACAGCCATACTACACTTAGGGGCTGTTTCACCATCCATTGATTAGTGTTAACTGGCGGTTAGGTGTGATGCCGTCTCTATTTGTTTTGCTCGAATAGACGGAGACGGCATCACATTTAACCGTCGGTTAACGCTAATCAATGGATGGTGAAACAGCCCCTTAAAGACACAACATTATGTACGTTAGCAAAATAAATCACCAATCCACAAAAAAAATCAAATCCACAAACAACATTTCAATAACAACGTTAGACCAAAACAATTACTTTGCGGCAACTCGTTGTCAAAATAACAGAATTACGGGCAAATCTCATTTAGCAACCCTTGCTACAACTATGGGGCTCACAATTTATAAGAGGAAATGACAGAGAGGGCTGCCTGTCATCATTGGAATATCTATAGACGAATAAGAAATAAGAAAATGTAAGAAAAACGTCATAATATTTTACCGAAAAGGCGTGGGGCACAATAGGGTGTAGTTCGGGGTGCGTTTTATCATTTTTATGTGTGCGTTGTGAAGGTTTTTCTGTTAAGCCGAGTTTAGACTTGCAAGAAAAATCGGGCAAGTTGCATGCATTACATTGCAGTGTTCGATTGACCACTAAAAACTCGTTGGCTTTACGGCCTCGCAATGTAATGCAACTTGCACGATTTTTCTTGAAAATCTAAACTCGGCTTTAGGTGAAGTTATATATTTATGAACTGTAGTTATATATATGGTTGTGTGTTTTAAATGTGCATAAGGTAGGTATACAATTTATTGATTGAAACCGTGTAGGTGTAGGTAAATGTAAATTCTTTCAAGTGGGCAACTGATTTTACCTATTGTTTTAGTCTCCGATGCAAAACAGGCCCTTTACTAATAAGTGCAAAATTTGAACTTCGTCTTGCCATCTCGCTCACGCTTATATTATTTAAAATGACAGTGAGAGGGACGGTACGATACATACGAACTTCGATTTTCGAATTTCGTAGTAGCCCCTTCGGGGGTGTTATTAGTTTGACGTCAAAGCCTGTCTGTCGGTTTATTTGTGTCGTCGTAGCCCTTTAACGGAAGGACCGATTTCGATGCGGTTTTCCTACGAGAAATCAAGTTTCGTTGCAGTAGGTTCCTAGCTATGTTTTAAAAGGCCGGCATCGGACCAATGATTCTCCTTGAGAAGTTGATACTCATGGGGGTTGGTGATCTTTTCTCATCTGATGACCCGCTTGCTCGTTTTCCTCCATCTTACAATAAAAAAATCAGTTCAGCTGTTTTTGAGATATTGAATGACTCGTTTAAGGGTATCAGAAATAAATTGACTCAAATCTTGTGAGTCGAAATTCAATTTGAAATTTGGTACGAATACGATTATACATGCGATTTGATATAATAATAATGGGCTATAGGATGACAATACAAGCACAACCAACAAAAAGTACAATCAGCACAAAAGACTTGTAGATATTAAAAATGTATTTATCTGCACTTATAAAGTAAAAATAGTGAAATCATCAGAATATTATATTCCAAAGTTACATAACTATACGCGTTCGCACTCCACTATACACGTGGCTTAGTCGGGACCCTTTTCCCCTATTTGGGATCGAAATAAAATATAGCAGGCAGCAATTTCAGAGGCCGAGCAATAATATTATGACATATTGCTTTGCCGGCCTCTTTGATGGCGATGTTAGGGACTTTTCTTATTTTCCTATCAAATACGTAAGTATTTAAATAGAGGAAAGTTTTATGTGAAAGTCGCTGTTCATGTAATTTTTACACGAGGATTTTAGTACATGCGTTGTAGGAAGCTAGCTTTGAGTTTTAAAAAATGTGGGATATAAAGTACTTATAATAATATGTAAACAGTAGAAAACGGTTGAAAAAGGAACTAAAACTTCACAAATAAAATGACTACTGTGTTCTCAAGCATTGTATGTCAAAAATGTGACAGTTCAACTATGCGGAAATTAGCTCCCTTATTTGGGTTTTACCCTTTTTTATCACCAAAAAGTAGGTACTTAGGTACTACGCAGATGGCACATGTATTAGGTATTTTAGGTGTTATCAAACCAACTAAATCCAGCACCATTGATCTATCTTTTTATAGAAAACATCATAATTACTCATATTGCGTGAAAAGAAAATTACAGAATTTTCAACATTCTAGGTATTAGTTGAAGTCATTCATCAGAACGACATCAGTGTCGCTGTAGTACCTAAATATCTACTAGAGATTATTAACGCAAATATAGCAAACACATATTTGGCTTCGACTTCCTATAATACCTATTTAGGTTATTCATAGAAGATACATACACATAAATCAACTGCCAACATTTTAGGTAACACAAAAATACGAACAGCATTTGACATCCCTCGAAAAGCGCGGGAGACGCCATATTGCGTCGCCATGACTGTAGGAAGTGACGCACGTGCCTACTTCCGGCGTTTCGTTCCACGCTCGAACATTGCCAATGGTCGAGCTGTTTAATTGTTCAGTTAATATTGTTGAGGCAACATGACGTTTGGCAACTTTGTTTTTAAGTAAATGGAATGACACTGGCCAGTCTATCAAGTTCGGTTGAGACAGTTGAAGATCTTAAATCAAATTTTAAAAGTTGCCAGTACCTAAGTGAAATTAAGAGAAACTAAAGTTTCGGGAAAAAGTTTGTCAATAAAAAAGCCTGCTAAACATGCCAAATCGTTTTTAGAATAATTGTACTTAATATGTGTAATAGTTGTATTGTATTGTATTTTAACTCTTTATTCTTCATATAAACACATGAAAATATCAGTAAACAAGAGAAAGAGAGTTGTTTATGTTTTTAAAAAGGTTCATCCAAATTATACTCTCACCAAGGTCTCTATAAGTACTTACTTGTAGGCATATTTTTGTAACTATGGCCGCATAGATCTTTTTGTAGACTGTTCACCAAAAAAGTATCTAAGAATAAGTAAGAATTTATTCAAAACTATTTTACCTTTTCAATAGGTACCTACTTACTTGTCACACCCTTCGTATTAAGCGTCCATTTACTTTTAATATGCTAAGCGATAAGAACTGCCATGTGCATTCATGCGAGCTCTAATTTGATTACCTGCGCCTTCATAATAATCAGTTTAATGCTATTAACTTAATTACTGCCATATTTATAATTCCATATAAAGTAAAACTTGACGCCTGGCAACACCCAGGCTTTTTTTACGTCATTTTCATGTTATGGCCGTCAGTTTGTATTATACGTACCTACCTACCTACTTGGCATTTGATAAGATAATACGTGTGACGTTTTTCATTAGTATTATAATAAAAAATAAGTTGGTATTACATGAAGAATAATTGTCATACTTTTTCCATAGAAAACTTAGGTATACTTAAAAATTGTTATTCATTTATGTATCTATGGGTAGAGTACCTACCTTATGTAGTACGTCCATGACCTACCTACGCATGTGGGTGATTAAGAGCTCTAGTATTAAAATAGAATATTGACATTCTAACATGATCCATAAGAGTTACGTAACTGTCTGACAAACATACAGCACACAGCCTAAATTACTGGGGCTAGAGACATAAAGATACACAGCCTAAATTACTGGGGCTAGAGACATAAAATTATGATGTGTCAAGGCGCTTCTGAGTTCTGAAAGTAGGAATAGCTACCGCTCTTTTAAAACACCGAAGCTGCACGCTTAAGCTATAACAATATGTGTCTACATATAATAATATATATCAATCTTTTCTTTGGTCTATGCCTACTTATCTCTAAAATAAGATCCAATTAATTTTTGCAAGATAGCCGCGTCTCACACTGTCAGCATTAACATAAGGCCAGCGGTTTAATCCAATATACCTTTCCAGGTATGGTTTTCCAATCGACGAGCGAAGTGGCGAAGGGAAGAGAAACTACGCAGCCAACGGCGTGATGCACCAGCGCCGTCGCCGCCCGCGCCGCCTGCGCCGCGACTGCCCCTCAACGGGGGCTTCAACTCCATGTACAGCCCCATACCACAGCCTATAGCTACTATGGGTGATACCTATAGGTGAGTCGGCAGCCTATATCACTCTGCAAAGGCATATAAATTATGGTAGGATTTATGAGAGTAAGTATGGTAGGACTTCACTCTACTGGTCATGTTTTTTTTTCATGAAAATCTCAGATGTGTCAGAGTTCGAAGCTAAAGAAGGTTCAAAATTATATCCCTCGAAAATACCTTTCGAAAATGTTAAAAATATCTAGAAATGTTACTACAGAACTACAGCTCAATAGTAAATTGTGTCACGCGCCATTTTACCCGAGCCGCTTATATCCACCCGAGCCGCAGGCGAGAGTTGATAGTTAGGTCTAAGGTAAAGCAAGATGCATGAAAACGTTATACACTATGTTCACTCTGATTGCGAGAAAATTAAACAGCAGCACCAGTGGAATCCAAACGGCCGTTCAATTAACAGTTCTTATTTTCCATGCATTTCTATGTATTAATTAAGTTATTAGTATTGTCTCGTTTTGTTAATTTATTAATATAAAACACAAATTAGGTAAGTATATATTTAAATATATAAAAAAATAATGAAATGAAATAAGTAAATCAAGCCCATGAAATGAAATGAATCATGTCGAAAGTTAGATCCGGATTAATTTATATTGCGACCTTATCTTTGTACAGTCAAGGGCAAAGATATCGACACGGCCAAAGGTACAAAAATATGTATACACGACTTTATGCACTTAACATTAAGACCGTGTTATAAATATTTTTGCAACTTTGGCCGTGTCGATATCTTTGCCCATGACGTACCTATATAATTTTCATTGCTCTTATTTCTTGAATGTACCTTATATTGAGGAAGTTACTCCAATATTTTTCTAAGCCTAAATTTACTAACGTAGGTAATTTTATCAAAGGTTGTAAACACTTGCAGCTTAAATACCTACTTCACAAGAGTCCTGAAAATACGCGACTTCAACAAATATAAAGTTAAGGTTTTCTCGGTACCAAAGTGCTTTGAACTCGCATTCTTGTACTACTAGCGCCATCTATCATCGAGTGGCGACACTAATTAAATTGCGCGCGAAATCGAGCGGCAAAGGTGGCGCCTTGCGTTTCCCGCCATGCACCGAGACGCTGTAAGTTCCGGAGCCGAAGGTCGCCCAACCTTCCACTTGAATTGATTTTTAATAGTGAACTACGGGCTTTGGCTTTTGTCGCGGAGCAAATTAACTTACCGGGACGAGAAGTTTACCCTTTACACACGACGGAATACTATTTTAACACTTCTTCAAGTTCAGGAGACACTTTGATGTAATGTTTACAGATTCTTGTGCATTAGTAATGCTAACGAAAATTTTTCTTATTATAAAAAAAATATGCCTATTTTTTCTCATGACAATAAACATCAAAGGAATTTTCGTTTAATTTTGCGACTTTTACGAACACGAGCAGATTCTAATTATTTACGTAGATGTTTTGATTGCATTGCATCCACCCTGGTTCCGAGAGCAGCAAAGCCTCTTTTTACATAAATTATTTACAACGTGTTTGTATACTTCGTCATGTAAGTACAGTTTCGTGGTTTTAGCTTTAATATGTATTGTTTCCCCAGTTCAATGTCGGGCGGTTTGTCGTCATCGTGCCTTCAGCAGCGGGACGGGGGCTACCCGTACATGTTCGGTGACGTGCTCGGCAGTGGCGGCTACTCACGAGCGCCGGCGGCGCATCAGCAGCACGCCGCGTATAGTCAACCGCAAGCGGCAGCCAGTACTGGTGAGGAATTTGCTTCCTTTCTACTAATACCTATTAAAAATGCGAATATTTGGATGTTCAAATCTTAAAATACTTTTTTTCTTGGATAATCGTTTAATTTTCGCGCGATAGCTATCTGAAGTGAAAGTGAGGCAACGTGACACAAACAAAAAAAAAATATTTCGCCTTATACCTAGTTGCTGCAAGATAGGATATCAATCTTGACACACAATTTAAAGCATTAAGACATATCAGGGATTTCTTACATTAATATTTTATCACGCGAAATATTTGACTCAAGTAGAAAGAGCTCAATCTTGATTTGACAAAAATTTGTCTATCCATAGATATATTATGTACCAACAAGCTTTAAAAAGTAGTATGTTTTTAGTAAATTAGATAAAACACCCATAGACTACACACCAACTTCTATTTTTTTATCTTCGATTTGAATTGATGATTAAAAATGTCTTTAACACTATTGACTCTTGTCTCCCATATGCCACCGAATTTGGGTACATTACGATCGGGGGGCTAGCAGCTGATGCTAGATAACGTACTCAGCAGCAATTTCTATTTCTAAGTAGGTACCAGTGGGCCCTACATTAATAGCACTGGTGTTGAAACAGTTGCTGAAATATTTGTCAAATTATGATGAATCAGATATATGTTTTCGTACTTAAGTAGATACCTAAATAAGGCAAAGATAGGCAAGGCATTTATCTGGTTTCATAAAACGAACTTTAAAATTATGGTTACGTATGAAATATTAAATGAAAATATTTCATATCTACAGAAAATATCTAAAAACGTTACAAAACCGGCAAAATCAAGAGAGGCCTTAGAAAATATTTACCAACTTCGTAATAAAATGTAAAAAACGCTGAGTCAAGAGCAAGGGGCGTCTGGCGCACAAGACCGCGACATGACGGGGAAACAAAAAATAAAGCGGGGGAAAAGGAAAAATAAAACGCGAAAAAGGGAAAAATAGGAGTTCAGGCTCCGATTGGATTTGCCGTTGTCTGTTCCTTACAAATGGGTTTTAAATTGATTTTGAATATCGAACGCTTTTGTTGACTTATTCAATTGCGGTCGTATTAATTTCAACACAACACAGTGCGTGTAACGCAAACCTTCACCAAGCACGCCTACGTTTTTCACAACAACGTGTTCGTATGCTTTTGAACAGTTAGTGCAGTGCAAGCATTCAAAAACGAACAACAAAGGCTTGGAAGTGAGCTCAACATTCGTTTATGAGTAGGTAAAGCTCAGAGAACACTAAACCCATAGCTCGTTTCAATGTTCCTATTGGTAAACCAACTTGCTCTTATTCAAGCTTTTTAATGCTTGATTCAAATTCTAGATTGCTTGAATGATCGTTAGATGAACGTAAGGACGAGAGGTAATGTATATGTAATGTTTAATTGTTATATGACTCGGCTAATGTATTGTAATCTTGTCCAATAGTAATAGTCCATAGACAAGATCAAACTATCGAAAATACAAACTGAAACATAGATGCATAGAAAAACCAGAAAAGAGACCAGCGCTGGGAATCGAACCCAGGTCCTCAGCATTCCGTGCTGCGTGCTATACCGCTACACCACCACTTTTATATGTTTCAGTTTGTATTTTCGATATGGATTTTACGGGATGACCGTAAAAGTAACAAAATTTGAAGTTGAAATAAAAAATACAAAAAGACTCCAAAAACCAATCTTAAGAACAAACTACTTATACTTTAACTCGCGGATTTACACGTTCCAAAAGGCCACCTCTTTATTATGCGCCAAAAGAAAATGCCAAATGAACATTTCCGACGGCGTGAAACGCTAAACAAATCCACGATCCAGATTTATTATTCAGAGAACAAACCGTGAGGCGTTCCCATTGTTTTATAAAAGGCAGTAACTTTTCCATTTGATATTATATATCACGCGGCGGACATTTTTAGCCGTAGGTGGCGGAAAGCGGCATGAATTATTGTTGTTGGGGCATTGTTCGACGAGTTTCAGCGCGAACAAAAGAGTTTTCCATTCAAAATGCAGCGTTTCATTTAGTCTTGCGCTTTGGGTGCACTGCGTCCCAGCTTCGCGGAATATTAAATAATGTGGATTTGTTTTGTTTTACGTTTTTGGCGCTTTGTAGGTTACTTTGGCTCGGAGTTTTTTATTACTTCGCACGCTATACAACAGATTGTATACATAAAAACTGTTAACGTTTGGCTACACGACTATTCCTTCAAATTTATTTTAGAAATACCGAATTCGTTTATCAGATCTACTCCTCTAAATCTTTATTTCCTATCTAAACGCCTCCTCATACTTAATCCACAAGTTCATTTACAGCACCGCCTGACTCATTAAAAAACTATGTATATAATATATTTTCAAAGAAGCCACCGACTTACATAATTGTCTCTACTTTACATATAAAATATGATAACGCGGGGAGTGTACGAAAGTGCCGACAAGCAATTTCACAAGCTGCCTACCAAAAACAATAACAAAAGCTATAAACTATGAAGCATAGACACAGGCCATTGACTAAGCCGCTGTTTAGAGTCGATAATAGCGTAATGAATGTACGCACCCCTTTGCCGGCTGGGTGTTATCGCGCGATGCACGCCTGGGGAGGAAAGCCAGATATTTAGCGCTAGTTATGTGATGGAACGTGAGGGAAATTCTAATATCGGTCATTTTATAGCGAACCTAACCTAAAGTGCTATAGATCTTTGAGATTTATTTTCAAAGTAAACGCGATCAAGTATCAGGTATTATGGTGTTATGGTAACATTTGGTTGGTAAATGTAAATGACAAACTTACTCGTAGTTAAAACGTAGATATAGTATCATGTCAGAAATAGTGACTGAAGGTTTGTGTATCCATGGAACAGTCTTTGATAGCCTAGGTACTGGGGCGTAGTCACAAAGTGCTTAACATTTTCGTGAGTACGTAACTGTATTATAAAGGCGAAATAATAATAGATATTTCATGCGGTTCTCTTCGAAATTATATGAGTACTAAAATTGAAACATACTACGCGTATGTACTTTTTGCTTTCAAGAACATATCGATATGTTATAAAATCCTGCGATCTATAAATGATCATCATGAATGTATCATACCGAATTGTTATAAGCATAAGATACATCCCGTCACCAATTTAGATCCATTTGATTTACTGTACACTGATTTTTGCCAGTCCTATATCAAGTACATAGGGGGTACACATTCAGCTTCATGACATAGCCAGATAACGTGATCGTGTGTAATAAACGGAATCCGCATCCTATTAGACATATGGCTGAGCTGATAGTTGAGCTAATAGGTTTTACGGGGGTATACGTTTTAGGTATTATGTACATTTAACCTATGTAGCATTAACTTGTGATTATGATTAAATCATAAGTCGTTTACTAGCGCGTTTGAGTAGATGGAGGTTCAGGGCAGATGCAGTAGGTACCGAATGTATCTGCTCTTGTGTTTATAGACGCATAGATGCCATTAGGTCGATGGAATTACTGATTTAAAGGAATATAATATAATATCGAAATGGTACCCAACACCACCACACCACTGTTCATCCTTCATTATATGTAGCATAAAAATGGTGAAATCAAATCTTCGTTTGAGTTCACAAATAAAAAAATCTATCGTTTACTATATTAATTACTAAGGTTCTTGATCAGAAATAAGGAGTTTTCATATTAAACTACACGTCAGATATGCTGAAAATTCTTCATCTCCTTTAATCCCTTGCAAATTCCATCGCAATAGAAAAGCGATTGCACATTATATTTCTATTAACCCCACCCTTTTTGTCGTAGGTGTAATATCGGCGGGAGTGAGCGTGCCAGTGCAAATACCTTCGCAGGGGCCAGACCTCGCGTCCAATTATTGGGGACGGCTCCAGTGATCGCAGCTTTTCGGGTTCCCGCACAGACTGCTACCGATGCCCGAGAACCCGAATGACACGCCATCTAGCGGCGAGATACCGCACAACTACGCCGACGCGCACTTAACCATGAACGCCCTTAACATGACGGCCGGACACGACTCCGTACTGTCCGGCGAAATGCACGAAAACTCCGTATCGTAAGTTTATTTTAACCCGCATGAACCAGGTTTCGTTTAAACGGTTAAGCAGCAACTGATGATGTTCAAACCTAGTGTTAAGCGCGCACAGTAAATTATGCAGCGATCTGCAATTATCACACACTATAATTTAATTTTATTGAATACTTTTATTGAGCAGCATAGTTTACTGCGTACGGTCGATTTTAAATAAGCTAGGGAGACGTTAGTGTAAATATAAAACAGCGCCATCTATGGTTGAGTAGCGGAAGTTTCTTTGTGAACGCTTCGCTGCGTCAAAGCGGGGAAATACTTGTAAATAATTGTTTGTGCCAACGTTCTATAATAAGTGTTATGCGCCCTTTGCGTGTACAACCCTTTTATTTCTTTGATGTATGCAATAGGGGTGACAAGTATTAATGCAGTTGGGAAAAGCGCGGAAACGCTTCGTTACAACGATTTAAGTTGGCACCCCTGCACGCGCCAAACTGTCACATTAACAAATTGCATTTGTATTATTTGTACAATAATTGTCACATCATTTGTAACATCATGTAATTAATTTAATCTATTTATTTACTTCTATTTATAATAGGAATCAATATTGCTGTGATTAAATTAGAATAGATTTATTTTACCACAAAATTGTTGTCGTGAATTCATGGATGGAAGGCCAAAATTGCATTACATTTTTTGCAAGACTGGTTTTACATGTGATTGGTATATTACTGCCTCCTAAAGACAATTCACAATTTAAACAAATGAAGAAGATACTCTCATTTCTTTTTAAAAGAGAAAAGCTCAAAGCAATTGTAAACGTAGGTAGCGCCATCTCTGTGCTTCATGGGTGAAAATAGTGCGCAAATAAGAAAAAATACCGCTAATTTATTCCGCTGGGAGCGCTGTTTACACAATACTGTTACTGATACATACATACTGTGCAGAATTGCAAATCAGTACTGACATTTGGCATAATGCCTTCTGTATTTTTTTCATCATATTCATTAAAAACAGTAATTTGATTTATGGTCTCTCAAGCTAGGCTCGTTGGGTTCCAATCAGTTCGTTACCTCTTGAGTTTTTAAAATTTATTGTGCAAAATTTTATTCGTACAACGAGCATAATATTAAAGGAAAAAATCGGGAGGAAACCTGTATGTTACCTGTGAAGCAATTCAACGGTGTGTGTGTAGTTCCAGATTTACACTGGATCCGCATGGGAACTACAAACCTTCTCATTCTGAGAAGTCTGCCTGTACCATTATCAAGACAAATTAAACAAGATTGCCACATTAAAATACGAGTATATATGCAATTGAACATAAACATGAAATGGGTCTCTTGCGAGATTGTATGAAACCAATGACATGTAGACCTAGCATTATAATTTAAATAAGATTTACAAAATGGTGCTGGTTCACAGCAGGTTCTGAATTTTACATTTTAATTATATGTAAAAGAACATTATATATTTTCATTGTAGTTAATGAAATGAAACGCAATACTGACGTGGTGAAGGCGGTATGACATAAAGTGTATAATTGTAATTTAGTTTTAAGTGTAAAATAAATTATTACTCGATTATAAGTGCATATAGATTGAGAAAATCACAGTGAAATTTAATAAATATCGCATTAACCATTATTATTTTGTTTTATTATGATACAAGACAAAGACGAACATCCACATTCATGTCGGGCCAACGCCTGCCAATATGTATCTAGTAAGTTGGTGTCAATACATAGTTCTCACTCTAACGTATACTAGCTCAGATTGGCCAACAGTAGGCACACAAGTTGAACAAGTAGGACAAGATCAGTGAAAACTAAAGACGGACCGTTTTTTTTGCCGGACTTGCGGTCTTGTATGGCTCACAATGAATGTGTGTACATGCACCGGACACTTGTCCGGCGACGAAACCATAGACCGCTTGTAGACGTCCGTTGTTTTTACCGGACAATGGACCATTTTTTTGCCGGAGTTGCGGTTTTGTATATACGGTGAAAACAACGGACGGCTACAAGCCACCTAACGATGACTATAACCATAAAAAAATACGGGTCAGTTGACATCAATTGACCCAGTACCGAAGTAAGCAAAGCATTGTGAGTACTAGGCAACGGATAAACACCAAAACTTGAGGATAAACATTCGTATTTTTCATATAAATATCAGAGAGAGACATCAAGTTTTGCATTCAGGTTCTCTATCCACTCTGCTATTCGGTCCGGTCATATCATTTAGGCGAAGTAAGTATCTATATTTTAATAAGCATTCAAAGCCATTGGTAATTAATTACTTTTTTTTGCAGTCTTCTAGCCTCTAATATGCCACAACGAACAGTCCCTGGCCTTCCAGCTTTTCATATTATGTGAGTATACTTGACCGAGTGAGCGCTAAGCGCGAGCGAAGCGTCTCAGTTTCAGGTTGGGCAAAAATGTTTTTAAATATCTGTTCAGCAAATATCTGGCTGTTTTCCTTTACAGGTCATTTCGTGGGCAGGTTCGATAATTAAATATGAGGAATTTTTCAAAATGGCGTGGCGTAAAAACTCTCACAGAGACACTTAGTATTATTTACATTAGAATAACGTAATATATTATAACTAGTTAAAGCAATTATCACAATTT
The DNA here is from genome assembly GCF_025370935.1 of Choristoneura fumiferana. NCBI lineage: Eukaryota > Metazoa > Arthropoda > Insecta > Lepidoptera > Tortricidae > Choristoneura > Choristoneura fumiferana. Next base: position 7,269,051 of record NC_133486.1, read on the forward strand.
TCGGAAAATCAACCTTCAGGTAAGTATGGACAGTTGGCGAAGCACTATTTCAATTATATATTTATATTATCACAAGTGCCTTCGCCACAGCCGCAAAAATATCATTATCAATTTAACAAGTCAATATCACAACCCCAAATAAAGTTATGATCATTTAAAATGACGAATGGGAACACTCGAGTGTATCTAATACCCCAACAATGGGCTAATAAAGTGCGGCATAAAATATTATTATTAATAACCTATTGTGACATAGCAGATGTTGAGAAAATTGGCACAAAACACGACTCTATGCAGATGTGGTAACCCTGACTTGCAAGCGTTCGAAAAGCTGTGTTATTGGGCGGGCGCTGACATGTGTGCGTAAGTTTTACATAGGGGACGCTCACATGTAAAGCGCACCCTCCGTTAGGGTTGAACAAAAGGATGGGATTAAATGTTGTACTCGTATTGTAGCATTATAGTGATCTGGGCACAGTATGGTGAATTTTAAACGTTACGTGAGGTAATTATTAAAGAGTGATTATAGAAATATAGTTTATTTAAACAGCATTGGCGGATATTTTATCATAGATTTTCAACTACGGAAAGCATAATTATTAGGACTAATTAAAAAATACACATTAACAGGGTATCTATAGATAAGTACAAATTTTAACAAATAGTTGTAGTATCCAACTTAAAGATATGCAAAATCGAACCTTGTGCGATAAGACCTACGGTTACATTTACATTTGACTTACACTATAACTGATGATACAACCATATTATAATTATATTTACTTAATAAGGCAGTGAAATACAGCAAGCCTTTCTAAATAAGCTCAATTTTGGAATGCACGATAAATTCAATGCAATAATTATAGAAAACAGTTATTGCACATACTAAGAAAATCAGGCTAAAATCGGAGCAGTGGACGATTTTTTTTTAAATTAATTTTACTGCCATTATGAAGCTTTTACTGAGTGATGTCACAAAGTATTTTTATGACATGGAAATGACTATTATAATGGCCAATTAAATTTTAATTTATGTCTCTGGGTACGGCTTAAATTGGTTCCTATCTCGAATTTCAGGTCACAGTATCAACAATTACACATCAGGGTAGTTTTATAAAACTAAATTAAAAAATGTAAGGTTTCCAAACTACACATTTCTCAAATGAGTGAGCCTTAAATATTCCCTGTGTCATGCGCAACTCACCCCACACACCCTATAATGGAATTCTATCAAAAACACGCATAGTTAAGGCCCCTGTCTAACAATTGTAGATTATCTACGCTTATAATTGGTTTAGATTTTGTCTGTCCATCCCTCCGATACTGCATTTGATTTGAATGCTTAATCTTTTTCTATAGATTTTCTGAATTCTGGTTAAACGGATTGGGAGTTTAATTTGCAATGTTATAAAGCTTTTATTAAGTTTGTTTTGTTTGCTAAAGTGTTTAGTCGCACATATGTCTGTGACTTTTTGTCGCTATGTATCTCCCATTCTAGCTATTGAAGAAAGAAAGAGACACATGCATTTAAACACTAGAAATAAGAAGTAAAAACGTCTAGCCTTTTCGATTTAAATTTTTCAAAACTACGCTTACAATTTTTTGTCAAAGAAGAAAAAATAATGTAAGATCTTATAATACTAGTATCACTAAGTATGTGTGTTTAAAATGGAAGCATAAAAAGTATCAAAATGTATATTATTTTGGATACGCGTATGAATTAAATTTTACTAACCTGATTTTTGATCCCTAGTGGGGGTTCCACATCATCATCATCATCAACCAGATTTTTTGTCCATCACTATTTATTAGTAAGTACTTTGTTGCTATGACAAATTAAACAAAACACAAAAGACATATTATTTAAGTGATAAAGGTAGTAGGTACTTTAGCGCTGCTAGTTATTAAACTAGCAGACTGGACATTTTCATATTCCGCGTATCATATAATAATTATTAATCATAATTATTAAATATAGTACATACATAAAAAACTATCACAAATGGCAACAGTCTTAATAGTTAAAAATATTTGGTTGCAATAAGACTAAAATTAAAACTAACTAATGCCAAATTCACCATTTCACCACTTCAAAAATTACCTACATAAATCTTCTCCAACCATTCAGTATTGCAGCAAAAGATAATTTGATAGAGTTCAATTAGTTGGACAATATTAAACGGTAGAGAACATACAGAGCACTGACTGAAAAAAGTTCCATCGATGCACAAAAATGACTGTCGCATAACAGAATTCATACTCATTAATCATTAAACTAGTGTTATGATTTCAATTTAGTGAACTCCATTCATTAGCATTAAAGAAAAACATGATTTAGTTGATTCGATTTGTAGCATAAAATTACTGGTGAAATGGTTAAGATGTGACGTTTGTATTTAAAATCTTACAGGTCTTTCACACAACTAGTCTATATGCACAGCCGTCTCTTTCCAACGTTAGCGTCAGAAAGAGACAGTTGTAGTTTTCTGGTGGTCAGCCAAGATGATTACTTTAGTTAATCAACCGTAAAGAGAGCCTAAAATTAATAATATAATAATAAAGCATATTTATATAAGTATCATTATAAAAATAATCATAGCCGTAATCATTTAAAATACCTAGTTATATCCTTAAATATATTGTTTCCCAAAAGCGAGATCAAATTTTGAAAAATTCAATTGTTTTTAACGATTCTAAGCGTAAGACATAAAAATGTCAACCTTTATATTATATGGATAAGCATAATGACAGTGAAAAACGTTTTGTTAATCGCAATCACACTTTTTCTTTTTATGAAACGACGAGAAAGAGATAGTGAATCAGATTATCTGTTGGTTTATAAGAATCGAGACTGGCTTCTGCTAGTATTTAATTTTATTCTTTGGTTTTAGGCCAGTAAGGGTGTCCTTTCGTTTGTAGGGATTGCTTGAGGTGTAGCTCTGCCAGATATAATCGGAGTTGACCTGAAAAATAGAAATAACCGTGTTAGTGTTAGAAATTAGTGAACTAAAAGAATTTCCTTGCTCACCCGCGACCTTACGATAGCTAAGCTTATGCAAATTATGCGTGTTCATGCAGTTCCTCCACCTCCACACTGTAAGAACACACACAAATCACACAAACCCATCTATCACCACCACCACACTACACTGACGCGTTTCGAACTCAACCAGAGCTCATCTTCAGAGTGACACAACCGTACACCATGCTACCAGTTGTTAGACTAACGAACCACAACCACCGTTTTAACTTGTCACTGTAACTCCCCAAGTACCCACATACGTTTTATGAAACAAAACAAAACTACCCACAATTTATTAATAAAATTTTTAACCGTCCTTCAGAACTACCTTGATTTTTATTTATTTACTGTCAAGGCATGTTTTATTAACTACCATTGCTGAAATTAGATCCAAGCCGTAGCAAGGGAGATGAAACTAAATTTACCTGCTCATTAATAATAGACCCCATACTGTGGTATATGGACCTCCGCAAAGTAACGCCTGATTCAAGAAATTATTTAAAAATAGTTCTCACATTTTGAGACATATTTTTACTATTATAATATTTTATGCTGTGTAAAAATCCTATGTCTTGTTAATATTATGAAAAATGCGAAGGTTTGTGAGTACGAGTGCGTGCGTGTGTTTGTTACTCATTCAAGTTAAAATGGCTGGACGGATTTCGATAAAATTTAGTATGCGTAGATAGCTGGAGATCTGAAATAACAGAAAAGCTACTTTTTATTCGGATATTCCCACGGGATAGGGATAAAATCTTGAGATCGTTTAGTCATAAGATTTGGCACAGTAGTTTTTTAGTTTTTAGTGGAGCAACAATAAGTCGAAGGTACCATTTTTGGGAATCCACGAGAATTTATTTGTTTGATAATTTATGTTAAAACGAACTTGGACGTAATTTTGTCTTTAGATAGCTGGAGGTCAAATTCAAAGTCAAATACTATCAAAATATCTTTATTCAATTTAGGCTATGACAGACACTTATGAATGTCAAAAAAATCTACCAGCTCTAGAAACACATCCAATACAATAGCATTACAATGACTCTTTATTGTATACCAGAAATAGTAAGCGATACAGAAAACAGGAATGAAAGGTGGGGTATATAAGAAGCGTGTTTATTTCGGTGTTTTGTTTAGTGTGTATAAGGTGTACATTTGTACAAAACACTATCAAGTGAGGGTCACGCAGCGAAACGAAAGTGATGTCCAATGCTTCCGTCTACTCTTGACAACGGTCGCTGCAATGAGCCCGAAACGTTGATGTGATTTTAGAAATATATTAAAGTAGGTAGGTTGTACTATTAATTCACCATCATCATCATCATCATCATTTTATCTCCGGGCTACACGGTATATCCAGTGTGGGCAGAGCCCCATGTTTCTAGTAAAACGTACGCTGCGTGGGGTCTTTTTATATCAGTCAGGAGACCCCCTAATTTTTTAATTATATTATTTCTTATAGCGGCAATAGAAATACACATTATGTATAAATTTCAGCTACCTATTACGGTGCTTGAGATACAGCCGACAGATAAACAGACGGACAGCACCGCCACACTAATAGGGTTGTAGTTGTATTTGTCACCCTTCGGGCATGAAACCCTAAAACACATCAACGTTTAAAACATGCCATAACATGTTCCTTTTTTTACCCGACTGACCGAAGGAGGGTATGAACACGTACCGTGAGTTGGTAGTGGGGCGGACACCATAGTTGTAATCTTCTGGTCTTTCTCGAATGTTTCTTGGCGGTGGGGGGAAGGGCGGCTTGCCTCTGTTGTGGTAGTGTTGGAACAAGAAGCCGGTGGTAGCTAGCATCACCCAGAGTAAAGTTAGGATGGCATCTGAGAAAAAAAAAAGTTTGTATTTTTTTTTATTTGATTTTATGGCCTACATGCATCTACCGTGAGCCAGCAGCTTTGACTAAGTCATCCGTTTATCTCTTTGGTGGACGTCCTGTGCTGCGCTTGCCCATCGTCACCATTAGAGAACTTTTCGCCCCCAACGGCTATCTGTTCAGACTTGCCCATTGCCACTTCAACGAGCTAATTCGCTTGGCTATGTCGGTGACTCTCGTTCTTCTAGCTAGTCAAATATTTCCCCTTAGCAAAAAGGTAGTGTTAGAAATATCTCATTTTTTATCATCATCATCATCATCATCATCATCATCATATCAGCCGTAGGGCGACCACTGTTGGACCTCCAGTCGCTTCGATTGGCCTGCATTTACCTTGATCCCGCGGCTTGAACCAGGTCATCGGTCCATCTCGTTGGTGGACGTCCTACGCTGCGCTTGCCGATCCGCGGCCTCTTCGAGAACTTTACGGCCCCAACGGCCATAAATCATTTATTAGTACATTACTACAGAGGGCGGGAAGCAACGGGATGCCGGCCGAATTATGAACATGCAATGAAATAAAAATAAAAACTTTGATACTTTGGAGTTTTTTTGAAGTCTGATCGCCATGATCTGTGCCACAAATTTATGTGGAATTGAAATTAAAAAAGAGCATCTTGCAGGCAGGCCTGCAATTTTATATGAAATTCTATTAACGACCTCACGTCTAGCTAGCCGCACCTGAAACGTGATACTTCGCAGCCTATTTAAAGGAACATCAATATTTCATTGCATGTTTGAAAAAATATTTATTATTATGTATGTAAGTAAGTGTAGGTAAGTACCGTTAAGTTCGAAAGGCGTTGACAGCACAGCTAAGTTGAACTTCTCCACAGTAGCACGCCTCACAGTATTGATGATGATGTACTTCAAATTAGACCCTAAGCAGTAGTCGATAGGATATATAGCTGCGTACGCGCCGAGAATAGCACAACATAGCACGTTAGCTGGGTACGTAGCGGTGACCAGAGTTAAGGATGCTATAAACATTATTAAGAGGAATATCGTCCAAAAGTTTAGATCCTCCATTATCATTACAAGGCCCCCTGAAAATAAGGAAATATTTTATAGTGAATGTTTCTATAAAGTTTTCCAAGACGTGAGGTTTTCTTTGATTTAAAAAACTGGCCATGTCGGACACAGCCAGGATAGGGTTCGGTAGCCGTTACATTTGGTTGTTTTAATATCTAAGTGTTTTATTTTCATATAATTTTACTACTAATTATACTATCGGTATTAAACAAGTAATATTTTTGTAAAGATTTGTATTTGTATATAACATCGCTCTTTTACTTGTGTTATCAATCTTCTACCATATTCTGTATGGTTATGTTCATCAAAAAAAACATGACCATTGCAAGGGGTAAGTTTATAACTCACACGAAAAAAATAATGTAAATTCTTTCCTATTTAGAATAAAAAAAAACTTACCAGGCATCTGGTTATAGAGTACGCAAGCCGAGAAGAACCCAAAGTTGAGGGTGCAGAGCAGGACAGAGAATACTGGAATACCGTAGAACCACCAGAATGTTAGCCAGATGAATCCGAACAGTATGCCGGAGAGAAACGAGGCCCCTAGGAGAGCTGCAACAGATGAGAGGGAGGGGGCGATTAGTATAAATAAATATATTTCAATGAACTACAAGTTTCGTTAGCAGACGTGCATCATGTTGAGTGACGAATATAAAAAAAAACCTTTACAAAAAATATGCATTCGAAAAACATAACATAACATAACAGTTGGGTAAAAAGGACCAAAAATTTAGCTAAAAATAGTTCTGTAAATTTATTTAAAGGTGGTGGTGGTGGGTGGTTTTAAGGATTTCTCTTGTGATAAACAAGGGTGTTTTAAACCCATTCAAATTCGACACATGTGGCAACTGAAAAATATATATTTTAGCGAGTGAAATGTGAGCAAACCCCATCCTAATAGACACCACAATGAACAACATCTGGCCACCTGAATCCCACCAAATAATAAATAAGTAGACATAAGAAACAGTATGACTAAACTCACGTGCTTGTTCGATCTCGGATATTATCGCGATGAGTATGTAAGTGACGATCACCCCGGATAGCATCCCGAAGATAAACATCTCCGTTTTGAAGAACCGGTGACCGAAGAAGCATACAAAGAGGCCTAGGAAGAGAAGCGAGGCGCATAGCAGCTTCGATAGAATGTCGGCTATTGGAGAGGAAAAATAATGTTAGGTATTTATTTGAAACGTTTCGAGAACACGTAGAAAACAAATGTTAAATGTATTAATCGCTTGGGCCTGTGAATCGTTGGTAGGTACAATCGAGGGCATAAATATCTATACAACTATAGCGTCAAATATATGCATAGGTAAACTTTAATATACTTAGTGGCAAAAAGGTGTATAAATACTCGTATATGACCCGGACTGTACAAGAAAGCAAGCGGCAAGGAATGACGAAGTCGGGTTTCGCCAGCTTCTGGTTTTTGTTCTGATGTTAATATTAAAAATATTTTTCATCTCTCCTGTTCGGAAAGTTTAATTTTCATGAGTAGATAGCCGGGTGGAAAATTGCGTTTTCTTCTCTAGGGTGGAAAGTATTTTTTTTAAATTTACGTCAATGACACTTTTTTTTCACGTTTCGACATGGCCATCTAGATGCACGTCGTGACCAAGAAGCTTATATACAACAGTGGAGGTTGAACGCCGAACATCCGTTTAAAACAAGAAATTTCATCTTTATTACGTCACGAACATATTCCATCTCTTTCTTTAGTTAGGTTAAGAAAGAGATGGATGTCATTCGTGAAATGTGAAAGAAAGAGATGGAATATACAAATAAGTAATAAAAGGTAAACCTTCTTCGTTCAGCGTTCAACCTCCAGTTTTGTAGGTATATAAACTTTTTGGTCGTGACCAACTAGATTTTTTTTTATACTCGGCCGAGGCACCGTTGGAAAAGGTACCGTTGGAGGCTGGATATCACTCTCTTCTCACTTCGTTCGAGCGCCTGAAATATCTCAGGTGAAATGGGTCACTTTCCACCCTTGGTTATCAATCTACTAATAACAAATTCAAGAAAGCTTTGGGAAAAAGAGCTTTTTTGATCTACCTACATCTATTGCACATTTTCTAGGAAGAAAATAGCCTACTATAAACTAGTCTTTAAAGTGGCGGTGCTGTGCTTTATGAGGAATGGCAGAGTCGGTAGGATATTGTTAGATAGGTCTAGAAGCACATTTTGCCAAAATTACGCCCGTAATGTTGTTTCAATTACTAACAGCACATTTGCCGAGATTACGTCACATTCAGGCGCAAATACAACCGAATTTAAATCGGATATTCACCAAAGTTCCGTGGCTGATCATAACAAAACGTGAAGTAAAATCGGCTAATGTGTTGCTAGAATTTTCAATACCCAGCAGGCGTAATCATGCTGAAATTATGTTGCGTAATTTACGCTTCTGATGTATTGTATTGTATCAGCGGAATACATTGGAACGCAAAATGAAAAGCAGCAGTGCTACTACGAAACTCGAAGTTCGTGTCGTACCGTCCCTCTCGCTCTTGTACTAAATAGTATAAGTGTCAGAGGGACCGCACGACACGAACTTCGAGTTTCGTAGTAGCCCTGGAGATCTTTGATCGCGTACCTTCGCTCTGTAAAACAAACTATATAAAAGCACTTACTAAGTAGCTCGCAGTCGTCCTCAACCAATGGTGAGCAAGCGTAGTTGACGATTGGTACGTAAACCGAATGTTTGATGATTTCTTTTAACACTCCAGAATTGTTAACGCCAATAACTTTAGTTGCTACTGCGACGTACACGGAACCTGTGCCAGGGTATGCACTAAGAGTACGCCGGAGATTTGTCACACTTGTCTTTGGGATCTAAAATTAACATAAAAATATTCTCAAGCTATAAACATAACCAGAGGCTTTGTCTAATGCACTCGGAATCACAATCGTTTTCACTTCTTTCTGTCACACGGTATAGGGTGAGGGTAGACAAAGATGGTGAATGCAATTGTACGGCCACAGATTAAAATTCGGTCGTCACTATACATAAATAGATGTTTAAAATCGCGATGTTTAAAAGCGGATGATGATTTCGTTATACTGAACGTAAACACACCTTTAAATGTTCAGGATTTTTTATCTGTGGTATTGTGGTTGACAAAGGTCTACGTTCAAAATAGAGTCGTCGAAGTCGGTTCACAGCCGGCGAAGACATCGATGGACCATACAAAAAAAACTAGTGGTGAATTGACCGCCTCCTTTTTTATTTTCTTATACATACTTAAGGAGTCCGTGTCGTACCCGGTTTGGCATGGACCCATCTGCTCCCGTGTGTGTCGTAAAAGACTAGGGGACTAAGAAATCTGATGTGAGAGCGGGCAGCAGCGCTCTCTATTGTCAACTACAAACTCCGTACCTACTCTAGCATTGCGTTGTGGAAGGCAAAGGGAAACTACCACACTATTTTCCCAAGAGAGTCATCATAGAGGTGCAGTACTCTGCAACCGACGACCACTACGGAGTGGTCGTGTCAAGAGTGTAGCGACTCATCATCATCATACTCTGCAAAGGGAACGCAGGAGCAGCCTGTGGCCGCCGATCAACCAGCGCAGAAAGTTATTGCGCGTGATGATAGCTTTACTCGCAGTGAATCGGAAACGCTTTCTAATAGCAATCGCAATCAGCGTGGGACCGTTCCTGTGTATTCAAGCTGCAGTAGCGAGGGAGCTGGAGTACCTGTCTCGGTTGGACAAGACGACGACGCCTGAGAAGGTGTTCGAGCAGGTCCGCGAGGCAGTAAAGGCCCGGTTACAAGGAGCCCAGCTAGAGCTGTCCATCATCCCACTCGAGTCTCAAAGGGCTAACAATTTGAGCTCATTTAGACTCCAAGTGCCTGCCAAGCACCAGCAGATGTTCCTGCGCTCCGACTTCTGGCCGGAGGGTGTGGTGTTCCGTCGTTTTAGGGTAGCGCCGAAGACGACGTTCAAAAATCCCTAACTATTCCCTAAATAAATCATCAGCCAAAAGACGTCCACTGCTGAACAAAGGCCTCCCCCTTAGAACGCCACAATGAACGACCACTCGCCACTTGCATCCACGTTGCCCGCGACTCTTACGATGTCGTCAGTCCACCTAGTCCAGACTGCCAACGCTTCGTATTGGACGAGAAGACATCCTTACCGAAAGAAGACTATGCAACTAAGAAGATAGAAAAATACTTACAATCTCACCGATCTCCTTTATACTATCAAAATTCATCATGGCCTTGATACCTCCGAAATAGGTATCGATACTAAAATCCCTCTCAGGCAGATAGATTCTGTAGAACTCCATGTCCTTGTTACGAGGTATGTCGCAAGATATACTGAGGTCATCTCTTGGGGCTGCTCCGTCGACGGTGATGTAGTCTTTATTGGGAGAGATTTCGGTTTTGAGGAAGGGGGCCGTTGGAACTGGCATTTCCATGTTACATCCACCAGGTATTGGGGCTAGAGAAACATAAAAAGTAAAAATACGTTACATAGAACTTTTTGAATTCATACGCGTAATGATTAGAATATTATGTATCTAGAACTGCCTCGCCCCGGCTACGCCCGGCGCGGGTGCAACTTTTTTAACTTCATCAACTTGGAAAACCGCTGATACTATCGTTTTCCCGATACTTATTATCGTTTTCGGTAAATATTCAGCGTTTTTGCGGCGTTTTTTTTCGTCATTACCGTTTCAGCAATCACTATTGAAAGAGATGATGATCGTGGTTATATTTTTGTCAAAACTAAAGACAATACCGATCCTAAATTTTGCGTGATAAAAAAATTTTGCAACTTGTCCTTCCGTTGTGCTAGTAAACGTGGGATGGTAATGACGTTTAACCGACCGGTTGAAACTCTCGAATATTCACCCTTTTACAGTTCACTATCTCTAAAATAGGCTAGTTCCCTATCCCACGGGAACTCCGAAAAATCTTTCCTTACACCTCCATGATACTTCAGATATGTCTGCCAAATTTCAAAGCTCTAGCTCCAGTGGTCTATGTGTTGTCTGTCATCAGTACCACGGGCTTCCCAAACTTATTTGTTCTGTGACGCCCTTGGGACTTGGGACGCCCTTAACCCAGTCCCCAAAAACACTTACCAATTTTAGTACTAGCCTATAACAGTTAATCTATCAAAAATAGTGTTTTAAAAGTTTGTAAAGTTCGTGTTTATGTATCTAGGCGACATAAAATGACTTTTTATGTTCTAGTGCATAAAATAAAATCTTCGTTTAAGACCAACGTAAGACCAAGGTAATCAGGTCAGGTGTCAACAGCCACAAACAAAAAAGTTTGTACATATTTTTTAAATAATTTTTAATTTCTATAAAACTAAAAATCAATCAAACCAATCATAATAAATCAGTAAAATTAAAAAAAATATATTATAATAATGCATAAAAAATAAAAGGTACATTAAAAGTGAACTATTGTTTCCACTGTTGCTATTTCATTTCCTCGCAATCTAAGTGAAAAGCAGAGTGTAAAACTCGAGCATTAAACCCATTTTCCCCTCGACGTGTCCATCCACCCTCGCCGTACCGGCTCGGGTGGGGTCGTACGACTGGATGGAAAACGAGCAAGTGGGTCTCCTGATGGTAAAAGATCACCACCGCCCATAAACATCTGCAACACCAGGGGTATTGCAGACGCGTTGAAAACCTAGAGGCCTAAGATGGGATACCTCACGTGCCAGTAAATTCACCGGCTGTCTTACTCTCCACGCCGAAACACAACAGTGCAAGCACTGCTGCTTCACGGCAGGATTAGCGAGCAAGATGGTGGTAGCAATCCGGGCGGACCTTGCACAATGTCCTACCACCTGCAAATATGAATGAACGTCTTGGGTCTCGTTTTGTGCTCTTGTTGTACAATCTACTATTAATTACTATTTAGATGGACATTTATATTTTTTATTTAAAAATAAGAACGAAATCAAAACATATAGGTAAGCATAAAAATAAAAAGAGATCAACACGCGAAGCCCCTGGGTCAATGTCGCGACGCACAGTTTGGGAAGCCCTGTGCTATGATAATCAACTATTTTTTATGTCCGTAACTGATTTGTTCTTAATAATTATACTTGATTAAATAGAAAAAAAGACAATTAAATTAAGAGATCTATGTACTTTCTCGAGATCAAATTACACATTTCATTTACCAGTTGCAGTCAGCAACATATTAAAAGATAAAGTACCCTAATTAGTAGAAACAGGATCCATAGTTGATTAATACTTTTTTCATGAATGCACAATGTATCTACATAGCTTTATTTACACAATGATAATGTCTTAGGTCAGTGTCATGATAAATGGCAATCCATTTATCATGGAGTATTTACCATTTCAAAGTAAGGGCAATAACTTACATATACATACATAAAATAAATACCACTAGTCATTATCCGTGGACAAAAATCGAGGTAAAAAAATATTATAAGTCAACATGTACCTCTTTTAGCTATTAGAGGATAAAACTGTACAATATACAGATGACTCACTAAGTTTTATCCTTTGCACATCACTCAATGTTTTCTGTATAGTCAACTACAAAGATATTGTACATACAAAGTTACAAAAATACCTATACATACATTAATATTTTTGTGACTGACCATATCAATATCTTTGTAGTTGACTACGTCAGTATGTTAGTACTCCGTTAATACAGTTTTCATACATAGTTTTGAGGATATTTTGGATAAAAATACAGAAAAAAAAAACTTTTTGCACACACATTTCTGCGACACATGTAATAAGGGGAAACATTTTTAAATAAATACATTTTCCTTATATCAGTTTGAAGGATTGCTGACTAACACAAAATTTATGTAAACCAAGCTAATTTAAAATGTTTTGAACTAAACTACGCAAAAAATAATACACAATCCACCAGAGCGTAACTAAATAAATAATAAATCATAAATAAATCAGGGCTTTGGTAATTTTCATAGGAATTACCAAAAATTACTATACCTACTTACATACAACCGATTGACCTAGTCCCAAAGTAAACAAACCTTGTGTTTATGGGTACCAGACAACGGATAAACATACTTAAGTATATAGATTGATACATAGGTACTTAACTTACATATTCAACACCCAAGACTCAAGAACAAACTTTTCTATTTTTCATACATATATCTGCACTGACCAGGAATCGAACCCGGAAGCACAAGCTTCATAGTCAGGGCCTCTAACCACTGGGCTATCTGGCCGACATATTTATAATATGTATCAGTACGATAAGGTAATGCTTAAGTATTGCGATAAAACTTTGTTACTTACCTGTATTGTCATAGCCATGCACAGCTATTAGTATTTTCAAATCATTTTCATTCGGATTAATAATATGGAATATAGCTAATGGGTCTACTGGACTGTATAACCCAACACTTGTTCCAGTTACAGTAGAATTAATTGTTGTATTATTGTACATAGTTATATTGTACAAATAGCTGTGTGCTTGAAATATAATAAAAGAGACATTCGGATTGATATTTATGAAATCAAATTGGATAGCTGATAAACCCTTGATTTCAATAATGTTGCTGTATAATTCCGCATTCTCGGGTGTGGTGGTTTTGTTGAGCTCTATAATAAATGTTTGCCCTGAAACAAAAAGTATAGATGAGTTTGTCTCACTCAAAGGCTCAGGATAGCGGTAGAAAGGGGTGACACGGCCTAGATTTTGGGATTGATGCCCGTGACATTTCTCGACAATGTTGTTGTAGAAAAAGTTGAGTATTAGAAACAATACTATGATTTTGTTAGAAATAAAAAATTTATACAAGCTTTTTTTTGTACTTGCCTTGTCATCTAACCTAATACCTATGTGTACTTTTATCAAATTTTGACTCCATCTTATTATTGGAAGTGAATCAAAGCTAACTTGCTAGATTTGAAACAAACAAATGAGGTGAAGAATAAAAAGGCATTGCAATCTAGTCAAACCTCTCCAAATATGGATTTAGGTAGCAAATATATTAATTTAAAATCCCTTTATAGTATGTTTTGTCAAAAAGTTGTCAGTGCTTAGCCAAATGGTCCATATTTATGAATTCTAAATGCATAAAAATTAAAAAAAACATTGCATATAATTGAGAAACTAAATCTAAAGTTAAGAAGTTAAGTAAAATATCCTTATGAATATTTCTTAGTTTGGTTTGTATTTTTTAAAACAACTTGTTTGTCATTGTCCTATACTTACAACTTTTTTGGTAAGTATCATAATTTTAGAATAGGATCTATTTGGTAGTTGCTAAACAATAGAAAGAAGCATATCAATAAAACTAACAACCAACAAAATTGAAGACAACCTTGCAGCAAGTATTTAATTTTTTTAAAATGTAAATAAAATATTTTACCTACAGCTAAAATATCACATAAGTACCTTGAGCATTGGATGAAGCACAAATACAAAATATCACAAAAATATATGGAAGCATTTTGTTTCTTCTTGAAAGATCGTATCGTATCACAACATGAACATGACTCACAAACACTCGATATGATATGTAACAACACAAGATGATGTGCAATGGAGTAGGTGTTTTTATAAACCAATTATTTATCCGGACTGTCAACAGAAATCAGCTGTGCACTAAATTTTTGACAGACACAAAATTTCACAGAAACACATTTCCCTACTTGTTACTAATTCAGGACAGTTCTCATTTTTACACAGCGAAATATAATTAATTAATTGTAACTTGTATATTTATAGGCATTAATTTTCATGGAAAAAAGACGAACGACGTATTCAACTAATCAAAACAATGGCATGTGAGTGAAGTCAAGTGAACTGACAGGTGGGGTGGATGGATGGCTGGATTGACATTTAAGAACGAATGTTGAATGCAAGAACGAATGAAGCAAAGTGCATGTTCGGTTGGCAAGTAAGAGAGAGAGAGTAATATAAATGTCTACAAGAGCAAGCGAGACAGATATTGCTATGAAGTGCTGCAACTTGAGTAGCGAAATACATAAAACGCGTTTCTTTCTATTTTTTCGAGTATCTATCAGTATAAAACGATAGAAAAAAAAAACACTGACTGTAATACATTCCTGGTACATTTAAAATGGAAATTAATTTCTAAAAACTGCAATGTTCGTGCGATTCCTAGAATTATGTCAGTGTCGTGACGTGATACGAGAGCTGAATATCGATTCTCTTGCCGGCCGCTAGAGCGCACTCACGTCAGATTGAAATAAACATGGCGGCGCGATCAATGAAGTAGTAGTGTGTAGTGAAATCTAGTGTAAAAAATTGATATGATGAAGCATTGTGGTGTTTTTGTGTGTGGAGTTATATATTAAATGGGCCATGGGCAGAGGCCAAGAGTTGTTGGACGCTGCCCGCAAGGGCGATGGGCGGACTGTTACGAAAATACTTACACTAATAACGAAAAGGAGTGGTCCATTTACGAGGTAAGCCCCTTGATGTTTTGCGAAAATTCTTTCTTTGCTGTGATATTTTCTGATGTTGCTTTCAAGACTCGCTTACCAGTAGTCGTTGCCCACCTTTTTTCTGCTATTCAAGACTAACAAGAATCGATGTTGTCTTTATAAACAATAGGCTCTGACAATTGTTAGTAGTATTTTTTCCATGTTTACGTGCTTATCACACAACGTCGTCTTGATAACGACTAACTAAACGACTTATCATGGGTTCTTGTAAGTGTCGTTGTGTATTTAGAATAGATTGAATAGTACCTACAGTATTAGTACAGATCTGTTTAGAATATAGGTTCCTATATAGATACCTACTTGGATGTGCCTCCTTGATGCAGCGGCAGAATTTATTGAAAACACCAATTATAGGATTGAAGACAAGGCTAAAGCCATCAAGTTTATGATCTACCTACTGGTGAAACTGTAGCATGAGCATGTGTGCATCTTACAACCTTAATATCTCAATTCCTTAGTGATTATACCTACCTAGTAAGTACCTACGTATTTATATAACCTAAAGTAGTCTGCTTATTAACTTAGCTATCCTACCCATAGTGCAAGCAAACCTGCTGCGTAAAGCCAGGTATGTACGTTGTGTAGATAATTAAGGATTCATTTTAGGTATTTAGGTAGATTCACGCACGCGACCTTACCTATTAGTACCTAGGCTAGCTGCTACTGGCCTAACTAATGGAATTAGTTACTAGTTTACTAGGAATCGAACAAAGTCTTTTTACGCTGTTATTCGCTTATTTCATTAGCCACACCTACCTACTTCTATTTGTATTACAAATTACCTATTACTTATTTGTCTTAGTTAAAACGTCATCCATCATCTTTGAATACTGTTACTTTATGTAAGTACTACTTACTTACTTAAAGTTCTAAATTTTTCAGGGCAGGGGTCCCTAAATTTAAAATTTTACAGTAGGTAGGTATTTAAAATTTATCTTAAATTTGCAGTACGTATTTACAGTACTTACATACTTTATATTTATATCCATGTGTGTATTCAAAAGTTGATGTGTTCGTTAAAAAACATTTTTAGTACCTACTTACAAGTTTTTTTTTGCTGAATTTACCTACCTTTTGTTGAATGTACGTGCCAGGGCCGGATTTAGAGGTCTGGATGCTTTGGCTTTGGGGTAACTAAGTGGAGAGATAACAAACAATTGCAAGTTAAATGATAATAAAAAGTTATAAAATAATTTCTGAGATTATACCAACATGTTACATATCTATTGCGTTTAATTACTCCTAGCTCTTACTGCCTACTGCCTACCTAACCTACCAATAAGTAACCATAATGAAAGCAAAACTTACATAGGTACAAGTTTATTTTAGTCGCCAGACTTCCACGCAATTCGCCACATTTGTCCCCTGTTTTACCACCCTGTATTAAGTTCCTGTTATCTATGTCTCAGATATCAATCACGCCGTGTTTGCTTACTTTCTTCGATTAAACAGAGACGGCATCAAGGATATCTGTAACATAAAATCACAGAAACTTAAACAGTGTCATGAAACAAGCCCGTAACCTCTTGGGATATGTACTTACCTGTGAAAATAAGCTACAAACTCAATTGTGGGTCAGGCACCTACGTGTCTGCTTTGTGCCTTCTATAAATACAGTACCTATTTTGATACTAACGATCCTCAACTCTGTAAGACATGCAATGGTAATTACTGCCGTCTAAGTCTAAGAGTACAGTAGTATCGTTTTCTTCGATCATTTCATTACATTGTATCATTCATTATGTCATTCGATTGCCATTACGATGCCTATTCGCTTGTGGGCTCATTCATCATATACCTATCTATTAATAGCTTAGAGGCTATTTAATTATTACACAGCGGTGAAACAAAGTTTTATGACCAAAAGGCGAATTGTGATGTCATACGCTAGTCATGAATATCTCTCCAAAAATATTTCTTTCGCGTTTACTTAGTAATTAATGACTAATCATCAGTTGCAGACTTCTGGCCAAAGACATTTTTTTAAATATGCTATTTAAGGTATCTACTTTTTTCTGAACCCACCCCAGCAAAGGTGCAAGATAAGTGGGAGATTGAGATTGTTTTCTAAAAAGTATTAGGCAACACTAGTACCATGTTATTCTGTAGTCACTAAGTATTAACTCCACCGTGTTGTATTATTTAGAATGTATGTTGTATACTTTTTTGGAATCGGCAAGCTGAAAAATAACCAATGGCTAATCAAACAAAAATACATTAGTATCGTATTACGGATACTGATAAATTATTAAAACATCGACGTAATTTACCGTTGTCATCGATTAATCCCCACAGTCTTATGTCCAATCGGGAATTTCTATATTTTAGAAAACCATATAAGAAACTGGGGAAAACCATTGCTCATGTCGCACGGAGTTTCCTTGATGCACACCTACTCTACTCGCTTCGGTCTAAAACCTACTCTTACTTATTTCATTATGGCGATTATCCTTTGATGACCAATGAGACCATTCTTACGTGTATGAATCTAAAGTAGAATCGTGATTGGCACGTACGCACTACATACGTCATGTAACTGGAATAAATTTACTTAATTTCATTTTATGTATCATTTTAAGAGCTTAATGTTGCTGATTCATTGAATTAATTACCCCATATTTTCAAACCTATATCATATGACGACAGAACGGAAAAACGCGTGGCAATCCTTTCCATGATCGTCTGAAAAGCTCGATAATAAATCAAAAGTAAACGTCTAGTCGTCTTCCGTCAAAATTGTTACTTGGTACGCAGTTGCTAAGCGCTGCTGTCTATTTGCATTCTGGAGTCTACCAAGGATGCCGTTAAATGCATCCTAGAGCACTGTTATGGTGCTAAAGTTACGGTCGTTGCTCGTGCTAGAGTGGTGCAATGTCTATAAGGAATCTTAGACACGTCCCGTGCTTACAATTATGGACACTCGGAATCTCCGTAACCAACATTTTAACGACTTCCTTGTCCTATGCGCCTTCGACCTAGGTCGACGTCCTGGTGTCTAGTCTAGCTAGACTAACTAGGTGAACAGGTATTTTTCGGAGAGGTTCATGCCGTTGTGCGTTGGCAGCTTTTACTGCATTATAGAAAGGGGGTGAGTTGCCTAATGGGCGATCGGAGGGGCGGTATTTTACTCATTAAGTAAAAGTACTCTCTTATCGAGCTTACCTTGAACTTCGGTCGTAAGGCACTTGTCCCACCGTCGACGATGAGCGAGAAGCGAGCAGAGCGAGTAACTAGAAACGAGTGAGCGAGCAGTGAAAAGCAAGTGTTCGAGCACAACGGGCGATTACTCACTCCACTTGCTCGAGCCGGGCGGCCGCCAAGCTAACAGCGCTGAGCGAGTATCGCTGAGCTAGTTTTATAGCTCAGCGAGTTTTATAGCTGTTGTCGTTGCGACAAAAGATGTAAGAGCGAGTTCTCGCCGGCAGTGTGAACCGCCAGCGATCAACTATTAATATATGTGTCTCTTTTACTCACACAGGATCTTATATCTTTTGTTCGTTTCTTGAGCGAGAAAATAGTCGATAGCCAATCGTTTCCTCGCCGGCGGTGAGACAGCTGCCTTTAGGGCAGAAAATTATTTATAAGCTATCTGAATTTTTCAAAGTTTCAAATAGAACAAAAGAGAAAGGCAATATAGAAATCGCAACGATCTGCTTTAGTTTTTTAATTGACTTTTATTAGCAAATAAACGCGTTACAAAGTAAAAAAAAGTTTAGCTTTAGTACTCACTCAATCAGTCAAATTAACATGAAAAGAAAACCAGCCAAGTCCGTATCAATATTAAGTTTTGATCAACCACTACTCGTGAAGCGTACTAGCTGTGACAGTTTTCGTTATAATTACAGCTCCCTAGTACTAACAGTCTCTATGCTAAACCGCAGACGGACGGACGCACAATACGCATATGGCGAAGTTATAAAAGTTCCTAATCTTACGAAACCTTAAAAATATTACATTTTTAAGATTTTTCTTGGTTTTGGGATTTATGATTGCAGAATTGTATCTGTCAAGTCAACGATAGCTAGTTTCCGTTACTTTATGTATGCCTGAAAGCCGCCTAGCTTTAATGCTACATTCAAATGAAAGTCATGGCAAGTTAACTCTCATAGGTTGGGTTTATATCAATCTAACAGAGTGGTTATCTATTTAAGGAAGTAAGATAACTCGAACCATTATAAAATGAAGTGTTTGGCTAGGAGCCAGACACCAATCGATGTTAAGGAACGTACGTTGAACTTTTGTCTGACTGTCTGTCTATACGTACCTGTTCACCTACATATTTGTATGCAGCACCAGGCATTGAAGTTGCCGGGATGCCTGGGATAAACGAACATTGGCTGCCGAATGCCGAAATTCATCATCGTCATCATCATCATCATCATCATCAACTGGTTAGCAGTTTATACAACAGGAAAAAGGATAAAAGTGAATCCGTCGATCATGCTCACACACATACGTATGTCCATTAAACGCTACGCGCGTGCGTTCGAGACCTTGTGGGCTTGACACACTTATTTTTTGCCGACACCGCATATCATGAATACCCTCCGTTGCTTTGTATACGAATACATATACATTGCGGAGCGTGTAACAAATCTAAGGTGGACTAACTAAGATCGATCTTGTTCTTTTTCACACCTCATTTAAAATTAACCTGAGATCTAATTAATCTACATTAACAAGGCTCGATTTAATTTCCCCTAAGTAACGGCCAGCCAAAATAAACAAATTAATCGGATAATAAGCTTATCACCGACCCATTTCGTCTGTTGTCGGGCTGTTAGCCTTAATTTGTATAATAGCTCCTAATTAAATTGATTTAGTTCTGCACGCAAGCTTTTGTTTGACACGGCATGATAACTAGCAGCAGAGATTTATTTGATGTGAAGTTTTGGTGCAATAAAAAATATTTTCATATTTGATGATTTCAGCCAAAAGCATCATCTAGCCGAATAACGTGTATCTGACTGATATGCTCACGTCCTCTTTATAACCAGGTGTATTTGACATTAATTTAGTTGATTCACATTTGAATTTTATTTGAATTACTTCTTACTTACCTAATTATACGTATTATTAAAAACTCGCTAATTCACCAGCAAATTTTGAATCTCATTATTTATAGATGGAAATTAATGTCAATCTTTTACCTTTCCTGTACATACAAGACATATTTTTTTTTTTGTGATAAAATATAATTTATTTACACATATTCTATAAACTATACATAGAAAGATACATTAGAAAGTAATAACAAGACATATTATTGCTATAGTATTTCCCGCTTGAATTACATACATTTAAAATAATTTATTGAATCAGGCGTTACTTTGCGGACGTCCATATCAATACATAACAATATATATCAATATATATCTTGCATAAACTTAGCTATCATAAAGTTCGCGAGTGAGCAAAGAAATTATTTTAGTTCATAAGCCTTGTTTATTTTTGTAGTTTGAATTTTGATGTACTAATTCTGTTGTAGAATACTCGATCGTAATTTTCTATCCACCTTCATGGCATCCCTGTGTTTGTAACTTTGTAAGTTGATGATCTGCTAATGGATTGCAGATATCTTTTAGTTGCGTAATGTTTATTTTATCTTTAAAGTCTAAGCTCTTTTTAATTATACAATCGTTTAAGACCGTGTTGCACATCATAGCGTAGATAATCCAAGAACAATAGTAAATGTAGTCACAAATGTGGTCTGCATCGTCAAATAAACAATTCTATCGGTGATTGCACAAAGCACTGGTGAGTGACGCGTGTGAATGAATACATAATTTATTATTTTAGTGTCACAACTGTGACAAAAATATTAAATCAATATTCATGAGGACCAGATACATATTTTGTTTAATTAAATGGGTGTGATGTAATTTAAGATGATAAGAAACCAGCAGACCATTCTATTTAAATGATTCATCGGGATTTCCAGTTTTCATATACTAATAAGTTTTAATAACTTTTGATTGATACGTTCAACGTTATTGTTATGGTTCTATTACAGTTCACTTTGGTAACCATAATAGTTTGTTGTTGAAATTTTTCTGAATCATTGACCGTTTGAAGTGATAGTTTTAGTCTAGCAATAAAACAATATCTCCGTTGACACAGTTGAAACGTAATTTGCGACTAAATTAGACCACTGGCACAACTTCCATAAACAGTTAAGCACTCGCAAAAAAATACCGCAACCAAAAGTTCTAAGTGAAGCGACCTGTTGCCTCTATGATTCATCGGCTAACAGTCGCCGGTTTAGTCACTTTTGACCATCGAAACGCACACAACGCTCATCGTAAAGTTGTAAACATTTAGATCAATATTTTAACTAAAGATAACGTCCACGATCGGTTTTTCATAGAATTCAATGTAAAACAAAATATTTATCATAATACACAGTGAAGTGTTATAGTGAAGTGAAAATGAAATTAAGAATTAACATTTTCGAAAATAATAATGTGTCGTTTAAAAACATGAGGAGGATGTTCAGGTTTGTTATTCTAGTACATATTTCAATTAGCTCCAGTTGTTTTTAGAAGTGAAAGCTGAATAAAAAGCTATTTTAAAATATTTTACTTTCTGAATGGACTATCCTTCACTTAGCTATGTAGTTTCGTAATTCAGTTTGATTACATTGAATCTATTGAATGTTGACAGTGCGCGCGTGGTCTCACTGTGTTACTTCAATATTTACAATCAGGTCGATAACATCTGTAACGATAGACCAAATTGTTTGTATTAATGAGCCATGTTTATAGACGACATCGCGTTAAATATTCAACGGTTTTAGTATGTGAGGGTTTTTATTTGACTTGATTTCTTTCTTCAAGCACACTTATTGTTCAAAAAGATATGCCAGGAAGTTTTTTGATGAAACAATTGTTGTCACTGTTTTATGCTTTCTATGAAGAAATATTGCGTTTGGATTGAGAACTCACGACCCACGCCCAATCACCACTAATAGTCTGCCGACGAAGCCCATTGACCTGCCTTTGTTGGCACAATGGGTGTTGATAAAACATCCAGTCTATTTCGCGGAAAGCTATTCCTTGTGCACACATTGAGGCAGAGTTTAAAATAAGTTTGAAGTAAAAAAAGGTTATGGCACCCATTTTGTTGATGGTACGTTATGTGCCATCAGATTTATAACTAATACCTAGTGGATACAAATTATTAAAAATATACTCACGCGTAAAGTTAAGTTTAGTTTACATTGCTACAGGTGAAAATACTACACTACTTTATGAAACTATCAATTGTAAGTAGGTACGTGCTAAACGGAACCGAGTATTTTTGGATATTTTGGTCTTGGGACAGGTGCCTATCTGGTATTGAGTTCAATGACAACATTTGAAATCTGGGTTCATTTTGATGTCCAGACAGTCAGGCCAGGCCCCTATACTAGAGTGGACAAACGCCGATGTTTCCACGGAAAGTATGCGTAAAGCATTTTCACATCGCAAAAAAGGCCCTATACTGCAAACGTTTCAAATGCTACAATCCTACATAATTGTCACTTCTTTGTATGAGAAAGTTAATAACTAAGTATGTTGATTTGTAGCACTTGTAATTTTTGTGGTACAGGGGCCAGGCCAGATTTACTGATACATTTTTTTACACTTAATATTACCTCGTTTGTTGTTCCTTGATATCGATGACGAATTGGCAGCAATTTTTATTCTGACTGGATACACTTTATTTCTATCTGTAACTTGCGCAACGACATTTTCTTCTCAGGAAATGATATTGTTAACTTAATATCTCTATCATTTCCCGGGTTAGATAGGTTCCCTACTTATTTCTAAGATAAATCTTATGTTGATGCAGCCGATTTCATAGTTAGAAAATAATATTTCTGGGAACGTAGCGGTTTCAGTCGAAATCCATTAAAATAATTTTCCTACTGGCACTGTAAGACCCGTATAAGATCTGGAGTGGTAAAATCATTATTGATAGATAAGGGTTCGACAAGGGTTTGACGCAAATACATAATCCACACTTGAAATTTCATGTTTATAATGTCTGAACTTCTAATTCTCCAGTAATTTAATACGTTAGCCAGCTTTGTTCAAAAGTATTATCTAAATATAATTGTTTAATTTAAGAGTAGGTATGGGTTGCTTGGTGTTTCCGTACTATTCGCTTTGATCTGAATATAACTTCATGTTGGTGTTAAACCTCTTGTGCAATAAACACCTTTCTTAGCACTCAGTCGTCTACACCTAGACCCGTTTGTTGGGCTAAATCACAACGCAATAGTTGTTTCCGAATTAGATCATTTGCTTGGTCCAAATCGGCTATCTTATCGGAAATTTTACTATCACACTTATCTTTAGAAGTCGATTACTTCAGTCGTGTCCAATTAGTTAGTCTTCTCTTTACTTGAAGTTTTATTATTGTTTGCTTTATAACCTGTTTAGTTATGAGGTTCTACAAAACTTCCCTATGAGTCACGGCTACGCCATCCCAATAGTCCCTTGTCACCCAAGCTAGAAGGATGTCGTGTGTTATAATTTATTAATTGTTAATAATGAATACAGTAGAAAAAACAGTGAAGTGTTTCGGTGCTGGCATTCGCATTGACAAAAGTGCAGTGCGTATGCTCTCCTTTAAAAGTTGGATTTCTGGGAAGCTAAAGAAGAAATTGTATGATGTTGATAGGTAAGAATCTACAGAAAGATTATATCTAGCTTCCCTCACGTACTTGTCATCGTATCGTCTTCAACATGTTTGTTGTTTTTGTCGTTATTTTAACTCTTAAGAGTATTGTAAGTCTTCACGTCTTCCGTAGTGTAGTTATTGTTTTGTGGGTTATGCAAATGCTGAAACAATGTGTCTCGCTTGTTAATATTTAAAATATTTATGCCTCGCATCACTGCCTCAGCTTTTATCATCTATTTCCCCATCTCTACTGTTTCAGTTATCTCTAACGACAAAATCAAGAACCCACAATTTTAAGTTTACAAACTTTATATTCACATTAAATAAAAACAAACTCGTTCTAATATCATACTCCGATAAATTACCTAAATTAAATCCACAAGTTGTATCGGCCGAAAAGGCTTCGCTTCTTGGAAACTGGCCAACGGCGAGGCTTTGACGGTTTGCCCGGGCAACCACATCATATCCGGTTGGGGAAATATTTAGTTTTGCCGCTGTGGTGATACTTTTCGCTTGCTTTCAAAATATTTGATGAAATCACGGAGTAGGTAGTTCACTTACATCAGTACTATTATATCCATCGTTAGTTGAGATTTTATTTCAATTCAGTTGGCTTTACGTAAAGTAATTTTATTTGCGTCAGCTAAAGGACGCTTCTTTTGTGATTCAAAGGTTTAATCAGTTATTATGGCTGCAAACCCTACACGGGCGTAACGCATTTCCTTGTAATAAAATAGCAATTGCAATGGCTTATATATTTAATCCTAAAAACATTTGAGTCATTTGCTTTGCAGTACCTAAACCTAATGCTGCTAAAGTCGCATAATATATTATATTCTTTTCGCTTTATTATGCGGGTTTTAATTATGTGTTTACCTATATGAAACATTTTAGCCTTACTTATCTTAAATGCGAAAGTAAGTATTTCTGCCGGTTAACTCTCGCTTAAATCGCAAAATTGATTTAAATGAAATTTGTTATGAAGATAGTTTGAGTTGAGACCTTTGGAAGAACATAGGATAGTTTTTATTCCCTGAAAATTGCATAGTGCCCGCGCGCGGGATGGCTTAGTAATAAACGGATATTTGGCAGACGAACTTAGGGGAAAAAGCTTATTGTGCACAAAACATGAAATTAAGTACTTAAAAGAAAACGGTAGGACATCTGAAACGAGTTTTGCAATGAAAGTTTAAAAGTTATTTTGATTAAAAATTTAAAAAATATTAATTGTCATAATCTTTAAGAGTACCGGTTTCGCGAGTCTCGTAGTTCATTGATTCCTCTGCAGTTCTAGTTCCATCAGTTCAATAAAATGTTAGTGAACTTGCTTCTATTCAAGCGAATCGGTCAAATAATCAGGTTCGAAAGACTCGCGCTGCTGAACAAACGTGATACCACAGAATATATAATAGTACTAACGTGATACCCTACACTTCAGTCTACTCGTGATGACGGTCACTTGACTGCAGTGTGTGTGGCTGAAACGTCGAGGTATTACTCGTTTTGTTAAGCGTGAAAAGTCCCGCGTGCTATATTGGTTATAAATACTCTAGTTATCAGATATCTCCTTAAAAAACCGCTGAAAAGTTCTGCAGCCACACTACCTACCCAATACCATTGAGCAATCTGGGCCAAAGCTTGACAAAACATGCGCGTTAGGTTCAGAGCTAATTTGCCAACTAAAACTTTAAAAAAAATGTTGAGTTTTCTTCATACTTTATTTTACATTCCACCTGCGGATTTTGTTTATTCAGCTGCTCTATTTCTTTGCGGTAGGTAACTGTATTTTATTACAGAAAGTCATAATGAAGAAGCGCATGGTTAGTTGCTAATACTGCTGTTCAAATTTAACACCAGATCTGCACAACGTTCGCTAAAGCTATCAAAAGGTTATTGACACTGCACAAGAGGTCAAGGACGTCTCGTAAAATTGCATTTTGTATCTGGTAGGTTATAAGGTGCCTGTGTCTACCTACTAACTGTAAGCGTTGCTGTAATATGGATTCTGTGAAACGGTAGTTATGTTGTTTTCCATCATGGGTATAGGTAGGTAGTGCCACGAGAGTTGAAGTGAATGTTTACACAAATACACACCCAACTACATGAAGAACTGATTGCATTAAAGTAGAATGAATGAAATAAATGAGTGAATGTAATAATTGCGATGTCATTACATGACATCTTCTTGTGTGCGCGACCTCACTATTTGTGACCAAGTTGAAAGTTCATTAATCACTACCTACGGCAACACTAAAGACTATCTAGGTAGTTTATTTGCAGATTAAAGATAATATTGTTATACATTATTATTATTAGAGACAGTAAAGAATGCGTGAGTCTTTTGAGTATTTATCTAGAATTCTAAAATTTCGGGATAAATACTCAAAGGTGAAAGTAGCAAACAAGTTCCATCGATTGCTGAAACTTGTAAACGGTATTTTCGTCACTTCTCTCACAGGCAGTCGTGGCCGAGCGGTTAAGGCGTCTGACTAGAAATCAGATTCCCTCTGGGAGCGTAGGTTCGAATCCTACCGACTGCGGACTTTTTGCATTTTTAAATTTCATTTTTGTTTGTTTCAGTTTACGAAGAGGCGCTGGCGTCAATGTTCAAGACGATAATGGGTACACACCACTTCACCATGCATGTATGAATGGCCATAGGTGAGACATCGTTTAATGCTTGTCATAATATTACGATAAGGATATTATTATAATTATTACATATGCCTAGTTGTTTTTTATCAGCTCTAATGAATGAATCACGGTCATACACAACGTAATTAAGATGAATGGAACGCCACTGATTTTAATTTTAATGTATTCATATTATTCGGAAATGAATTCTTTACGAGTTAGGTAACCTTGTAAGTCTTTACTTTACGAAAAAACTAATACTCAAATCTGGAAAACTCATTTAAACACAAAATGAGGAGAATTCGTGCTTGATTATATAAATATCATCCTATAATTCCCAGTTTAGATTAGACCTGCAAAAAATCGTGCAATGTGTATTAAGTGTACACTGCGAGGCCGTAAAGCCGGCGAGTCGAAAGGCCAGTACAGATGGACTCCATTCCAGCTGCAACCTGCAACGTAACTGCCGACTGCACATACATTTCAATTGCAGTCATCATCGAACTGCATCAAAAAATTTATTGGGCAGTCGGCAGTTGCGGTTACCTACGTTGCAGTTGATGGCTTCCCATTAGTTGCCCAGCATGCAGTTTGCCCCTTTTGTGTAATAAAAAACTTACACGATTTTATTACATTCTGCCATTTTTTTGTATGGCATTCTCCTGTACTTTTTATTTTTTTAGGGAGATAGTCCACCTCCTGCTATCAGTGGACGCGTCGCCATGCGTTGTAGACAAGAAGGGGGCGACCCCCCTTCACTTGGCAGCTTGGAAGGGGGATTCCACCGTAGTTTCAATGCTGCTTGGTCATACAAATCCACCAGTCAACATCGACCAAAAGGTTAGTCTCTCAAGTCAAATCTTTAGCCAATCACCTTCGCCACAGCTCGAACAGCATTCTGAGCGTGCTGGCGCAGCGCTGGGATTCGCCCCTGCTGGAGCGCTGGGCGCAGCTGCACGCGCCCGTCGCCGCCGTGCGCTTCTAGATTCTAGATTTTGTGTTGTATGTTACTAACCATATACTTAAGTACTTGTAATCTAATACTATGGATTTTTAGGTCCGATTTTTTTTATTTGAACTTGAAAAGTATTGTTATATCTACGTAAAGTAGAGCGGCCACTATATTATAAAATTTGAATGGCACCCAATAATACATAAAAATAATACTATTATAGACAGAAAAGTACATTATATTCAATACAAGATATATAGGAGTGTGAAGGAGATATTGTGAGCCACTGAGTCGCTACATCTCTTAGTCTTAGTCTATCGAGCGCAGTAAGTACTAACCTACATTTTAAGAAATAACACAGCTGCTGGTATAGTTAATTATGTCTTTAACTGAAGTTAGGTACTTAATACCGTTATATAGCTGCTTCTTGTATCTTCCATCAGACAAACGACCAAGAAACAGCACTAGTGATCGCAGCACAGTTCGGTTTTGTGGACGTCGTCACGCGGTTGATAGCTAGAGGAGCCGACGTGACCCTGAGGAATAACAAGGAGGAGAGCGCTTTGGACCTCGCGGCGCAGTATGGCAAGTGAGTAGAGTTGTTTCCCAACCAGAGGACATTATTTTCAAACGCCCGCGGAATCACAATCGCTTGCATTTCGCTATCAAACTTTACAGTTATAGAAAGAGGGGATGAATGCGATCTCGAGCTCCCACGCATTTGCAATTCGGCCTCAGGCAGTGTCTGCCGCAGTAGCTTTGGTTTCCTCGGATAGCGGTGCCCTCATAAAACAACGATCAATGACGTCACTATACGATTGTCTGTGAAAACAACGATAATGTAACTAGTGCCTCACCAGCACTGTTTTACCTCCGCTGTCCTACGAAACCAGAGATGGATGGATGATTGGTCGAGATGATGTGCTAACCAACAAGTACCGATCTGGGAAAGTTCGGTCTTGCACGGCGCAGACTAGCACGTCTTATACCGTGCTTTGTATGCAACGAGCCGGTCCTGATGCTTGCCAGTGTTTTTAGTGTAGTAATTCGTACAAAGAATAACTCTAACAAAGTACCCTTCTTGTAATTAGAGCGTCTTAACAACGAAATAAATTATAGACGTATTTGTGGTCGTCTGTCTACTTATATCCTTTCAATAACCAGTTCATATGACTGAGGAACAAATGAGATAGAAAGCATTATTGATGTTGCATTTTTTTTTATATCTTCAAATCTCTCAAATATGTCTGAGGCTTTTCATGATATTGTTTAAATCCACAATTTTTCTTGAAGACTCCATTTTTATATCAGACTATATATTTATCTATGAATGTCCTACTCCCGCCTAGCGTAAGAACTGTGTGTATATTTTGATTTTTCGCCCTAAAAACCTTAAAATTACATTATTTTCGAAAACTGAGTTTCAATACAGTTAATTTAAGAACCTCATTTGCTAACTTTGTTAACTCGAGCAGGCTACGTCACAAGTTGCGCAATAAGCTGCCAAACTTCGCCGTAGCTTTTCAAGTATGCTTCAAGTAGGTATGCCAACTTTGCTGAAAACACATAACGTTCAATATTGTTGGTATTAGTGAAGGTATACTATACATACATAAGTAATAATAATCACTTTGTATAAACGTAGAGCTTTTTATTGGACCTCTCACAAAGTGGTTATATTTTGAAACGTGAAATTAATACGACATTAATCGACTTCAAATTAAATGAAACTATAACTTTTCGGCCAATATTGATTAAGTTTATGTATGTACTATAAATGGAAAAAAAAAAAAAAAAAAAGTTTTAAATGCTTTATTATGCTTTAGCTGCCTAAAACTTACGATTATATGATCCATTTTTACACCATTTGCACACATTAATTAGTGCGCCATTTAAACGACGTTTTATGGATTTTTAAATGAATGCCTGCTTGTTTACAATAAAAAAAATACGATTGATAGGTTTCTCAACGTTTTCCGTGACAAATATTTATATTTTTTTTGTAAAAGCTATATTGTCCCTCGGTTTTACCCGATGAACTACTTGGCTACATTATTCCTCATTTCTTAGTATTTGACGTCAATCAAGCACTAATTTGTCATTTTATATAAACAATAAAAGTGTACAAAGTTCAAGTACTAGTGTTTTCTACACATTTTCCAACATTCAATGCTATACTTTTATGGTTACCTATTGTTATTCTGTTAATTTTCAGCATGCCTCAATTAGTTACCCAAAAATGACAAGGAGCTGTTCGACTATTAGATATACTCTTCGTTTATTTTAGAAATAAGATAAAGGGTGAACAATCTTGACTAGTGTTTTTATTGAAAAGCGCTTTTTAAAATAGAATTACTCATGAAACCAAAAGAATGCTATACATAATGGTTACGTATTTGCTGTGACTTATTTTTCAAAAGTGTTTTTCAGTAAAAAGACACATCAAGATCGCTTACATTCCTTCTAATACCAAAACGAACTAAATGTAGATAGCACTTCGTTATTATACACGTTTATTAAGAGTAGGTACGCAACATACAAAGTTTAAACCGGGATTAACTTACAGTACAACTTGGATTTCTCAACTTTCAAGTTGGAAACTTACCTTGGCAGAGCTTTTGAAGTTGTGGTTTACAAGCTTCACGAATTAGATTTTGTTACTCATCCGCGTTTTACGGAGTTTCCTAATAGAGTTATGTTAATACCAACTGAAAGAAATTAAAATGATGTAAGCATCGGTTATTTATAGTAAAATTATCTTTAAAATTGCGTGAACATTACTGCCTTATGCTATGTTTGTAGACGACGTAGTTTTCTTTTGGATTGTGTTTCAAAAAACATTTTAAACTTCGTCGCAATAATATTAATTGCTCTTCAAATATTAGCGAGCGTTTTTCTTTGTTTGGACATTATATTGTTAATAATATAATATACATATTAATACAAATTATGTCATCTAACCACCTAGTAACTGCCAGCCATTGTCCAAACATAACTTGACGTTTTCCTTGTAAACTTGTCACTTGCAATGTTATAAAACCTCATATGTATATGTAGGTTACCAATAGGTCCAATGTCCTGTATCAGAACTTCCCAATACCTACATATCAAGTGTGCCGACAGAAGACATTGCAGACGATATAAAGTAGTTAGTTGTCCGTCATAGCGCTGTATGATAATAAAATTGAAATTGGGCTAACGCTGTTTTGATGCTACGGTTTTTTAGCTCTCGAGCGAATGGGGCCTTAAAACGAACAACCTATAGTT
Organism: Choristoneura fumiferana; assembly: GCF_025370935.1. Classification (NCBI taxonomy): domain Eukaryota; kingdom Metazoa; phylum Arthropoda; class Insecta; order Lepidoptera; family Tortricidae; genus Choristoneura; species Choristoneura fumiferana. Next base: position 7,299,993 of record NC_133486.1, read on the forward strand.
ACTTTACCTTTATCTTTGCTAATAGGTTGGAGACAGTGGAGCAGCTACTGACAGCGTGTCCGCAACTGATCGACCCGTACCGCTTCCCGATCAGTCGCGGACGGTCCTTCCCGACGACGCCGCTGCATCGCGCTACTATGAACGGACATAAGTAAGTATCACTATAAAACTGCAATGTGTCTTAAAATGATGACAGAGTATTTCAGATAGTTGGTAAAAATTAGGCAACACGTCTGGGAATTGCTATGGCGTCACGTGTGGGCACAACATGACTGTTTATTATGGTTTGGAAGTGTCTGGGATTTTCCAACTTTTCTATTTTTTCCAACTTCCGTATGTTGGCGGTTAAAAGGCTTCAGCTTCCGATCTTCTACGATTTAGCTGAAGTTATTTGGGTGATTTAATGCAACTTCTTCCATCGTGTAGCTTCATTTTACTGAAAAAAATTATAGGCGTATAACTTATGTAGATATAACATTGTCATTTAATATATTGAAGTCTAGTTTCCCTTTACGTATTTACTCTATTTACCTTATGTATTTGCGACATTTCGCGACTATGTAAATTAGCTTTATGGTAATGTAAAGGCGTGTACACACGACAATCGCTTCATATTCATATTCGTTCGTTATAACGCTCCGATCGGTTCCGTGCGCGTAAATTTGCTTTATTATAGACAGGCCTTGGATGTTTAAAGCTGTCTTTTGGGATGGATGTGACACCAGACTAACTTTATCTAGTGCCCGGCCGCTCGCGACCTATTTCACAAATAAAATGGTCTTTATTATATTAGTTTGGAAATTAAGGAATTAAATAATAGTAGCAAACACTAACGCCTTTAGTAAAATATACACCTTAATTCAATTAGAAGAAAAAGCGGCTAGAACATGAATTTTGTTTTTTACTTTAAAAATGATAAGTTATGACATGAGGAGATTAAATCAGAAAAATATTCTTAATAAGTGAGTGACTTTTAATTGATTTTAAAAGTTACTTCACTTAGAACTCACTCATTTTTATTCGTGTTAGCAAACTTTGATTAATTAGATCTTCTTTTCGTTTAAATGTCAAAAATCCAACTCGTATGGACGATATCGACGCAAGTGAATTTTAAATTTAAAAGTATATTATGATACCAGTTTCCAATCTGCCGCATCCATGGATAAATAACATAAATCAGCGTAACAGCGTAAATTTTCCATAATAACGGTTGAAGGGTTGAAATTGGTAGCACGTGGCTTCTGACGCTTGCCTTTTGATTTAAATTACAGGCGTTCGCGGTAATTGACCATAAATTCTATACCTAGTACCTACCTATTAAACTCTATCCCTGAATTTTGAGACATGCTTTTTTTGAGACCTGACGCGAGACTGGGTAGTAGCGCTCTCTATTGTCCTACGAACTTCGAACTCTAGTGCCGCGGTGTGGAAGGCAAGGGGTAACTACCCACTATTTTGCCAGGGAATTTGTCATTAAGGTTTGCAACCAATCTTTAAGCGATGGCCATCTCCACTCTATTCAAATGTACTAACAACTTAGCAGAAGAAACTTCTTTGTGCGCCTCTATGACCGTCAAGGAATGTGCCTGAATACTTTTAAAACTCTAGCTCTAGTGGCTTAATGTTAGGTTTTCTGGAATGTTGCTGTCATAATAGTGGTCGTAATACGGCGGTGAGTATAAGACGTCACAAGAACATTACACAGTCACATCTGTCGACAAGTGTATATCAACAGTTTGGTTCAGTTAGAGAATGATTTTGAAAATTGACACCGCTATTTTAGGAAACCAGAGCATTTCGCTGTGTATTGTCTGCCAGACAGTCTAGTTTCTGTCTAGGTATGTATAATGCGTCAGCAAAGCATTTTTTTGGTGATTCGCTTTAAGCTTTTGTATTGTACCACGAACATATGTTTGTATTTTGGCACTGTAACGTGTACAAAATCAAGGAAATTGAGACAAGCTGAATAATGATTTTTGCTACAAACAAATACATTGTATTGGTTATTCTAATATCTACTCTGTCAGTATGCCTGTCTGTCTGTCTGTTATCTTTTCATAGATGAAATTTGGTATGGAGATAGTTTGAGGCCCTAAGGAACTAGGGTAGTTTTACGAATACCCCAAAAAATTACATAATATAGCTCCCGCAAGACGCGTAATTTTAGGTCTCATGGGATTTGAAATGGTTAGAGAACTTGAGAGGTCCCTTTTTTTTTTTAATTCGACTGGATGGCAAACGAGCAAGTGGGTCTCCTGATGGTAAGAGATCAAACACCTGCAACACCAGGGGTATTGCAGATGCGTTGCCAACCTAGAAAAGATTGAAAGACTTTAGCCAACAGTGCTATAATAGTTAGCTGCAATCGTTGCCATATGAGGGGACAGATTAGATTATAATTTTTCGATATAAGAAATGCGGCTTCTTTAAAATGTTGGTGTCGATTTGCTTTATTTTGTACCCACCAAGCTTCACGTGTAAACATAAGAGAAAGCGAGAGAAACATTTATTTACACACTATTTACACATATTTGATACACATAAAAATACATTAGATGGAAAGAATAAAAAAAATAACATCGAATAGTATAAAATACAACATACGTTAAATTTAGTCGTACCGGTCTGGGTGATGTCCTCAAGCGTGACCACTGACCATATGTACCTATGTCTGGTCACGCTCAAACACTCTTGAACAAAACATTGACGTTTGTACTAAATACCGAAACCTATTGACTATTAGAATGAGATCAGATCACAGTAACATTATTTTTGTTTCATTTGTTTTGAAGTCAAAATATTCCACTTCAATTTAGGCATGTTGCTTGTGGAGTCTTTATAGAGATAATAAATACAAATTTGGCCTCATTATTTCGTTAATGGTGACTAGCTTATGCCCGCGGTTTCACCACTGCGGAACAATAAGAAATACGTAAGCTACCCTTTGATACTATAACCTGTCGGTCAAATTTCAAATCTCTAGCTACAATTGTATTGTTTAGAGGGTGCGTTGTCCTTCAATGAACCAGTCACGTTATAAATGAACTAGACAATAAGTTTTAGTAAAAGAAACTGTACTGTGTAACTATAACAAATTTCAAGTCGATGCCATTAAGCGTTCAGGAGTTCCGTCTTGCAGATACGATTCTGGCCCGACCCGATTAATGCATTGTCACCAGTGTTTCATAAGTATGCCAAATTTCACATTAATCTAACCATTGGAAGTAGGACAAATTTGACTTCTTAGATTTGATTACACACAGACAACGGGACAGGTGAAAGTAAATAAAAACTTGTAAAACAATCCCAACATCATATTAATTACACATGTAATACGGTATTTGACAACTCCTGATTTTGCCATATCTTAATATTATTATGAAAATATAGATATACAGATAGTGTTTAGCGAAGAGAACATTTAAGTCGGTTGAAAATTGGATTTATAGTGATTTTTTGAAAAATCTATATACCTGTCTCTTTCTCAAACGCTTTTCTCTATGCAGCAAGTATGGCGGTACTGGCGTGTGACGTCACATGCCAGTATGTCTTTCTCTGTCTAATCTTGAATTTCAAACCTTTATAACTTTGTTATTTGTAAAGGCATTGTGTAGTTTTAATTTATAAAACATATACAAAATAGTCAAATACCGTATAGTCAGCCAAGTTTACCAAGAACTTACCTACTACAGAATCCCTACACGTTTCGTTTCTGGCCCTACGAAGTGCAAAATTCAAACTTCTCATCATGCAGTCCCCCTGACGCTAATAATATTTAATACGAGAGTGAGAGGGACGGTACGATATACCCACATCGAATTTCGTAGTAGTCCCCCTGCATGAGGCAACATCAGCTACTAACCATCGCCTCTTTCCGCAGGGAAGTCGTGTCCTACCTAATAGACGCCGGAATAGACCCCAACATTCGCACAGACAACGGCACAGCGCTTCACGAGGGAGTCCGGTACCTTAGTGCTTCCGTGGTGAGGGTGCTACTGAACAAGGGAGCCGACCTTAAGGCTGTGGATAGGCAGGGGCATTCTGTGCAGTCCTTGCTGGCTACGTATCCTGAAGAGGCTACGAGGCGAGTCAGGAGAGTCATTAGAGGTAAGTCATCAAGAAAAAGTCATCCGCATGGTATTCGGTACACTGCTGGGTACACAGGGTCTATTGCGTAACGTTTCTGACACTCACGATCATAATCAAATGACAGTTTTCGCATACATAACTTGTCATTTGACTGTGATCGTGAGTGTCGGAAACGTTACGCAATACGGCCTTTGGACTCTGAGAATGAGAGGCCTTAAGTTGTATTTTCTACGAAGGATCAAAGGTAATTGGGAACTTCATTCAATCATTAAACTGGTTCTATATTTTCTTCATTGAATAAATGGAAAATATCATGGGACACTTGACACCAAAGTCCCAAAGTAGCAAAGCTTGTGTTTGCCACTAGACGCGTCTTGCATCTTTTTTGAAGATGCGAAACGTGTGCCAATGAGAGTGCCAGGTTGCTCGACTGCGGGATAGTAAGACAATATCTGGTCTAAATTTGTTTTAAAAATAAACGCTACTTTTTTTTAAATATAATCGTAGAACAATTTATTTTAGCATTGTTTCTCTGGCGGTCACCAACATCTGCAAACTTCTCATGTCAGCCCTGTGGACCAACATGTTGCTTTCGCATCTGTCTATGTCACCCACCAAAGACAATGTGCACAATCAACACGCCAAAATTCCGCCTAAATGATAATGATTTTTTTCTCTTCAACAGAATATGAGAATAATATGAAAACCGCCTATGAGAGTGAGGACGATCCAATACCAGTCCAAGACAGCCCCACTGGCTACTTGAACACCCACGGCATGTAAGTATAAAGTAAAATACAATGTCGCAACAAAAACAAACATTGAAAACGTCAGTCCATTATTGTTTAGTAATGCATCAAAAATATAATTTTATTGCCCATAAAACTGAATGGCCTGACGTTTCTCAAATATATAGGTCATCATTTTAACTGCCAGGTGTATTTGGATATGAATTCTTGGAAAACAAATTAAGAGCTGATTTAAAATGTGATCTAAATGTGATGTATTTGTCAGTTATATTACACGTGGACCATTTTTTGTATGTCTCTTGTATATCCCGGCCATGACTATGTACGAGCTCCGGCGTGTCGAACATTTTTCTAATATATATTTACTACTTAAAAGATGCTTTTCATTAGTAATAAAAAATACTAGCGTATGTCCACGCCTTTGTTTGTGTGATAGAATAAGTAATAATAGTTAAAAAAAGCTGTAGTGGTAAACTTGAAAAACTGCTCCATTATCAGGCCCTGGGTACCACTCTTGGTTAAAGTGCACTCTACGACTATTCTAACAAAGGCCAAACACAGCTAGATTACGTTGTTCTGTCAGTTCCAGTGCCTGTCTTACACTGCTCCCTTATCAGACCTTGGGTACCATTCTTGGTCACCTAGCATTGCTATTGCTGTGCCCTAACAGGGTAAATGTTGAACCTACATATTTTTTAAGATCTCATCACAATATTTAACGCCACAAAGAGTTTGGGTTTTATAGTCACCATCAGATGTGTTTTATAGTCACCATCAGATATGTCGTATCGAGCGAGATACTCAAATACTTCGGAACAGCATTACATTACATTTCAATAAATTCGTTACATAACATGGCTGTGGCTGGCGCGTACTGCACGACAATGCATTTTGCGTCAGCTGTGATTTGTCCAACTAGAGCAGTGGTTCCTAACCTTCTTTCGGTATTTAGGTACTCTTGTCAGCTAATAATTATCATTTACACGTTGCTTTTTTATACCTACCCATTATGTCTGATGGCATCTTGTTCGTTACCTACCCCTCACGAGACGGTTTTACCCGATTAGGGGTAATCCCAGGTTCGGAACCAATGAACTAGAATACTTATTGCAAGAAATCCGAAGGATACATCTGGCAGTTCTTCTGATTGTTGTTTTATGGATCTTGTGCGTTAAACTTCATTTTGACGGTGGTTATGTATCTATAACTAATAAATCATTGACGGCAATGTACCATTTCTCACTCTTAAATGAGGCAACATTATCTAAGATTTTTTGGAAATAAAAAAGTTTTGTTGGCTACGCACGGCACTCATCGAGTATACTACCAACTGCATAAAGAAAATATTCGTCGCTTGCATGTATACGTTAATAGTGGCGTGAGTTGCCATGTATCGCAACTATCATTAGTCACGACTGTAGTTTTATCATTTAAAAAAAAATCTTAGATTTCGTTGAGGAAACGTTCTGTTGATAAAACTAAATAATATTCAATGCAACTTCCTTTACTTATAAAATTTGAACAATTGTAAAACTGTATGATTTTGATCAAGTTGGGGCCGCTTTAATAGTTTTTATATTGTTATAAAATGGATATGTTTCATATGATCGATGAAAACATCGACTGAGATTAGCACTCGAATAAAAATGAATGAGTTATTAACGAAGAGTAAATTAAACGAAACTATTTTTTAAAGCCCGGTTGTTCAACATCATCAACGTTTTACAAAATATGTAAAATAACTTTCTTAAATTTTCCTTGTCAGATGGAAATTATGATTAAAAATAATATTTTGATTATCAATTAGCCATTTGAAAACAAAGTCGCTGACATTTTATTAAATTATCTCTTTGCTATGAAAATGGTGATGGTACGATAGTTGATGTTTAGGCTTGAATTATGACAATAACCATTAACATACTGCCATGTTCCTACTATTCATTGGGTGTTGGTTTTACAATAATATGTACTTATATTTTCCAAATGTGTTGTGTATATCCAAAAATAGTAGGTGTACAGTTTTTCTTCGGGTAATTTTCGGTGTCTTTTGGGCTGGTTTGTTTTTATTTGCTTATTTCAATCATTTTCGCACCAAGCACTTTATAATACAAGAATACGCTACGTTATAAAGTCTAACTCAAATCATTTGTTTTTTATTACCTACCTGGTAAAATGTCTAAGGTTTCTTAAAAAAATAATCTAAGAACATCCACACAAAATACACATCAAAAAGATGTTCCCTTGGAATTAAAACGTCCGTTGAATTGTACGGGCTCGCTTAACTAGACGACTTGTGGTTTGCGTAAACGGCCGCCGGGGGCGCTGCCGGTAAAGGAATCCCTGTAATTATTCAAGAGGCTTGAAAGATCCGTTTTAATTGGAGTGCGATCTCAATTACGACACACGACGTGACACCTTTGATCGCGATTGTACTCGGAATGCTCTTTCTGTAAATTCTGTAAGATTTTAGCTGCGTAGATTTTGTTTCTAGTGTTAAAATTATGTTGCTTCCAGTTTAGTAAAAATTACTTTAAAGGTAGTTCATACAAAATATTATTTAATTGTGAAACTTTGTTTCAAATCGAGCAGTTACAATGACTGATAGCTATGATTAAAATATTATTGATGATAAAGGTTAAATTAAGGTAAAAATAGCATTTTTGTCCAAAAAAAGAACCTACTTACTTAAATGGTGACTTTGCAGTCTTAAATGTAAGATCCTAGACATGATTATGGGCATTAATATCGCACTTCAAAAATAATGGTCAGGCTTTGCTTAAGCGGGACATTAATTCACGCATTAAAAAAAAGAACTCACTAACGCAAGCAAATCACAACAACAAAAATCCAACGTTTTACAAACAGATTCGTGTAAGCTGGCAAAAAAGAAGCGAAACAAAAAACGTCAATGCAGCCTCATTAAAATCTTCCGTGCCTTTGATTTTGTCTCGCAAACGGTCAGGTGAGAGTTTCCCAGTCTTGCCGTCGTCTTTTCAAAGCACCCCAGGATGAGCAGAAATAAATAACGCAAAAAGTGCAAAAAGAAATTTAATTTACGGCATTTTCAAGTGTTTTGTCGTAATAGGCGCAACCACACACAATCATGGAGTTTAATATACCTATTTTCTGCCTACCAAATTAAACATTAGGTAACGGACGATCAATACTAAAAATAGATATTGTTTTTTTTTTGCTATTCAAAAATCAGCTGTTTACGCAATTGATAAATCTTAACGCGAAAGCATAAAAACAATAATTGTTCTATTTCAATGTTTCTAGTTAACTGTATTCACTTTTCTTATCAACTTTCCATTTCACAGGATTAAGGTTCTTCCTACGCTTGGCAATAATAACGATGCTTGTACTAACCTTAGTATGGTGACTAACACACTTTTTGCTTCAGAGAATAAAACTTTGCCACTCCCTAAATCTAAAAGACATCATTTGTTAACTGAGATGAACAGGTCATACTCGTCTACAATTAACAGATCTACAATTGGTTACGGCAACAACTCAAAACAAGTATCAAATGATCAAGAAGTATCAGAAATGCTATATGGGAATGTAAACAGTATTAACATAGCGAGGGAATTAGACAATGTAATTGAGAGATCAGGTTCAGAACATGAAGACAGCTTACTATACGGAAATTTAAATATTGTTAACGTAGCTAAAGAACTACACGGACGAATGGGCTCGACAAGTGGGTCACAAAACAGTTTGAAAAAGAAACCGAAACCGGCTCCTAAGCCACCAAAACAACCGTCTGTTATTTGTTTCGATGAACTACTACGCAAAAGCTCAAAATATAGAAACGAGTCTCCAGAAAACAGAGGCTCATCCGAAATTGATGGTGAAGTAAAATTGCATAAAAACGTTGATGAATATGTTACCATGGAAAATAAAGATAAATATGTTTCAATGAAAAATGGAGATGAATATGTTGCAATGAAAAATGGAGATGAATATGTTTCAATGAAAAATGGAGAAGAATATGTCGCAATGAAAAATGGAAATGAATATGTTGCAATGAAAAGTGGAGATGCATACGTTGCAATGAAAAATGGAGATGCATATGTTGCAATGAAAAATGGAGATACATATGTTGCAATGAAAAACGGAGATGTATATGTTACAATGAAAAACGATAGTGAGTACGTTAATGACAATTTACCAGATGATGAAAAAGCAAAACGCCATGGTGATGCTAATTCAAAAGGGGACTATACTCCTATGAAATCAGATTATGTAGTTTACACTTCCAAAAGCAGAAGGTCAGTTCCAAATATGGGTTACGTACAAATGACAGGCAATGCAGAGAACATGTATATTTCTATGGACGACAAAAGTGCATTAAACAAACGGCAGTCTTTTCCCCATACAAGAAGGCTCAGAGGAAAATGTGACGGTGTTCACTTGATAGGAGCAGAGGGGTGCATTTTTAATACCAATGAATATGTATACACCTACGTCTTAAAACAAGAAGTCGGAAAAGATGATCTTTCGCCATTCATCAAAAAGAAAATTAGAATGGATCAAATGCCTTGTTTTTGCCATGAAGAAAAAGGCAGTGAAGTGTTTTACAGTTGTGAAGATATTTATGCACTTATTGATAAAAACGTAATTTATAATTCAGTAAGTGATCTTAGTCCTGTAAAATGTGATAAAGCTGAAGCAAATATACATCAGAAGGAAAATCCCCATACTGATTTTGAATATGATCTTGTAGACAAAGAGTATGAACCTTTTAAGAAAGAACCTAAAGCATCTACTTCAAGTGAGGAACCGTCACGAGGGCTAATATCCCCAAAACGTTTTTCCAAAATAATTAGGAAAAAAATTGAACAAGCTAAGCAACTAATGACTGATTGGTAAACAAAATACATAAAACTGTATCAAAACCCATACTTAATACTGTGCTTGTAGCGGCCTAAATCTTTTGTATTAACAAACAATCGTTATTTTAATTCATAGTTTATAAGGTAGCGTACATTCCATTTTATTTTATTTTATTATTATTGCTTTATATGTTTTTCAGGAAAGCCCCAGAGACCCAGAAAAATACTAATATAAGTCTTAGCTTGTCTCCATCTTCATCTTCTTTAACAAAGAATCATCAAAGTTTTGTCAAAAAGCTTGCTTCGAAATGCTTGGGGTTAAAAGCAAAGTTCAATTCAGCTCCTAACATTTCTAATAGTTCAGGATTAGATCCAGAGGTCTCTGCTAAGTCACCAAATCCTGACCAGAAAAGTAGCACGAACACCCTGTTGATAGGGAATAGTAAATTTTTCAATAAGATACTGGCTAAAAAAGAAGAATCTGGCGAAATAGTTTGTAATGATGAATTTGATACAATTTCTTTGGATAGGCTAGGGACGTTAAACAGAGACTCTGCTGTTAACAGGAGCAATCGTAGTTGTCCAGGATTCAAAACTTCCCTACCGAATATTTCTGAAAATGCCGAACTTAGTGATTCTGAATCTGTAATAATTACAGAAATCGACTGTGATACACCAACGCATGAAGCGCCTAAAGAAGCTATTAATATGCATACAAAATTTACAATATTTGAACCTAGGGAGTCAACCATTAGTTCGAACAATATTTCCGTTATTATGGGTGACTCTGCAGACCTAATAAATGAATGTTATGAAGCTTGCGCTTTCTCAGATAGTGAAGTAGAGAAAAGTAATGAAAGTAATAATTATGTTCCTAAACCGTTGCCGAGAGTAAATGTGGCGGTGCACTCTAGTGAAGAAGGTGTTATTTATGAAAACGTTACTATCGTTAATAAGACTATTCCGCCGAAACCAGCTGTGAGAAATAACGTGCCATCTAAAATGCCTTTAGACGAAATACAACGGAAAGCATTGTATGAAAATGTATCTATTTTGAGAGAAAAGACGAAAGATGACCCCATTCGCCTGATCAACTTACCCCTTCAAAAAAATATAGTTACAAATGTACCATCTGCTCCACCTCAAAGTCGTTCTCCCTCTATATCATCTGAGTCGTCAAATGACTCCATGGAAGATGAGTCTAATCTTGAAGATATTTTGTTATCTGAAAAATCTAAATCATTCAAGCGAGGTGGAAAGCTTGCAACTTTTTCTAGTAAATCGATCGTCAGTAAATCTGTATCGAACTCTTCGAATGTTTCTGAATTTACTGAAGTTAGTGCTATTGAAAATGTAGATTGTAGCGAAGAAATTTACACGAGTATGTCTGGAACTTTGCCACACAAAACGAAAAAGGATCCAGAAAACAAAAAGAAAGTCTTGTTTAGACATAAAACTTTTACAAATATTGAAGTAGATAGAAATTCTTTGAATTTGAAAAAGACGTCAGATTGGCACAGTGAATTTATGAAAGAAACATTAGCACATTATCATATAAGAGGCACAGGGCATTGCATTCATAAAGCACCGACAGTTGAAGAGTTTATTTATATTTTTAATAGGGAAACTCTGTATACTGATACTCCGCCTTTTTCAAAGGTACCCAATGATAAGAGAGACAGTTATTTTGAAACGGCGATCTGCTTTTGTAAGCCGAAAGTGCCAAAATATCACAACAGTGCTGAAGATTTGTTAGAACTACCCTTCGACGAAGACGTAGAAGAAAATAAAGTAACTATTGATGTAAACGCTCTACGCGCTAGGAATGAAATCATTTCAACATCATTCCGTTGTTTCTGCGATTCTGGTACATGTACTTTTCATTCTAAAAAACGTGAATCTCCGAACAATTTGATTGTTAAATTTTCGGCAGTGAAGAGAAGTATATCAACTCCTGATATCACGCTAGATTCTTCTTTTTCAGCAGTTAATAGAAGTAGCTCAATGAAACATCCTTCTGAAATACATTATGCCGTGTCCAATATAGAGGACATAATACTAAGAAATAAAAAGATCGAAATTAACAATCCCAACAGTCCAAAAAGTCCACTTTACACAACCATGTCCCAACCTTCTACAATATCATCTTCTGTGGGTCATTATTCTATTAAAGACATAGCAGACGTGATTTCCCTTAACAGCCATTCTGAATCTGCTGACGCTTCCCCTGTTTGTGCTTTGAATTCTGTGCATTTACCGCTACGTAAATCGACCTCATCGGAATACTCTGGCCGTTGGACTTTAGCATCGTGTAATTCAAACACGACTGTTCAATCAGACACTTCATTCAAAACCTGCCACGAAAATCCTGACGAGGATTCTGATGATGGCACATTGCACTCCGACGAAGATTCGTCCGACGCCGAAACTGTTAAATCAGACGTTAGTACCGCTAAAAGACCATGGGTGCATAGTGATTCATTTAACTTTGGTAACAACGGCCCTAGAATGGAAAGTTACGCGGTCCTAGAAGAAGATTCAGACTCTTCGGACAATGAGGATTGTCCGAATAAGTTTGAGTCTTCGAAGGTCGAGAGCGGTATTAGCATGGGGGGTTCTGACAGTAGTTCGTCGGGGTGCGATGAGGACAGTGGTGTTCCGGGGGTTGGTGCGGTGTCGCTTGGTGTGGCTTCGCTTGAGCGGGGTGCGGGTTGCGGGGGTGTTCGCAGCGGGTCGGGGCGCCGGCGGTGGGAGGAGGCCGAGGGCACGAGCGAAGGCGATGCGCTGAGCGTGTCCAGCGCGGCATCTAGCTGCGCGCCGCATTTAGCGCATCATCATGACTACAGCAAAGTGTCGGTGAGTTGGTTGCATTATTCATAATAATGTTCTAGACGAATTCAAATTGTTGAATTATATTGACGACAACTGCTTATAGGATATTGTATAGCAAAATATAAAGACAATATATAAATCATCTACGACGAGCAATCGGGATGCACGAATTGCTGAAATTATTACTTATGATAGGTATGGTTGTGAGGTGTTTCAATGGCCGTCTCTTTTGTGCTATAAAATCAACGAATATGTCAATGAACCACGGTTAAATTACCTGGGTAAAGTTGGGTACCCAGATTACTCCACACCAAGAGCAGCATCTTCTATTAAAACCTTACAGATGTAGTTTCTTGTTACTTTCTTTATTGGAGCACTTGATTACGGTGCGAATTTAACTTATTTCGATTAGTGTTGTACCTACTTTAACAATTTACCTTTTTATGAACTAGAGTCTGTAGGTTTCTTCATGGTGCGATCGAAAGCAATCTACGAGTACATGTATAGTTATGCCATCGTAGATTGTGATTCTGTTTATTGAAAGTTATATCTAGCACATTCAATTACACAAAAACAATGTCATTTACATACATACCTACTCATTTAATCCAGTCAATCCAACTTCTTTGACCAAATTTTCTCGGTGAATATAATCTATACAAATTATTTATCTCAATTAATGGTTTACAAGGTTGTTAACACTTTCTGTTATTAAATGAACTTCGTATTCTATTCTTAATCTTATGACAGGCCGTGGGACCCGTTTCATAATTAAACACAACAACCAATTAACATTTGATTAACATTGTGTTGCAACACGGTATGAGACATGTGTTTTCTTACTTATACTAGCTTTTGCTCACCACTTCGTTCGCGTGTACCGTTAGGTAAGGCAATTAATTTGAAATGCCGGGGTTTTTACTAAATTAAAAAAAAATGTATTTCATGAAACACATGATTACGAATACGAATCTTTTTAATTAAAAAAATTACATTATGAGAATATCAGATAAGTTGCCTATGTGTCATTTTCAAAATCCAGTACTTATCATCCAGTACCTATATATTATTATGATTTTGTCCAAATCCGTCAGTTTTAATTTAAAAGCGTAAAACACATATTGGAACTTTCTCATTTTTAATATGATTGCATTATTTCTCCATTCTATCAGCAATATATTTCAATTTGAACATAATTTAAATAATTTGCGCTATCGACTATCAATAGAACATAGAACTAACAATTACGTAAGTCATGAAGGATAAATATGTACTCGACATTTAGATAATGTTTCATCATGAACAAAATTTGAAGTTTTGTTTTATAGGAATTCTAGGAATCCTTTAGGTTATGCATACTTTGCTGTAAAGTACTAGATAATATTTAGAGGATAACACAATTAATGTTATGTTTTCCTTCCATGCGTGTCCATTTAACACGCCTCTTGTCACCCTATTCGTGTTGACAGTTATTATATTAACCCTCTGTTTCACCACTCCCTGTTAAGTTCCTGTTATCTTATGTGACGGATATCTATGATTATTCAGTCTCTCTTCATTTTGTTCGTGTTCGGTTTAATAGAGATAGCATCATAATCGGTCACATAAAATAATAAAAAATAGCAAAGATTAGGGAATCAAGCCCTAGGACTCATCTCGTGGTCTCATTTGGCGGGCTAAAAATGAATCACTTTCTTATTTAGTATTCATTTACTGGTCAGTTTCGCATTTTTGTTGTTTTTACATATATTTAGCACGCTCTGGAATTGGTATTAAATATAATAAATATAATGGGCCACTTGACACCAATTTACTTTTTAATTTTAATTTTTTAATTCACCTAGTCCCAAACTAAGCAAAGCTTGTACTATGGAGATTAGGCAACGGATAAACATACTTACATATAATAATAAATACATATTAAACATCCGAGACCCGAGAACAAACATACGTATTATTCATACAAATATCTGCCCCGGCCGGGAATCGAACCCGGGACCTCAAGCTTCGGTAGTCAGGTTCTCTAACCACTTGGCCATCCGGTCGTCATATTAATTAGTATGTATTTATCTATATAAGTATGTTTATCCGTTGCCTAGTATCCATAGTACAAGCTTTGCTTAGTTTGGGACTAGGTCAATTGGTGTCAAGTGTCCCATGATATTTATTTTATTATTAATTTAATTAGAAAAATATTTATTTTCCACTTTATTTTCTACAGGTTGTTATACATTTTTGACTTAAAATATGTTATGATGTTACAGTGTAGGTATACCAAACCTTGGAATAAGTAAAAGTAAAGTGAACATTTATTAGCCGTACAAGTAGTACATAACATATAAAATAAAATGTACCAATGACTCCACACTAGGCTGGGCATATATCATGGCAGCCAAAGTACAGTCGCCATCTTATATTTCGGAGCGGGCAAGGTGGTCAAAAATAGTGGCACATGCACTCTATTATTAAGGTATTAGAGTTCATGTATCGATATTTTTGATCACCTTGGCCGGTCCGAAATATCTTTTTTTTTATTTTATTCGATGGATGGCAAACGAGCAAGTGGGTCTTCTGATGGTAAGAGATCACCACCGCCCATATACATCTGCAACACCAGGGGTATTGCAGATGCGTTGCCAACCTAGAGGCCTAAGATGGGATACCTCAAGTGCCAGTAATTTCACCGGCTGTCTTACTCTCCACGCCGAAACACAACAGATGGCGACTGTACCATAATGTTAATGTACCTATCTACTCTTTATTGTACAAAAACTTTGAGATACTTGTACAAAGGCGGACATAATAGTTATTACCCATAAAGAATTTTCTGAATTTTAAATAATTTCTTATATACCTACCTACAGGGTGAAATTTTGAATGTGATACAAATTAGTGTTTTAAGCTAAGTTAAGGTTGCACAGTATAATATACTCATTTGTTGAAATAAGTCTGATAAAATAAGCAATTCCCAAATCGTGATTTAATTTGAACAATGTATGAAAACCGCAAATTCATCAGACTAATTTCAACAAAAAAGTTAATGCAGTATATTTATTATTAACTGAGTTTCAAACCATTTTGTAACACGTTTAAAATTTCATCGTGTAGAAGTCAGTTACTAAAAAAAACTGTCAGTTTGTTTGTTGTGTTTGTGTGTGTTTGTCTTTAATTCATGAAAATAAAAGTGACTCCTTTTTATTACAAAACAGCGAAAAATATCGTTAAAATAATCGTGAAGATGTTTAACTCTGTAAGGTAGGTAGTAGACATTAGAACAGAATACAGAAAGAAAGTAAAGAGTCAAAGCTAATTTCATTTAGTTTTTATTTCCATCGTCTTTCTCTTTCTATATTAAAAAAAGAAAACCTACTGACTGACTTAACGCCAGCCAAAATTATAAGACCCAGAAGGCTGATGTTCTTGATGATCCTTTAATGATATAAACAAGGAATGATATCGGGAATCCCCACAAGATAGGGAGTTTCGCAATGAAGGCGAAACCGCGGGTGCAAGCGATAATTAATATAAATTCAATAATATTTGATCGTTTTTAATAATTTGAGGTTATGAAATTACTCTATTTTCAAGACGTCAATAATTAACCAGAATAGTTTAGAAAATGTTCCGTTATATTAAAAACCTGTTCTGAAGTTCCTAAAAAATAAATAGAGAGGGAACACAGTAATCTAACTCTTAAGGTGTCAGTAACCTAACAGGGCGTGTGAAACAGTCCCTTAGGTAACAATCATCATGATTATATCAGACGTAGGATGTCCACTGTTGGACATACTCGTAGGCCTCCCCCATATACCTACCACCAGTCGCTTCGGTTGGAAGCGGCCTGTAATAAATGTCTGTAACTGATCACTAAATCCTATTGAATACACGACCAGGAATATCAAAAAAGAAATTCGAATTATGAACAGAAGTATTATTAAAAGTGATATTATCATGGATCCCTAATTAGCCCCGTCTTATCCCACTTGCGCGGGCGTCGTGAGAATTTGGTACAGTAGCGCGGTAGCGGGCGGCCGACGCTTGCGTCTCGCGATTTACTTTTCGATCGTAGTCGATTCGGTATCGAAAACTTGTAGTGTTTGCTAATTTTGTGTTCGAAATTAGCGTTTCGCGATTTCGTTTTCGATCGTATTCTATTATTGAAAACGGTGGAGTTCGTTAATTGGAATGTGTGGTAGACATCCTGGATTTGCTTTGGTTTTAGTTTAGTGTGAATGTGGATGTTTTTGTGTGTGTTGTGGTAGTGATAATGAGTGAGGATTGCTCTTATGAAAATTAATGTAAGTTCTACTAAGTAATTACACTTATGACCTTGTGATTAATATTGCGGCTGATTTGCTGTAATTTTTTTTATAAAAATAATATTTTGCGCAGTTTATTATTGCAGCTATCGTTCATTAGGTACTTACAACCAATAAAATAATTGCAAACTCTTTATTGTACAAAATAAGTAAACAAAGACAGACCAAGACCAGCAGCCCACATGCCTGCCCCAGCCTTTGAATAGTTTTTAAAAATAAAATGTCTTTAATGTTTTCTCATAAGTCTTTATGTTGTGTAATATTTGTCAATTGTGTTTGTTTACTTATTTTGTTCATTACTTACAATATTCAACTATTATGTTGTTTACAATTGTATTGTATTATCTTGTTATTTTAATTCAACGTTTACTCTTCCCTAAATAATTGCCAAACCCACCAATATTCATGTGTTAGTTTTATGGCAACAAGTAGGTCATGGCCCCCATCCACCCAATTTCGTGGTTTCGTAATTTTACTACGCGATCGCGTCAAACTAATACCGCGTGTGTCAAAGATCAATCAAGGAATAGTAGAGATGGTACACGTAGTACTTCCGAGTATTTACGTAACAACGCAAAAAAAAATTACAGCCGAGACTCCTTCTGTTAAAAAAATAAAAGTTAGTCACAAAAAAAATCTATGATAAAACCGTTTACATGACAAGAAAATTTGCATCATGGGATAATGTAAAGCTCGGCCATGTTATTATTATTTTTTTCAGATTAGTTATTATTGCGTTTTTCTGCTTTAGTTTTGGCTTAGTAGTTATTTCAATTTGAAGTAACATCCAACCAACCAACAGGGCTAAATTTTAAGTACAGAATTTGCAAAGAAGTGTAAAGAAGGTAAAGCATGTAAATGGAACGATAAAAATAATTGTTATTCACACTAATCTATCTACAAATTATACCGTGCAGTTCGCAACTGGAATGCATATCTAATTCCATACTATCATGAGTGTACTATGTTGGAAAATGCTATAATTATCGAGCGTAAGCTATATGATTAACTAACTATCATGAATATTTTGAGCGCACACGCTACAAATTCGCTTTCATGACGTTGCATAGTGGCATCATATTGCCTTTGAATTGAGATGAGTGTGACATTATCCAAACATACTCATTTACTTATTCTTTTTTAACAGCTACCTACGAGTAAAAATAATATGGAACTATTTTTATGCCTTAATTATCCATTTTGTGCCTTTGGAATATTTTTTTATCAAATTAGCAAAATAAATGCAACCTTAATAGCTGTCAGTTACAACCGTCTTATTCATTTCATAAAAGAGTGTAACTATTTCGCTTTTACTCTTTGACGTCGCTAAACGTTTGGAATCCACGGAAATAGCATATGAACTGACGTTTGGCCGCTCGCCAGTTTACAAATACTTTCTCGTTTTGCAAGAACAAGAACACCCTGTGAATAAGGGGCCACTGTGCGCTTTTATTGCTAGAGTCGTAAGGGGTATTCTTGTTTGTTAGCTAAAGCATCATGAGCGTGTTGCCAAATTTTTCTTTCAACGGGATAACTGAATGGGGAGTTTAGTAAAAATAAATTTACCTAACTAGTTCATTTTGTTTTTAGCGTGACGTCGTCGAACCGGTTTTTGGCTTGTTATTTCCAACTCTACTATCTCTTTTCGTCGTTATCAATTTTCGTTAATTTTTGAACATGGAATATTATTTGTTTTGTGCTCAAACTTCGTTTTAATGAAACGGTTGCTTGTTCGTGTCCCGGTTCTGGAAAAATATAATTCATATTCAGTTAATACGGCATTTTTTCAATTAACATCAAAATGTAGGTCGGAATATGAATGACAATGTTGTGCTAAAATTAGATTAAACGGCAACACTGCCCATCAAAACTTTTGACTAATCTTGCAACACATTAATTGTACTTCCGCCGACATCGGCAGTAATTACATGTGTGCACATCACATTATTGGGTTGCTTCTTGCAACACAAAACATGTGGCTGTGTTTGTAATTCGCCTGAAATCTTCCTGAAATATGGCGGCCAGTAGGTCGGAATTGTTTACGTACTTACCCAATATTGTGTCGTCTTTGAACGCACCTGAGGGGCTCAGGTGCACTGGTGCGTTTAATGCTATATGCCTCTCTTTCGAAATAGTTTGTTGTGAAAGAGATACAAGTAGAGACAAGAGATAAAGTATCAAACAGTTCGCAAGCTAGTCCATACTAATATTATAAATGCGAAAGTGTGTGTGTTTGTATGTTTGTCCGTCTTTCACGTCGAAACGGAGCGACGGATCGACGTGAGTTTTGGCATAGAGATAGTTTATGGGCCAGAGAGTGACATAAGCTACTTTTTATCCCGGAAAATTGCACATTTCCCGAGGGAACAACGCGCGTTAACCGAATTCCACGCGGGCGAAGCCGCGGGAAAAAGCTAGTATCACTATAAAACTAGGCTCTACCTACCCAGTCCCTTCAATATATCTTACTGTGAGGATGGGTGTGTCGGAGTTTGTTACTCTATCACGTTAAAACTGCTGAACAAATTTGGTTGAACACATGGATATCTTGTAATAATATAACAGAGTGGACGATTTAAATAAAAGGCATAGATTTAGAAAAAAGTCGAACAACAATTTAAGAAGGAAATCAGGGATACAAAGTATGCGCAATCGATTTGACAGAGCAACTGACTTCTTGCTCTGTCAGTCAGATAGAGGATAATTTGTCGCCAACATATACGATGCTTTTAATCCAGGAAAAATGCATGGTTCGTTGTCGAAGTTGCGTGGAATAGCTAATACATTAATATTTCCAAGTTTCAATGTACTTTAGCTCAGTTAAAATGTTATTGGTGCTAAATGGCATATCATAAGTACCTACACTGATCCATCAACCGTAACAAAAAGACTCCACGGTTCGAAATCAAACGCCAGCCAATTGTCAGCGGCCAGAGTTCATCAACACAAAATGATTCGACTTTAGCCTGGTCATTCTACAGTTTTTTTTGGAAATAATTCGATATAAGGCGAATTTTTGGTATACGGCTTTTATGTGTTAATTTTAAGAACCTATATTTTCGAACCAAAATTTGGTTCCGGAAGATGGTAAACAAAATGTACCCTCAAATAGGTTTTTTTTGAGCAAAATTTTATTAGTAAATTTACTGTCAAAATATGTTTGAATAATTCAGTTTTTAGACCCGCAAGCTATCAACAGGACCAATATAATCTAACAGGAAATTAGAAAAAAAACACAAGGGATTATTTCGTAATAGGTCTAATTTCTATTAGGAAAAAAATAAAATAAGATTTTTTTAAGTCACATATTATCAAGAAATTGGATTTTAAATAATTATCATTTAAAATCCAACAATAAATATGATTGGAAATTACTTACGTATTTTGTTAAACCGATGTAACATTAGCAGCAAAAATAAGTACAAAAAGTCTCAAAGCACGTTAAAAAGACATACCTAAACCTTAACTATACTAACCTTTTGTGCCACTATCGTAATTAACTTTATTTTTTTTAAATATGAAGCCTTTTTTAAAGTTCCTTTGGATTTCTCATGTGTTACAAAGAACATAAATAAAACTAGTAAATTATAAAGTAAATAGGCTTATAGCAATTTCGCCTGATTTTAAAAGAATTAATAAAGATTATTTTTTATAAAATTTTACCGTCGCGGTGATAAATTTTGGTGAATTATTGAAGAATATATTTGCAAATTACCTGACTTAATTTTAAATGCAAAAAATGCTTATTTGAATTAATGTTGATTTTACTTAGAGCGAAGATGTTAGGTGACTGGGGTATTAAAGTTCACAGGACTAGGTATTAAGAGGAATAGAAATGTCATGCCAGTTAACAACGCGGCCACTCGTTAAAAATCCATGTTTATCGAATTAGCCAGCAACGAAGTAAATACTCGAAAAAAATGGGCTATTGGAAAAATGGTGGTTCAAAAAGGGTTATATTGCATTGGTGAGTACAATAATCTACGAAAATCAATGAAAATACAAAAAAAGTGTGCTCATTCATAGCGGGAGAGGTGAAATAGTCGCAACAATTGTGCAAAGTACCTATATATATACACACGATAATATTTTTATTCCTCTTATTTTTATTTCTGTGTTAAAACCACTTTATCCTCATCAGCTCAGGCCACATATAATTTATAATCTTCCGCCTATCGTTGTAAATCTAATTCGCTATGGTTAATAGGGCTAAACAATATCAATGGTGTCTTGGCTCCACGAGTTCCAGGCGCGCACGCACTGATTTATAAGTAGTCCTTTGATCTACTTTGTTCTTAATGCGTGCGATTCTTAGAAGGACTTGATGTGGTAGTTAATTTAAGTTTTTTGGAAACAATGTGGGATTAAATTAATATTGTGTTTTATGGAAATAAAGTAGCTTCTGTTCAAATGTGACAACTTAGTCTTCAAAATTTTCCGAAGTATTTGACTTAACACCCCTGTATGTTAATTAATAATAATAAAGGTATTTATTGACCATAAAAATAAATTCAACAATACAAGAGAAGCAGTGATCCCCACACTAGGCATAGCCTGTATCGTGGAGATCCAGATCTTAGAGAATTAACAGAGATTGCGGCTCTTATTTCATGGAAAAGCTCACCACCTACCGCTTCCACATAAATGAATATTATCTATGTGTGTCTAATACGTCTATTAAGTTGTTTGAAATTACCTATTGGCTTTGTTGTCGACTAAACCATTGTCTAGAAACCATGCTCACAGGGCACAGCGTCATCAAAGTAACAGTAGCTATTCATTTTCCTGTTATTCACTGGCGTTAAGTGCTAGATAGTACGGACATGTTCGCGTGCTTGTGGCCCGATGGCCTTTTTTATTCGTGTCGTTCTACGACTACACCGCACCACTTACTATGATCGGATCGGATTCAGGTAACCGCTCTTCATTCTGCTTTCTTCTCCGCTCCACAACGTATTAGCGTTAGCACTGCGAGATTAGCGCAAGATTAAGGTGTTGGTAGTTCCTTCACAAGTTTGTATGTGACGCTCGGTAGAAGGCTGTTGCAGTCATTTGCCGCATTTATCAAAAAATCTTTAAAAAGGCAGCAGAGCGTCCCTGCGACAGAGTTCTACCTAGTCTAGGTATAGTGACCCAGACGGAACTTACAAGTCCTACTACCAGCAACATTTATAATTTTTACAAGCTTTTATTTACCTATTTATATATTTGGTCTCAGTCGTCTCAGATAAACTCTACATCGTCATTATCGTCCGAGCATCCCCATTTAGCTCCGAATCTCGTTTAGCGGCCTAACAGCCTTCTATGCAGGCCCATTCACTGACCGGCTGCTGCCAATTTACGCCTCATCCGCGCTTCTCTATTGAATTACTTGCTCACTCTGTGCGGCTGTGCCGCAAGTGATAGGCTGTTTGATTTTATTTTAAAATGGGTCGACATCTACGCTTGTTTTTGGTGTTTGCATTTCTCTTACATGATCAATATAATCCTAGAGCCTAGAGGATTGAAATTATCTTCATCATCATCATCATGTCAGCCGTAGGACGACAACTGTTGGACATATAACTCCCCCAAACCTATACTTCCTGTTGCTTCGGTTGAAATAACCCAGTTTTATTCATTTTCTATGTCTTTGCAAAAGTTTATCTTTTTATGTCCAAAACTTTGGATAGTTTCAGTAAGACAGTCGTCAGAACTCTTATTTTTGCTGAATATGAACATTTATTTGCGGGTGGTAGGACATTGCATACGAATTGCTACCACCATCTTGTCGGTAATTCTGCCTACGGGTTTGTCTTTTCTTAAGAGTCATGTTTTGATAGGTACTGCAGCATTTCAACGCTGCATGAATATTTCAAAATGCAAACTTTTAGCCCGAACACGTTAAACAATCGCGTCAGCAGCCAGGAAAAATCGGCCAGTAAAGCGTGACTTAAAGCACATGGTAACTGACCAAAAAGTTTGCATTTTGAAATACTCATGCAGCGTTGTAATGCTACAGTACCTACACATGTCTTATATAAAATTGTCTTAGTATAGATATATTGAAATGAAATGAAAATGAAATGAAATATTTTATTAAGTATTGTATTTCATTAAGTATTGATTTGCTCTTTGTGCGGAGTTTTGTCTGCGTTCGGAAATTTTACACTTTCCTGGGATGTAGCCTTTACCTAATTAATCAGGAAGAATTGAGCATTCTATTGGTGTATTATTTTTTTACAAAACAAAGTTTACCTCTTGTAGTATTATAGGATATATATGTATGTAGGTATGTTCCGTTGAACGTTGAATGTAAAAGTGGTTTTTCCTAATCCATCAGAACTTCTATAATTTGGACCCTACGTCACCAGCGTCTATTCAAATACTCTATTACTCAATTGCGGTTTCGCGATGACAACGATCTCGGAATAAGACCCCATTTTATAGGACGTTTACCTTAATTCTTTCATACAATTTAATGAGCGTAGGCTCCGAAAACAAAGCTGTCTTCATACTTTAATTTAAGGAATTTAGTATAGCTAGATCGTCCATGTAGAGATAAATATGATAGATACTTTTAATACCTATGTGAAAAAATATGGTGAAAGTGTGATGGGTCTATTAGAAATGTCACAGTTAGGGGCTGTTTCACGATCCATTGATTAGCGTTAACCGACGGTTAAATGGGATGCCGTCTCCGTCTATTCCAACAAAACAAATAGAGACGGCATCACACCTAACCGCCAGTTAACACTAGGTAATCAATGGATGGTGAAACAGCCCCTTAAAGTCGTAATTAATTTCAATTTAATAATGTTTTTTTTTATCTGATAATTTGTTCTTTTAATCTCTCTCTCATTTTAATTTATTTTTGTACGCCAATTGGCAAAACATGGTGAGACTATAATATTTTCTTTTAGCACTGTATACAGTTATATCTATGTTTAACAAATAAAATACTTTGACTTTGACTTTGACAACTCGAAAAGAGATCGGCACTGCCTCTACTCGATCAGTTCATTATTATTTGTATGAAACTTCATACTATTAAAATATGCATGGCCGGAACCAGGCCTCCCAATCAAAGAATTGGCCTATTAAAGGCAGTTAGCGCTTAGACTAACAATATAGTATATACCTACAGATGTTTCACTAAGATACCGGTGTCTTCTCAAAACAATCTACTGAACTGCAAATTTCAAGTAGACCAGTCGTATGCCAGCGGCTTCATGTTTATTCTTAGCAGCATCATATTTTGGATCTTGCAGCTGTTCCATTTACATTGCACCCAGAGGAGATCACCCTTGCGTCAAGGCCGCCTGTTGCTTACCTACCCTGTATTGTGTCAATGTACCCTGTTCTGTTTAATTGATGTCTATTTTTATTTATTTAATCCGTCTATTTTATGAATTATACCCGATTTTTCACACTATCTAATATAGTTTCTCCTTGTCTACAGCCCACCCCGCCTAAGAAACCTCCCCGAAGAAACCTATCAGTGTCTCCTACGCATGCCAACTCCCCTTCCTCTGGATACAGCTACGAATTGCGGCCGCATGCGAGGAGTCAAGACGATTTGGATGAAATACAGGTAAGAGTAGTACCAACAGTTCCCTCCCTATCCGACCAGAGAGAAAAAGACACAGCTTAGCGAGCAAGTAAAATTCTACCCCTCTGAAGGTTTTCGTTTACTGCACCATACCGTACCGACCGTAACCCGACACAGACACACCAATTGCTTTCAGCAATCACAACTCCATAGGAATTTGTACCCCGTTCTAATACGAGTATCCACAGTAAGCAGATGAATTAGAAAAGAATAAACATCATCATATCATCAATCTAGCAACGAGGCGTACCGCCACCTATAAGTACCGGTCTGGCAACGTCACGGAAAACCTACATACCTAACCTCGCATACAGTGCATTGTCTGTGACGAGCCGATGCAGGGTCACAGAAAATTTTCTACCACTGTACTGTACTCTCTTAATCTTCTTATCCCAAGGACATGTACTGCTAAACACAGGTCTTCTCCAAACTTTTCTATGTCGAACGGTTGCATGTCTTCTACATCCATCGGTATCATCTGTTTAAAAGTAGTCAAAGCCTGTACCTAAGTTATTAATGCATGAATTTGTGATCTGTTACATTAAATCCATACCTTTTACTGCAGAGCTCAGTATGCGTACCACTTCAACGTATCCAATAGTAAACGGTTTTTGTATAGCTTTCAATTGAAAGTATGGGTCACGGACATGTAACCTCTTAATGGACATTGTAGTCAAAGTCAATTATTTTTATTGTAGACCGTGGATACATGTTATACTAGCATTGCATTTCATCACCATGATAATAAAATAAATTGTAACAACGTCGTTTTTCTAACAAGGGTTCTCTTTTGTTACAGGGCTCTAAACATTACCTCAAACACGGTCGATCAGTCGACCAATACGTTGATGGTAAACTGTCTTTCTCTGAATTTGAGGAGAACCACAATTCCCCACGAGTGGCTCCGGTTCCCAACCCTCGCCCCAGCCTCAAACTCCGCTCACAACCAGTCGCCATCACTGCTATGTATGAAAACGTCGTCATAAAAGAACAAAATCCAAGAAGGAAACTTAGGAGAAACATTGGCCCTACACAAGAGAACCACGAACCGAGGATGGAGGATAGAGTGAGAAAATACTCGAACCAAGATAGGTCTTCGTTGGAAAGTCTTTTGGATGATCAGTCGATGAATAGTCCTAGTGATTGCGAGAGATATTACGATGGGCAGCGGACAGACATACCTTTGTCTCCTACGCACTACGAGCAACCTCCTACTCCTGACCATCCGCCACCAACTCCTAGGCAAGCGGAGAACAGCATACATGAAAGGATCAGACCGTTAAGCCAGGTTAGTCCTGATTGAATGTACCTACTTAGAATTTTAGTCCAGATGCTATTTAGGCACGGTGCTTATTATTTAAGTTATTTTCTTTACTTGTAGAAAAAGTACTGTATTTTTTGTAGTGCAATGCACAATTTTAACTTCGTTTCGTTAGGGACTTAAAGCTCCTTTTAGAGATGTCTATTAATATTCAATAGTCAAATAGCGACGATTTAACATTTTTACAGTGCTAGTTTGATATCTATTATAATTAATTGATGTCTCTTAGTGCAGCAGTTAAATTTACGGACAGGGAACTTTTTTTCAATGCATGTTATTAGCATGATATAATTTCTGACATGTTACATTTAATTGGACGCGTTTAATTGAAACTAGGAGGACAAATTTGACAAATATTTTTCAACAATTTCAGCTTATTATGGAGGTTGTAGAAGAAATAAGAATTAGAAAAAAATCTCAGGGAGACGTGTTAAACCATAGATGATATAATTTTTGCAATTCATGCATTTATTTACACTTTTGGTAGGTACTATTTTTGAATATGTATCTAGAATCCATTTTGCGAAGTTGCAAGGAACAATCTATACAAGATGAAGTGGCAATAGTGATTGGGATGAAACATATTAACTTCTGTTGAAAAAATCTCATTTGAGTCTTGTAAGATTGTAAATTTTAGCTTCACAAAAAAGACAATATCCTTTAACTGTATTATATCTCGGGTGCTGCTTTACAATAAATGTTATCTCTGTAAATAGAAGTATGAAAAGTATTCCTTAAGGTGCTATATTTTGTAGGAATAGCTTTATTGTTAATGTTAAAGATAGTGATTTATCAAAACCGTCATATAATTGAATGTACCTATAAGTATTATTGATCCAAAACTTTCTGCATAAAATAACAGTTATTGATTGACATTGCAACCCTTTGGCCAACCTGAAGTCAGTAAAATAACCTAATCATTTTCTCTCTGTGTCATATTAACGGATACTAGAAAGAAATCAAAGCGTAGAAAGAACGAACTATACCTACATAAAATAACGTGTGCTACAATATCAATTTCACGTTATAAATATAAATATTCAGATGCACAAATATTTTCGTCGCGTTATACAGTCCAACCATTGTGATTCGTAATCCACTGCAGAATGCTCTCACAGTAAAGCCCGGTTTCCACCGCGAGCAGAGCGGACTCATTAATACTTAGTTTAACTTACATCGACCGACTTCATAGAGGTTCGGTGTAAGTACTTTCATGCAGCCGATCATTGTACATACCTACGTTAAACTAAGTCGTTAATGAGTCTGCTCCGCTCGCGGTGGAAACCGAGCTTTATCGTCACAATGATGTACTAGATCCACCGCCGGCGAGTAGCCAGATGAGTGTTTTGTAGTACAGTCAGCATCAAAAGTAGCTGGTTACTTTTGTACTTTGTCGTTTCACAGCCACGTACTTAGCGCCATACAAGATTGACAAATGTGTTAATGTGACAGAGTAAAAAAGTAACCAGCTACTTTTGATGCTGACTGTAATTATGTAAATTTTTTCACTTGCCACCGGTGGGACTAGTGCCTGATTTTCCTTGTGAAGTTAGGGTCAATTTACACCCATCATGTCATCAAATGAGTCAAGCCAAATGGAGTACTCAAAGTTCTCATGTGACCCTAATGTGGCAAGAGGTCTTATTGTATAACACACTTGGAATCATAATCGTTTTCACCACTTCTTTCTGTCGCACGGTATAAGATGAGGGTAGAAAGAGATGGTGAATGCGATTGCGAACCTCAGTACGTTAGACGATATGGCCTCTGGTTACACGATTGAATCGATTGTGCATTGAGAAGGATGGTGATATTGTACAAATAAGTTATGCATTTTCTTTTTCATTATAACCCATTTTGACCTAAACGACTTAATGGTTATCTTTGTAAGATTTTACAATTACCGTCATGACAGTATATTGAATAGTTAAATAGATTTACCATGCGTATAATATCCTATTTTTATAAACTTTCGAATTTTATGAAGAAAAAATCTAATTTGTAAAAATGAAACTTAGACTGAAATAAGGGTAGGGATACTACTTACTAAAATTTATTTCAAAAGATATTAATTTTTTTAGCCGTGGAATTTATGTTCCGTTTTAATGATTGTTTATTTTGTTAATTTTTAAAGCTTGGTCTTGATGTATTATTTTTATTTAGTTGCTATTTTAATAAATTACTTTATCATTTATGTCTTGTTTTATTTTATTAAGTTTGCTGAAAGCTACGTACCCGCACTTTTATGGAGCACAGTTTATTCGTGTAAGTATTTTGATCGTTTTTTAATTAAGTATAGACTAGTTTTAATCAACAGCAGTATTGTAACATCATCAAATCAATTTGATATACTTAATGAACGTTGTTTTTTTTAGCAAAACAATCTTACATGTACTTAAACAATCTTGACATGTATTTCATCGGAAAATACTTCTGCAAAAGAAGTGACAGCAAGGGTTCTGACTATTGCATAACATTTTGATATATTGTTATTATGTACAGGTCATTTACTTTTAACCCTTTTTCAGTCATAGTGCATAGTGTCAACGTAAATGTATACAAATATTAGACCTTGCTAAAATAATGTAAACATGGTACAACACTTTTTGAAGTCGTTGAAAATATTATTCGTTATAACATTAATCCCTCATAGGTAAACAATATAAAACTAATTGATTCATTTTGTGGTAATGTACCTAAATTCGCGGGGCATGGAAAAGGTTTTTTTAAAAAACAGCAAAGATTGTTTACTTTATTATTATTATTGCTAAAAAATTAGTGTAGCAACCGCCTTATTCATAAAAAAGCTACAGACATTATTATTATGATTGTTAGCCCATTCTGTCCCAGCGCTTGAGCAAAGACGTCATAAAAAATAGGGTTTGTCCTTGTCTGGCCAAGGAGCCGACAGAGGGCCAGATAATAACAAGAATTCCCAGTTAACAGAAGCCATACTTATGAACGTGGGGTAAAGACCGAGCGTACTGAATGTTTATAAAATATAAAGTTTATGTAACGCCTGGGAAAATAAAGACGGCAATGTTTTAAATAAGCGTCATGTGGCAGTTGAATTACAGCTACAAGAAAGTATACAAGATACACCTCTAGCATGGTATCGGAGTAATTCGTTTTAACTCTTATTTCGTCTCATTCTGTATTCGTCACTCATTCTTTATTCATCTTGTTCGCTATCTATCCCTATCTTCTTAAAGTCAAAATACCATATACGGGACGCTATTTTTACACAAGTATTTACCTCGACGTTTCGGCAACGTTACAGTTGCCGTGCTCACGAGTAGACTGAAGTGTGGGGGGGTTGACTATGAGTGAGAATCACGAAAGTTTAAAATGTCCTATCTTCTTAAGTTCAATTCTGTAAATTGTCTCTATTCTTAATAAGTCTTATTCATTTTTCGTTACGGTCTTCTAGGGCTATGTTTTTGGGACAGATAGCGAACACGACGAATAAAGAATGAGAGACGAAAAACGAATGAGACGAATTAAGGTAACGGCGCCTATTACCGTGGTACTTAAGGAAGTTTTCAAATGAGTCCCAAAAATTAAGGGTATCAAAGCTCCTTAACAAATGAGAATATTTTTTTTATTTAAGAGCGGTTATTGAACTTTCAGTGTCGTAACTTTTTGGGCTCGTTTTAGTTATTAGTATTTGTTAAAATAATTATTGAAATCAAAATACCCAAATCTTCTATTACCGTGGTAATGGACAGGATGTGATCCTATTACCGCGAATTGAGCTTCTATTACCGAGGGTATAAAAAACAGCAATTTTTTACCATCGGTAAAAGGAACCCGACTCATGATTTGGAGCTTAATACCGAGGGATTAAAAAAAGGTAATGGCTTTGGTTCTGTATATTATATTGTACACCAATTTTTTTTTGAGAAAATTAAATTAAAAACTAAGGTATGATTCGAATAGTGTATCCAGCCCACTGAATTTTTTTATGCTTATGTCACCAGTAATAGTTTTATGTATGGCATGCTGAGTAAAAGTCACAACTTTATCAAAAAAATCTGCACTTACGGTACCCTAAATGTGAATTATTTTAACAGAAAAATAAAATGTCACTCGGTAATAGGTACTTCTTTTAGAACCTATTACCGACCCAAAGACAATTGAATGGGTCGGTAATAGATTCCCATACATTCTATTACCGAGGGTTATGCGATCATACCATCGTTAATTGGCTTAATTTGGAGTATTGTAAAATCTAATTCCGACCCATAAAAACAATAGGATAGAGTTGTGTTTGCATTACAAATCAAAAATACTTATTACATCCTTGGCATGTAACCAAAATTACATAACTGGTAAGTAAATATAAAATTTCATCGCATTATTTAAACAACTTGGCAAAATAACGGTTTCTATAGAAACTACAAATTCAGTATTGAAGTTTTTGCTAAAAATTAAGAGTTTGTTAATACTTTTCATACCACGGAAATAGTTTTTTAAAAGCGTGAATAGATCAAGATTGGAATAACTGTAACAAATTATATAAACGATAATTTATACCAGAAATAAAGCATGAAAAACCAAAATCACCACTTTAAGTATTACCGTGGTGTACCACGGTATTACAATCCATAGTTAAAAATGGCGCCTATCACCGCTGTATTTTATTTTCCATTTTAATCGTATTTCCGGGCCAAAAAATACACAAAAAGTATTCAGAACTCGTACAAAAAACTATAAAAAGCCATTTAAAAACCATAACATTAGTTCAATTGCCATAACTATTTTGTAAAACACTAAATAAGATTCGAGTCTGCTTGTATGTGGTGTCACGCGTTAGTATGGCAAATCCTCTTCCGTCGGTGCCATTTCGGAAAATCAAGAATTGCGAGATCTTTGATTCATTCACATACACTAGCGCTCATAGATCCGTGAGTCGACTAAATAAGCTTTTATCTTGTAAAATATTTTTTTTTAAGAAATCTATCGGTTTGATTATAAAATGCGTATTTTAAATTGCCGCGGTGATGGCCGTCGATTTCGATACCCCGGTAATAGGCGCCGTTACCTTACTCTGATACCTCTATGTAGAAAATATGAATTAGGAACCAGACACCTAAATTTATAAAAAAAACGATAATCAGACTCAGACCCCTGTTTACCCCCATTTTTGTCTAATCTAAACCTTTAAAACTGACTATGAGGCTTTAGAGCTTAGCTTTTAATAAAAGGTTAAAGCTGAAATACCTGAGGCCATTCTAACCTTAAGCAATCGCAGTCATAATAATATGGTGATTGCGGATATGAACGTGCCTAACCTTTGTGTCAATGATGCCCAAACTACTCTATTTTGACCCCGAGAGGTCGACGAAGATTAAAGTGAAAACCAAGGTGAAAACAAAACAAAATATGAAGTTGATTTTAGGTAAGTAGGGGTTAATGGGACAAATCGTTTTGGGACCTATTTTCTGTACTTAACATTATCGAAAAAGTTGGTGTTTCTTTAAAAATAAATAATTCGATCTATACAAGGTGGGCCCTGTAACAGGAGCAAAAAATTAAACCACAGCTTCCACTCTTAATCTTGAGCTAATTTAGTTCTAAAACTTTTGAAAATAACTTGTATTATGATCTCAATATAGTTTAAAGTTTAATTGGACAAGAAATGTATTGCGAAATCCGTCCTTTTATTACGTGACAGGCGATGTCATTTAGGCTATTGGATGCCGTACATTGAAAATACCATTTAATTTGTTTGGAATAAACATAATGATAAAATTACTTACTTAATTTTTGAAAGTTGCAGAACTAAAGTACCTGCCTAGTTCCATTTGTGTAGCAGAACCTGTGTTTTAATTTTTTGCTCCTGTTACAGGGCCCACCCGGTATACGGTTCTGTAAGATCCTCGCTAGATGGCGTTGCAATTCTGTACTGCTAGTGCACTCATAGTCAAAGTACCACAAATAGGTCTTATTACGCTAAAACAAACGAGTAATATTTACCTCGACGTTTCGACCAAATTACAGTGGCCGTCGTCACGAGTAGAGAGTTAGTGCACAATCTAGGAAAGGAAATAATAAAAAGTACGTATTAAAACATTCTCATGACATACTGCTTTGCTTTTACAACTTAGCAGGCGTTTCAACTAGGTAAAATTCCATGTTCCCACTTTTCCCACTATAAGTATTATAAATGCGAAAGTTTGTAAGTCTGTTTGTTATTTTGTTTGTTACTTCATCACGTCTAAACCGCTGAACCGATTTAGATGAAATTCGGTATACAGATAGCTTGAGTCCCGGGGAAGGACATAGGATAGCTTTTATACCGGACAATTGCATAGCTCCCACGGGATAGCTAGTGTCACCGACATAGCTTGAAGAATAATAATTATAAGTTGAAGTAGCAAAGGGCTGACCAAATTGTTCGAAAAACCGATAATCGTGGGGATTGTGGCAGGCCATCTTGAGAGTTGCGGGCAACTGGTTGCAGGTGGCAAGTCTTATTAAGAGGGAGGTTTTTGTTCAACTTGGATATCTAGGTACGTGACGATGATCAGTCCCTTTTCTTCTACAGGAGTACAAGCGCCGCTCAATGCTCCGTGACAGCCAGATTGACACAGAGTACCTCCTCCGCGCCATGTCGGTGGCTTCAGTCGCCAGTGGCGCCACCGATCGCAGCGGCAACACCGACAACTGCGTCGAGGAGTACGTGTGCGACGTGCCTTTCGCAGGTAAGTTGACCTTGAAAATCGAAGTTCGTATCATACTCTCTCACTCTCGTATTAAATAATATAAGCAGCGGCAGCAGGACGGCAAGATACGAAGTTCGGATTTTGCACTTCGTAACCTACTTCGGGCCTTGCGGTCAGCGCCAGCGGTTTTTTGTGTTGAGGCGCCTTCAGAGCCAAAGTCCTTGCTTTTGTTTACCTACTTGATTTTAGTTTTTAATTTTTATATGAGGGTTTTTATAGGACGGTGTAGTCGGGAAAAATCATTATGGACGGGAAGGGAGGCCCAGTGGAGCCAGTCCCGGATTCTCACCGGTTAAAAAACCCGACTGCACGTTCCAACTCCTTGGCGTTTATTACGGGAAGAGGGTTGGAGGGTCACTGCCAGCCTTAGCCTCTGATTGGGGTAGTTAATGGCGCAGCTAATGGAGAGGTGCCGATTGATAGATGAATAGATGGAGATTGTCACAAATTATTATCAGCAAAACCAATAAAAAAATTCAAACGATTTATATTAGGATAAATTATCCGCGCGCCGTTCAAGCTTCGCCAAATCTGTTACATAAAAATGTCAGGACTTTTAGGGTGACGTCAGGATTTCTATCAGGACATTTCATTTTTCCATATGGTGGTAACCGTAGTGGCACGCGACGTGTGCAGTTAGCGCTGCTTAGTTATACTTTTTTCAACTAGGTATATAAATAACTAATACTATCGATAGTAACATTATTTATTTAATAATCTTGCACTTACTTATGTTTCTTAGTTTAGGTGAAGAAGTCTTTGACTTTGAAATAAAGAATCGCACGTTCTGTGCCCCAACATTTAAAAATTATGTCTCGATATCGTATTTTTTCCTGCTGCTTGTTATTAAATGAAAAACATGTGCACCTAGTTTTGGCATAACACGAAAAAAGTGCACCTGAAATACAAAACAACGAAAATCAATGATAGTTCGCGGGGTGTCCTAATATCTGCCGCTACCGCGTAAAATATTTACCCGCTGGGAGGCGTAAATCCATGCTTTTCCACATTTTTCTGTTTTTCTATTTGCCCTGTAAATATGGCTACTACCGCTGGGTTGCCAGACTGCAAACAAACAGCGCCGACTGAAAATTCAACGGAATATTTTACCAATATTTGGTAAGTTCGACTGAATCTCTGATTCGGATAGATTTCATGTTTCCATTTAAAAGCTGAAACTTTTGGGCGCTTTTGCTTTACCTATATCACAGACTATGCGAATGTGAAGTGAGCAATCCACTTACAAAAGAAAATTACGCAAAACTTTTATTTCGTCTAACGTAAAAGATGAACGATACAAATAGGAGTGGGATAAACATAAGTATTAACCTAAATAAGTAAAAACATATCGGAAAACCTCATCTATATATATAAAAGGCAAAAGTGATTGACTGATGTATCAACGCACAGCCCAAACCGCTGGTTCTAGGGATTTCAAATTTAGCACGTAGGTTCCTTTTATGGTCTAGGGGTGCACTAAGAAAGGATTTTTTAAAATTCACCCTCTAAGGGGGTGAAATGGGGGTCCAAAGTTAGTATGGGGAAACAAGATTAGTTAGACTATTTTATTCGAAACTTCACAGGAGTACTCTTAACAACAAATAAGTAAACACGTGTTTCAGGTTTTTTGAGAATTCAACCCCTGAAAGGGGGTAATGTGGTGACAAAGTCAATCGAAAATCAGTCGTTGATATTTCAACGCACAGCCCAAACCACTGGACCTAGAGACTTGAAATTTTGTACATAGATACCTTATACAATGTAGGCATCCACTAAGGAAGGATTTTTTGGAAATTCTAACGGTAACGGGAAAAAACGGGATTTATATATTCGATTCCGAGTGACCCTATCTCAGTAACTGTACTAACTAAACTTCAAATTTGATTCACAAGTAGGTATTACATTAATTAAAACATAGATTTCAGGTTTTTTGGAAATTCCCAAGGGATAAGGAAAAAACGGGATTTATATATTCAGTTTAACTGAATTCTATGAACTATAATTACTAGACTCTTCAAATTTAGCATAGAAGTAGGTGATTATAATAGTAAACAACAGTTTTAAGGAATTTGGGAAATTCCCACGGGATAAGGAAAAAACGGGATTTATATTCAGTTTAGCGGGATCGATTTTTCATTTTACTGGTCCTAGAAAACTAATATTTTGCATATAGGTTCCTTGAGGAGTGTAGGGGAACACTACAAAAGGATTTCCCGAAGTTCTGACGGGAACGGGAAAATGGGATTTTTCGTTTTACTAATCGCAGAAGGCAGCAACTTGGCATGTAAGTTGCTTGAGAAGTGAAGAGAACCATTAAGAAATAATTTTCCGAAATTCCCACGGGAAAGGGAAAAAAACAGGATCTTTCATTTTAATGGTCCTAGAAAGCTGAAATTCGGCATGTAGGTTGCTTGGGGATTGTAGAAGAGCGTTAAGAAAGGACTTTCCAAAATTCCAACGGGAACGGGAAAATACGGTATTTTTCGTTTTACTGATCGTAGAAAACTCAAATTTGGCATTTAGGTTCCTTGGGGAGGAGTGTAGGGGAGCACTACAAAAGGATTTCCCAAAATTTTGACGTAAACGGGAAAAAACAGGGTTTATCGTTAGTATTATTGCAATTTTACATTAAACAGCATTAGTATTATTGTGGAACCATTAAGAGATAATTTGCCGAAATTCTCACGGGAAAGGGAAAAAATGGGACTTTTCGTTTTACTGGTAGAAAGCTAAAATTCGACAATGTATAGGAGCACTGAGAGAGGACTGTCCAAAATTCACACGAGAACAGGGAAAAACGGGATTTTTTTTTTACTGGTCGTAGATAGCTGAAACTTGGCAAGTACCTTGGAGACTGTAAGGGAGCATTAATAGAGCATTTCCCGAAATTCTTATGGTAACGGAAAAAAAACAGGATTTTGCGTTTTAGTGGTTGTAGAAAGCTAAAATTTCAAAATTCAAATGTATATACTGCACGTACGCTGCAAAAAGCTCTTTAACCGACTTCAAAAAAATGAGGAGGTTATGCATTCCGCTATATATATTTATTTATGTTTGTTCACCGATTTCTCGCTTAATTGTGGACCGATTTTTTAAATAATTTTTTATTCGAAATAAAATCTACTCCTGAGTCTACTCCTCCCCATTGTCACCAAATCAGAATCTGATGACGGAATCTCAGGGAAATCGAGGGCAACCCTCAAATTTTGTAGGCACGCATAACGTTTTTTTATATAATTATCTCGATTTATTTAAGTATTTGCGTCTGACTGACATCATCTCATGTTGATGAGCTGATGATGGAAGGTTAAACTCCTTAACGGTTAGAGGTAACGAGTTAGAAGAAGTTTCTTTAAACATCATATGCACGTATAGGTAGACCTTTAGTTGTATTCTTTCTGGTTATTCAGGTGAGCTGATGAGGGAAGGTATAACTCCTTAACGGTTAGGAGGACACATTAAGTACCTACACCAAACCAATCAACTCATTACGTAACAAAATTTATCAATACCTGTAAAACAGTATACTGTGACAGGACAGGCTGACAGACCTGAATTTGGCACACATGTAGATAAAGTATCATAGGAGTGCACTAAGTAAGGACTTTTCGAAATTCCCATGGGAAAAGGAAATATTTAACTTTTTCTGCTTCTTGGTTGTTTGGGGAATCTCTGGAAAAACAGAGTGGATTTAAAAAAAAACTATTAGTAAAAGCTTTTTAAAAATCGATACCCGAAATAATAGAAGCCTGTTTCAATTCAATCGCGGACAGTGTGGTTTTCTCTTGAATTTACTTATTCCTATCCCGCGGGAACAATCCTATGCCGCGTAGGTACGAAGTCGCGGGCAAAAGACGCACGTGGGTTTTCTAAAATTACACCCCTGACCTAAAGATGTGAAACAGGGGTACAAAGTTTAACGAATTATGATCATCTAGGTTGTTTTTTAAATTCAAAAATTTGCAAATATAATCCTCCGAAAAATCAATTAAAATACGGAAATAAAGATCATAGAAAGTAAATGATCTGTGTTACCCCAAATTTAACGCGAGCGAAGCCGCGGGCAACAGCTAGTTTTGTATAATATACCTACCTATAAGATCCGATTAAAAAGTTAAATGGTCTTTTCCATATGAAATATAACCTAATAACAAATCGATTTATACCTCATTTATTATAATTTATAATCGAACACTAGTCTGACTGTACCTACTTAGTCTAGATCTGCTGCGGTGTAAATAGACATACAAAACATACCTACATAGACTGTTAAAATCCCCTTGATACAATACAATACAATACAATATCACTTATAAATACACAGAGATTTTACTTGATTTTGGGCTTTGCCGTTGACGTGTAAAAAAGCTTTTGGCTTTTATTGTACCTACTTACATAAAAATTGTTTACATAGCTATATACCATTCTTCCACTTAATTATTTTAACTCTTTACATCATTTAATGACCAATGACATGACATGCCACGTTTCTTGATACAGATTGATCGTTCATGATGCGATTGGTATTTCTTATGCGCTTACGCAACGCATTTAATGCGTTCCTATTAGTTATAAGTACGCAGCAGTTAAACGGTCTAATTTGCGGTGAAACGAGAATTATTTATATAAACTCGATTGTATTGCTCAACGTGAAAATTAAAAAAAAACTGGTGGCTTCATTCTTGACCAGCGATTTGAGGCCTCGATTTTCGTCATACATATTAAAAATATTTACTACAAAGATAAATAACGAGAGTAATTGTAAGATTTATTTTAGTCATTATGTCTCAAAACCCGATTACCTTTACTTGCCCTGAAATTCGGGCCATACCAACGTTTGCCATAGAATATATAGAACTATGCTGTTTTCAGGATTTTTTTAAATGTCATCATATATAATGCAGTAGGTTAGGTTAGGTTAGTTTAATACCAACCCTGAAGAAATTACTATTTCAGAAATAAATTACTTTATGGCATATGAAAATTCTGGAAAACGATACATTCGGGCATATGAAATTCGGGCAAACAATATAGAACCCTCAAATAATATACATAAGGACCTTCATCGTCATTATAAATAAGGACCTTCTGTTTAGATTTCGTAGCAGTGGCGTGGCGTGGTGATAAATCGATTTTCACCGGGTTGCCACAGTTTTAACTTGACGCTAATAATGACAAATTAATGAAGCTTAAGTCACCAGCACCAATATCTGACACAACAAAGTGTGCATAAGTACCTGATTTGACTCTATTTCTTGGGCCGGTAGGATGAGACAGATATTTTTGCACGCTCCGCTGTGACAGATATTAATGCAGGTGACTGTACAAGAATGACGAAGTGTTGCAGCGGAAGACATACCGTCACTATTTGAAAAAAATCTCGGATCAGTACGCCAACAAAATTGACCTTGAAAATAATGTTTATAGAGTTCACTACGAAAAATTATCGATTTTGAGATACGAGCTTTTTCAAACTAGTGACATACCACTCTCCCACTTCTCGCTCTTTGGGCTGCCTAAAGAAATGTTTACTCTACGCTACTGTTTCATATTTTTACTACTAAAGTAAAGGGTCCGACGTTTAGAAATCTTTTATTGTTATGACTGTGTGAAAGTTTACAAGCGTATTTAACACAAAACGTGTGTTGTAAGAAAGTCGCTATATTGTGGAGAAACTTATTTAGGTATGAGTGGTTAACGATAGCACGTTACATACTTAGCAAAACTACAGTTTAATGCTATACCAGCATAGCCTAGTTAAAGTTATGCGGTAATTTGAGTAGAAAGTTGGTAGTTAATTGTTAGTTGTAACGATCGTTCGTTAGTCATTTTAATACTTTGATCTAACGAAAGCGGCAGTGGCAACTTCTTAGCCCATTTTTAGGGTTCCGTACCCAAAGGGTGCTAACGGAACCCTATTACTGAGACTCCGTTGTCTGTCTGTCAGTCTGTCCGCCTGTCACAGGGCTCTATCTCTTGAGTCATAATAGTCACAGATTGTGCATTACAGTGGCCGCTATGACAGTAAATACTAAAAACAGAATAAGATTGAACTATTATCAGAATCTTTAGTTGTATAAACAATTTAAAAATATGTAATTTAATTAAAATAAAATAAATATTTAAGGGGGCTCCCATACAAGAAACTTGTTTTTTTTTCCGTTTTTTGCTAATTTCTAATGTTGTATAGATAATGGTACGAAACCGTCGCACATAATGATAATGGTACGAACAGTCCGACTCGCACTTGGGCGGTTTTTATTTATATACATAGAATTTTGCATTTGCAATATAAAATCGAAATAAAACTTATACCTATGTATATTTTAACTTCCGATTTTTGCCAAACGTATAAACACAGAGTTTTAAGAAGCTTGGAAAGAAAGAAAGAAAGGTTTATTTTGGCTCCATGTACCACCTAAAAACTAAGACTAAAACTAGTACTTAAACTATGTTACCTACTTGGCAGCTGTTAACGACTTAAGAATTTGAAATATGTAGGTAACGCTCTCCACAATACAAGGCATTATCCAGAAAGTACCAGTACATCGTCCAAGTACCATTTATCAGCTGTAGTGCCGAACTTGAATGCTTGACCCCGTTACACTACAGTGCAATTAAAGGCACAATTACATAGCCGTAATGAGATAGATGTGATTAGACCGTACATATACAAAGCGAGGCTGTAAAATGGTGCAAGAATGAACGTTACTTGAAATAGGACTTGATTTGTTAGGGGGAGCTTTTGTTCAGCAATAGACGTCTTCCGGCTGATGATGATGACGACGGGTAGGCCCGGATTTAGAGGCATATAGGTCTCGGGCCAACGAAGGAGTGGAGGGCCTCAGGCGAAACACGGGTGAGAAAAAAAATAAGTTGCTGTAACGTCCAAATTTGGATCCTTCCGTTGTCCCCGGATGTCCTGCCCTGAACCCGGCCCTGGTGGGTCCTACTTGAGGTGAACTGACGACCTGGTAAAGGAGTCCGTCCGACTTACGTGATTGTTGTATTCTTTAGCCTTAATTCAGCAGTGGACTATTTCGACTAACGATGATACACTACGTTTACTTTTTAGGGTTCCGGAGCCAAAATCGCAAAAACGGAACCCTTATAGTTTCGCAATGTCTGTCTGTCTGTCCGTCCGCCCGCGGCTTTGCTCAGGGACTATCAATGCTAGAAAGCTGTAATTTTGCACGGATATACATATATGTAAACTATGCCGACAAAATGGTACAATAAAAAACTAAAATTTCCTCCCATAGACGTAAAGTGGGGGTGATTTTTTTTCTCATCCAACCCTATAGTGTAAAATTTGAAAAAAATCACGATAAGTATATCAAACTTTCAAGGAAAATTATAACGGCTAAGTTTACTTGAGAATTATTAGTACTTAGTTTAAGAGTAAATAGCAGCCTAAGGTATAAAATATACCTAAACTTGGAAGATTCCGTATAAAATACGAAATCCTTAGAAAAATATTACTTATTTTTTTCCTAATGGCTATAGAACTCTAAGTACGTAAGTAGTAAGTCTCCGACACGCTCTTGACCGGTTTTTATTTATTTGGTATAGAATAGATTACACTCGTACAGTATTTGTAGGTAGAAAAAACCCAATTCAAATAAAAGTGCAGAAAAATCTCAAAGATCTAAGCGAATGTCCCTTTTGAAACCAGTTTTTAACAATTCCCATGAAAAACCATCATCATATTGTCAGCAGCATTTTACACAGCGTGTAGCCTCTATTTGAAAGTACAGCGTGTTTTTTATTGCTGCCTCACGCGCAATATTACCATCGCACGGTCATTAGAGTACCGTGCAACGTGATGAAAACCCCTTAACTCCGAACGAGTAAATAGCTATATCAAAAAAGAAACTAGTTGTACCTAAACAGAGTGCGTTAATGTACGATCTGTAATTGTCGACCTTTGTGTATTTAACGACAAGAATGTTCGACCTGATAATTCGTGCCTCTATCTAATATAATACTAAGTAGGTACTTATATTATAAAAGCGTGCGTGTATATGTGTTGTTTCACGCTACAACGGCTAATCGGATTTAGGTGAAATTTGGTACCTATGTAGATAGTCGGACATCCGGAATAACACGATGTAATGTAATGAACATGACTTATAAATGAATAAATAAATAAATAAACACATAGGACACTATCGAAAATAAAAACTGAGACATGGATGCACAGAAAAACCAGAAAAAGAGACCAGCGCTGGGAATCGAACCCAGGTCCTCAGTAATCCGTGCTGCGTGCTATAACCCCTACACTACCGCTGGGCAAAAGTAACAAATTTGGAGTTGAAATAAAAAAAAACAAACACTCCAAAAAAAAACCATCATACATAGGACACTGTTTATCTCCATATTCCCACGGGATCAAGATAAAATGTCTTATACAAGTTTTGGGGATTCCTATGTAAATTTAGTAAGATTCTGAAATTTCAATTCAATTTCTGAATCCAATTTTTTACGCGTACGAAGCCGCGGCTAAACACCAGTACGGCTTCAGGGCAGTGTATAGATCTACCTTACCTTACCTTGATTACCTTAGAAAATCTCAATGTATATACCTGTGTTTTCTGTACTGCTTAATGTGTTGGTTTGCAATAACAATAAATAGTTCTTGTATTGTATTGTAAAGTTGCTTAGAAGTAGATAAATAGACCTGTGTAATTCGTTAATCGAATTGGCAATAAGTGAAATCACAGTATGTTATTACACACCAAAATCTACCTAAAGGAAATAAAGCTCACAAGTGTTTGTAAATTTATTTATGGTGTCAACTACCTTACCTAATTATCCCAAGCCGGTGTTTCATCGGCATAGCGTAGGTATTTAAATGTACGGAATCTTAGTCTTATGCCACTTTTGCGCTTACCAAGTTTTTATTTCTCACTTGATTACGGTTTTCACGCGGCCCTTCACGACTAACCAATGGTTAAATATTAATTTGAGTGAGGCAACCTTAGTGGCATTCCGAATCGCGTGTGGATTTATGTATACACGACAGCCAGATGGCCTAGTGGTTAGAGAACCTGTCTACGAAGCTTGAGGTCCCGGATTCGATTCCCGTGTCGGGGCAGATATTTGTATGAAAAATACGGATGTTTGTTTTCGGGTCTTGGGTGTTTAATATATATTTAAGTATGTGTCTATCTATATAATTATATTTATCCGTTGCTTAGTACCCATAACACAAGCTTTGCTAAGCTTACTTTGAGACTAGGTCAGTTGGTGTGAATTGTACCGTGATATTTATTTATTTATTATTTATACACATTATGATAAAGAGATCTCTGCCGACCTTATTCCCAAAGAGCTTAAAGTTAACATGCGCGTGTAAAACAACTTTGAAAATGAACCGTTAGTCT
This sequence comes from Choristoneura fumiferana, assembly GCF_025370935.1. Classification (NCBI taxonomy): domain Eukaryota; kingdom Metazoa; phylum Arthropoda; class Insecta; order Lepidoptera; family Tortricidae; genus Choristoneura; species Choristoneura fumiferana. The sequence goes on from NC_133486.1 coordinate 7,341,846, forward strand.
ATTCGCCGAGAGATGATACTACGAACTGCAAAATTCAAACTTCGTATCTTGCCGTCCCGCTGACTTTTATACTATTGAATACGAGAGTGAGAAGGACGGAACGACACGAACTTCGAATTGGTAGTAGTCCCGTTGGTCACCGCGCTGAATTTTGTGGTACCTACCGGGCACTCAGTTCTTCTCAAACGTTCGACCCGGGCGAACGAGCGGACTCATGTTTTCTGACTCCCAATTCACTAGAATGGACGATGAAAATAACACATACATAACAATTTCATTAACCTACTTAAACTTTACCCATGTATTTGTACGTTAATACTTTACCTATCTTGTTCACAATATGAAACAAGAATTGGCGAAAAATCGTGCGCTTCGTCTCAAAACATTTTATGTTTTTTTTTGTCTTTATTAATGCAAAAGCTAACCGTTATTTACCTGACTTTACCTGATGCAGTCCCTACCGTAAAACAAAGATACATTTGTCGTGCTATTTTCATTAAGGCCCACCGCAAACTCATTTAGGTTGATTTGATAGGCAAACCACAGACGTTTACTGCTCATCTACCTAAAAGATGGCGTTTGTTCGATTTACACAACTTTGGTACCTAGCTTCAAAACCCATTTTAAATTTAGTATAGATTTACAACGCAAAGATAATAATATACTTGCATAATACCATGACTACCGAGGAAAATAGTGGTTAGGGACCACTGTCACTTGGGTTTTTCTGCGGATCTCCTAATTCCCGATTTGATCTCACATACAAACTATAAAGAGCCATACTACATAAGTAGTCCTAAAATTTGCCGACCTTGAGTGGCAGTGGTGGAGGCCTTGAAGAACTGATGGCCGTTGGGTTCACGTTGGGGTAGATGTTTCCTTGAGTAGCGATCATCCTGGTGTTGCTGCTAGGATGATGATGGGGTTTCTTAAAGTGGGATCCATAGACCCCTTAGGGGTCCGTAGCGTCAGGGCTCAGCAATAACTCAGATAAATTTGGATAACATTTAACAACTATGCACTAACAAAATGTTAACTATGAAACTTTTATATACCTTTTTCCCGGTGATATTTCTCCATTTCTTCCGTGGATGTCGTAAGAGGCGACTGAGGATATAGGTTAAGGTATACCGTAGGCCAACCTGTCACTACTGTACCGTTTTTGTCAAACTTAAAACCTAAAATTGCTAAAAGTGGCTTCAAAGTTATATTGGAATACAGGCGTGATATTTGTGTGTGTATATTTCTCGTCAGGATTCCATGGAATAATAAGTAAAATTTCAGTATCAATAAATTATGCACTAATAAATGTTAACTATTAAACTTTTAACCAAGTACTTTTTTCCTGTGATATTCCTCGTCAGGGGTTCATGGAGCTATTAAAAATTCTGAATACAACCCATTATTGCAAAAAAAAAAAAAAAACTTGCCTAAATGAAGCAGGGTAAACTATGAATTGTATTTTGAAATTTTAAGCACTTTCTACACAATAACGGAAATCTTGTCCTGCGTACATTATTTAAGTAACTCGACACCTCACTAAACTTATAACTTAATTACACTTCTCACCCACTTACCCACATTCGATGCAAGTTGAAGCATAACGATATATCCTTGTTCATGAAAGAAAAAAAAGACGGCGGTACGGCGCCAGAGTGCGTTTTATACTTTTTGCGTAAGTATCGCGCTTTTGCGTACTATCGAACCAAATTAATCTTAACCCACTGTGGAACTTTTTCACAGAAAATGTCGTACTGCCATCACATTGCCTAACCAGCGACTTTATTATGAAACTTACTGTGAGTAAGTTCTACGTTGGGCCAGGAATGAAATAGTTCTATAGCGTATATCGTAAATTATTTATTTTGCATTATTTTTGTACCTAGATAAAGACGAAACTTGTTTAGTGGTTGTTGCTGCAATTTCAAATTGCGCTAAGATAAGTTGGAGATTTCTGAATGAGATTATTTTACCCCACACGAAGTTGTACGTCACACTTAAACGGAGAAATAAAACTTGCGCTCAGGTTTATCTTGCACTTTATCGTTAAAGCGTGATTTTTTTTAAATTGTATATTTTAACCCCCGACGCAAAAAGAGGGGTGTTATAAGTTTGACCGCTATGTGTGTCTGTGTGTCTGTCAGTGGCATCGTGGCTCTTAAACGGGTGGACCGATTTGAATGCGATTGTTTTTATTTGAAAGCAGGTTTTCTAACGGTTCAGCCGTTTTTGAGATATTGAACTTTAAAGTGACAAAATCGGGGGTTGTCCAACTTTTGTTGGTTAGGTTATTTTTAGTTTTATCCGGTAAAATAACATGATCGATGGCAACTGCAGTTGATATACGAACAAATTGAGTTTCACAATCACTTCAAGACAAAGCTGGGTATAATAAAATTGGTCTTAAAACGGCAAGTTTAATTAAAAGCCAATCGGCACTTAATTTTATAATTTGTATATACATTTATGTTATCATATAACACTATTAAACCAACGTTATAAATTTTAAGCACAACTGCAACGGCCCCGGAGAAATATCCCGTATTTGAGTATTGACCATTTTGGCGATTTCTCGAAGATTTCTAGAAGATAGTGTTTAAAATCAAGACAGTATAACTAGCTGTTACCAGTGACGTGAACGATAAGATCTCACAGCTAAATTGAAATTCCGAAATTACACTAAAATCAAATGCGAATTTCTTTAAAATTCCGTCGTGGTCATCATAGGTAAACCGCAGAAACCCCAATCTACAGTAGAACCTTTTCACAATAAAAATCCTTGCTGAAAACAACGATGACTTACTGAGACAAGGTTGTAGAATAGAAATAATTTTATTCATACACAACTCAAAATGGCATACCAAGATTAGGAAAATTATGATTAAAGGTAGTTAACATAACAACAGGGTAGGTAATTGTTAAAGTAGTTAACAACAGGTTGTAGGCACTGCAGGTCGTGCTTACGGTGGTTACAGTGGTGGCAGTGGTGGTTACGGTGGGTGGTGGTGGTGGTTACTTTGCACGAAGAACACCCGTGTAAAATGGCGTTGTCGCCATTAGCAGTCGAGATTTTACAATTTTACATGCGAAAATGCTGATTCCAATATATGTTTTATGTAAGTTTACTGTGTGAGTCATAATTTAGGTCTGCCTAGGGTCGATGCGATGACGTGAATCATCTGTCAGTTATTTCGAACTGGGATACTGATACTGATAAAACAAGCTTTCCGGTAAGCGTTGGGTTATTACGATGTACATTAGTATTAAGAAAAACCTGTAGGTACGATAATTTAACCCATATTAAGGCTACTGATTACAAATACAAGTGGAAATGTATTGCAATTTGGAAAACAAAAAAATCTTGTATGCAGATAGTCTTTTTATACCCACGAGCCCACGACGGAACGAAGAAGGTATGTATGCATACATATGTGTTTAGGGTGAGAGGTTGTTTGTATGTTTGTTTGTGCGCAAACGAATGTTCCCATTTATCTCTAGAACGGTGGGACCGATTTAGTTGTACCTCACTCAAGTCCGTTACAAAACTTTTTTTTTCGAATAAAAATATTTTTCACTTATATCCGTAATCAGTATAGATAGGTATACAGTCATTTCATACAGCCACGTGACACATGCCTAATTAAAAATAAAAAAACCAAAAGACCGTCTCGTCATGGTCGGGGAGAGGCAAAGGGAAGACGACCCACAAAGCCGGCGTCGGTGACGCGCATGCGTCGACGCCGTCTGGGCGCCGCCTCGCGCAATGCGCACGGGCATACGAGTACACAACTAAATGTAAGTGATAATGTGTGGAGAATATTATACTTAAAAGCGAAAATTTATGTGTTTGCGTGTGTGACTGTTGCTCTTTTAATACGGCTGGATGGATTTGGATGAAATACCACTTTATATTATAAATTCGAAAGTTTAGTCTATTTGTTTGTTTGTTACTTCATAACGTCGAAACCACTGATTCAATTTAGATGAAATTCGGTATACAGGATAGTTTGAGTCCCGGACAAGGACATAAAGTAATCTAAAAGCCAGTCAAAATTCCGCGTGACGTGCCGTGTGACACTTTTTAGGGCCACTGACTAAATACAGTTTAAGCCCGCTCATTTTGAGAGGTAGGCCTGTGCCCAGTCAGACGTGCAAGGGCAGGAAATGATAATGATGACTAAAGCTACCAATCCAGTCCATTCAGACGTCTCTTTTTATCACTAGGCGATGCTTTCAACACATTCTGCCAGACATAACAAACCAACTAACTTTAAGCATACATAAAGTTTACGCGTGAGCTTAAGTTAAAGGATAAAGGTTAGTTTTGCGATGGTTTGTGTCGTAACGTGTCGCAGTCCGTGCGACGCGACATGGAGACGACAGACAATTTCACGATTGCGCTAGGTCATGAGTTAGTCTCGCGTGCATAATCAGCTAGGTACCCTTTCAGTTTATTTTGGTTTTCGAATGTAGAAGACACATGCATTGGAACGGGGTTTTGGGAGGGTGCGAAGTACTAGGTGGGTGTAATGAAATCTATCGCAGCGCTCATAGTGGCCAAAAGAAGAAATAATCTAGGCTCTGTCATCTGTCATACTCATATGAATCTGTCATTAACAAAGCAATTTGTATAGACTTTAACTACCTAATTTTAGTACCTAATAGATGTTTGTGTTATGATGCGAGCTTGAATTATTGAACACTGTCCCTGTTTTGTTCTTAATTCCTTTACATCTCGGACAATGTCCAGCAACAATTTTCCTTATGAAACGGTTTGTGGTTGAAATTTTATATTGAGCGATACTCACAAAACCGGTCTTCAAAATGATACTCATTTTGATCTGAAAACGATATTTAATTTATTACTAGCGATATAAGAACAATTATATAATTTTACTATTATTCAAAGAAACCAATAAGATAGCTTTATCTTTTAGTTTTACAGTAAAAGTAAAACTAAACATGAAGTAAACAACCCCTGACATAACGAAAATAAAACACACTTTTTGAATAAATTTTACTTACCTCATTTAATTTCAATGACTAAAAATGAATTCGCAAACTTTTGTCCATCCAAATCACGGTTAATACGTTATAGGTTTGATTTTGGTCACAATTTCACGATGAAATTTCAAAACGTCAGAGCATCAGAGCCAAAAAAGTTGCGGACGCTAGGTGGCCAATAGACCTTACGAATAGAAATGGCAGGCCAGCATTAGCTCTCCACCGCCAAAAAAAGCTAAGCTTGAGTGGTTGTGGTCCAGCGCAAGCTTATTCCTATGTAAAAAATCATCATCGTCATCATCATTGGCCTATCTTAGTCCACTGCTGGACATAGGCCTCTCCAATTGCACGCCACTGAGCACGATCTTCGGCCACTCTTATCCAGTTACTGCCAGCTACCCTGCGAAGATCATCGCTCCACCTAGTCTGGGGGCGTCCCACATCACGCTTGCCGCTTCGCGGTCTCCACTCAAGAACTCGTTTACTCCAGCGGTATATAAGAAACACGTGCGTTAATCTCCAGACGTGGCCAAATAAGTGAGTAAAAAAAATATTTGTGATGCTGAAAAGGTACCAAGTCATCAAAAAAATCCTACTTATTGTGTTTGTATTCTACGGTTTTTTCATCATCATCATCATATCAGCCATAGGTAGGTCATCCACTGTTGGACATAATTATGCTTCCCCCATAGACCTCCAGTTGCCTCGGTTGGAAGCGGCTTGCATCCACCGTGAACCCGCAACTTTAACCAGGTCATCCGTCCATCTCCTTGCTGGACGTCCTACGCTGCGCTTGCCGATCCGCGGTCTCCACTTGAGGACCTTCTACTGTTTTTTCATTCAACTAAATTTAGTTAAGCTACGCCAATTTTTTTATGTTTATAGAAACTTCGTCATCAATTTTTACAACTTGCAGCCATGTCGATACATATTTAATATCTGTCATTAAATTTTAAAAAAGCTCTGCTATGGTAGTTGGGCTTTAACAACTCTAGGTTCGGCTACAACAGTGCGTAGCTGCGCGCGCGCAGTGCGTTGACACAAGCCCACTGTTCCGTGTTATTGATCGTATCGATCACCAAATGATCCTGATTTAGAACTACAGATTTAGAACGGTTGGGAGAAATTAGTTTTTTGGTTTGAGTTTACTCAACTACGGTAAAAAGTAGCCGTTAGGTACTTAACGCACTCATATAAACACACCGTTTTGATTTTTTTTCCTATGTAGGTACACATTTGGGAACAAAAAAATCATATTAGGACTTTTATTGTATATATGCCTGGAAATTATTTATTAATCTTAACAATTATAAAAATTATGACTTAGTTTATTCTGGCAATTTAATAACGTTCTTATGAATTATATCTGTAATGACTTGTCAGATGACAAAACCTGTATTTACTCTATATTTTGGTTTGTAGCATTGGTGTAGGTACTTTTATAATTCCAATAATTGCACAAATTAAGTCAATACTTTTTTTAAATAGAGTCTTTAATAGGAGAATTAATCTCTACCAAGGAATCTTTTCCAGCTAGCATGGTATTATGATGAACATTTAAGATTTTTCCAAGTTTTAAATTAGGGTTGGATTTGGAATAAGTGAAGTGGATATAAGATGACTCTATGTTAGATTAAAAAATGTCGTTTAATTTTATGCACATTCACGGTCAGCCAGAGAACCCGGCCACCATTTTTAAAATAGGTATTTAAATTTCTAACATCAATTCAATGTCTAAAGTTCTAGGCTTCTAGCTCAAATCAATGGAAATTTAACAAACCAAAAATCTTGAACTTTCAAAACCTGTTCTGCAAAATGATACTACTTTGTATTTACATAACTTGTCAGATTTATTACAAGCAAGTATTTAGCTGTACCAGTTTTAGTCAAGCATATCATAAGAAATCATAATGAATTATTTATTTAGAACTACATCTATACTGCGTCAAATACGTTTAATTTTGTATTAATTGGTCTCAAACTGTGGTAACAATTCTGGGTGATATTACAGTCGTTCCAAATCAACCCTCGACATTAAATCCTTATACTAACAATCAAAAAACCTGCTAAGTGCCTGTCGGTCCATGCGCAGAGTAAGGTTCAGTACCTATACCAATTTGCGATAAATATCAATATTAATTTATTTACCTACTAATCGAATCAATTAGTAAAGGCTACAATTTGTGACAGTTTTCGTTTTCAATTCGTTTAGTGCTGTACTGGGGATCCTTTGGACTGCCATATTTTTTTAAGTCATAATGTAATGTTAATACCAGTGTGTTTAATCACTATGGTACAACTGGTGGCCTCTATGGAATAGGATTTATTGTTAAAAAGAAATGGATGACATAACTCCTTTTTTCTGTGAAACCATTTATTTTTCAGAATTGTTATAAAACAAACCTAACCTAACCTATAGAGTTCTACAAGATGACCATTTAATAGTTTATAAAAAATGTACCGTTTCAGCGAGAAAAAAAAATATGACTAATAAATAATAATTATGATAAACAAACATTTTGTCTGCGTGACCAAATTACGCCTTTCTTGTAGTAAGAAGAACTTTGGGTTATTTTTTAGCTATTTTAACTACGGAACCCTAACAACAAGCCCTTGGCTCATAGAAGTTTACCTGCCCCTACGTTTACTAAAAATACATTTCATAGTGTATAAACACGACAAACCGACTAAAATTAAAAATCAGAGTGTTCAAGCGATCTTGTAATAGCGAGTGGCGTTATAAATTTGGTCGGTTATGCAGCCTGCGCAGGCGGCTGTGGATCGCTGCCTGTCAGTTGCCTCCGCGCATCGATCGAAGCTGCCGCGTAGATCCCGATCAATAGTTCTCAGTGATTAAGTTATCTTAAGTGTAAAGACAGTGGTTTCGGATACATTTGGAGTTTATTCACCCCCATCTCTAAATTAATGATAGGTTTGTGTCTTGCGTTATCTCTGTAATGGCTTTTTAATTTATGTTTTTGATAAGAGCGATAGTGATTTGAGTATTTGTGTTAGATGTTTCGCTGTTATTATTGATCATTTTTCAAAAATTTGTAATCGGAGTCAGCTTATCGCTAACGATGACTTTATCGCTAATGTTAGCATCGTGAATCATTTGTATAACGGTAGCTTAGTAAGCTGCTAATTATTGACACGTACCTATATAAAATTTGACACCATTTGATAACTTGATAAGATTACATAATTCGCTATCTGTATCTGTTTGGGAAATAATGGTCGGTTATGTCAGCCAATTAACGGAATAGGGGCATTTAGCGAGACCCTCCTAAATGAAAACATTGTGAATTATGTAAGTAGCGCTGCAATTTCTGATTAGTAACACGATTCTAATTAATATTTGGTAGCTAGTGAAATTATCAGTGAGAAAACTAATTTTGTAGAAATGTAGAGCTTACCAGAAGCAGAGCAATAACGGAGAAAACGTCCAACTTGGGAAATTCGGAAGTTGTAAACAACTCCGTAAATATAAAGATCTGGCGGTTGAATAGAATTTTTAGGATTTCTTTGCGAATTTCTTTTTACATCGTGAGCTACATCTGCGTTGTATAAAGAATACAGTGGCAAAATTTCATGACTATAGATATAGCGGTTGAGATTTCGGAATTTCATATGCGAACATCCCGATGCCATGTAAATATCTGAATAACAAGTAGCTTTATCTTATCTACATAACAAATTTCATCCAAACCCGTCAAGCCGTTTTAGAAAAGGAAGAGTAACAAATAAACATACATTTCAATACACACATAAAAACATTCACAAAATAAACAGACGAAATCTGTAGTACGCTCTACCTACTCAACACTGTTATACCTATAGACATACTATACCTACTAAATACTAAGAGTAATATAACAAACAATCAAAAAACAATTATTTGTAAATGAATTATTTATGGATCTACAATTTGTTTTGTTGACGACGCCTGTTGCTGTTGCGTTGTTTCCGTTAAATGAATTGTTTTTTTATGAATGACATTCTAAATTTACTTCATACCAAAACGACACTCAGTTATGTAAGTATATTAAGACTAAAACTTCATTCACTGTTTGCGATCCTATCTCTTCGCGTCTTTCTTTACCCTTACTTTATAGGTAGGTACTGTGGGGACTGTAACTTGGTAAGAGCTTAGGTACTGGGGATCAACGCGCGTGACTTTAAACTTAGTTCAAAATAAACAACTTCTTCAATCATTTGGATTTATTTCAGAACTTAAAAATACATTTACATAGTATAGCACCAGCCGCTTAGGCTATCGGGAGCAATCTGCGCTCCGGCATGTATACCGCTGTCAAACTGTTTTTAAAGTTATATTCTAGAAACATAATATAAAAAAACCTATCAGTTTATATAAAACTAGATTAATCTAACCTGCCAGGTGGTCAGTTTTACCACCTGCCAGCGGTATACAGCCTAGTTCCTACATATCCCTCCTTCCTCACAGAGGTGGGGACCTACTCTACGGCCCTACCTAACGGGGACATTACAGACAGAAAAGGGTCTTTGCTAAAGACTAGTCACATCCTTTTCATGAAACTCTAGTCTATGTTATTACAATCATAAATAGGTTTATATATTTCAAAATTTTCAAATCAAGGATGGGACTTCGCCGTCCAAAAAAACCCCGTAACAAAAAAGGTACGGCGCCTTTTCAGTAAAAAATTATCCTAGCTACGAAAGACGCGTGACATTGCCTGTGCAACCCGACACGTCATTCTTGCTTCTGAAACACCCGTGTCACATTTACTCTTTGGCCATAATGCCACTAGACAACGGTGCCTCATGGCAAGAATATCATACTGCCAACATCTGCACACTCGCATATGTTGCTAGCATAATCTGTGCATGCTGCCAACATCCGCTCTACTAGCAAATGTTGCTAGCATAACGTCTATGCTGTCAGCATCCGCTTTAACAGCAGTTGCTGCCAACAAGACCCACTTGTATCTATTCCTAGACAGAGCATTAGGACAGCGGTAACTGCCATAACATTCCATCTATTACCGGAATAGATGAGATGCATGCAAACCCAGGCCCCTCCATGAGGTGCACCTGAGCTTTCATCCAGCTCATGGTTACCAAGATCAATGTGCTCACCTAAAATACCGAGCTGAACACATCGATTTACCTGTACCACTATCTACTTTTTTTTTGTTTCTAAAGACCAAAAATTCAAATCATTTATTGAAAAACCACAGGATCAAGTAAATTCAAATTAAATATTTTCATATATTTCTTCAGCAGTGGGGGGCTTCATGCTTCATGGCTTGGCCCTGGTGTTCAGGTTCTTGTTTCTCAGCACCCCGAGCAGAGTTGCCGTTCAACAACGACAGCAATAGCCGCTGGGTTTCCATCTTATTCTTATTTCACAGCCATGGCCTCAGTGTTCCATCTTATTCTTATTTCTCAGCCATAGCTCCAAGTTTTCCATCTTTTTCTTATTTCACAGCCATGGATCCAAGTGTGGACCCCTGGGCAAGCTCCATCGGCGATCCCAGTTGGCTGTGTGAACTTCTGTTGCTTGAAAACTATTGAAAGGCACAGAAAATCAATCATTAAATACACCATCAATTAACACCACATATTTCTGGGCATATTGAACACATGAAGGTATGAAGTACTCCCACATGCTGAGATAAACTAAAACTACTCATTCTTTATATATAGAAATTCACATCATATATGATTACAGTTCACATTGGGAGATGTATGAACAGGCAATCTCATATTCGTGAAGTTGAATATGTAAACAATTAAATTAATTTCAAAATGTAAATAAAAGTTATAGTTATTGTTATTTGGTGCTCCAGCGATGTCGTCAGACATCAGTTTTGATAAGAGCAGCTGGGAGCTGCCATCAGTTTTCATCAGCCACTGCATGGCTGCTGCAGATTGCCATCTCATTTCTGTATTTAATTAATTGATCTCCCAATATGAAAACACACAAAAAAAACATATATTAGTCACATAGTAATATTACAACACACATTAGTCATATAAATTCATTATATCATTAATAGCATAAAAGGAAAGTAAATTAAATTAAATATTATTAAATCAACATAACCTAACTAACTAAACTAACCTAAACTTCACACTATTATCTACAAACTTTCCCTACTAAAAAACTTCTTCAGTCTATTCACATTCACTAAGTCCTGCTTTCCTGATCGACGAAGCCCCAATCTACGAATAACATAATTAACCCTACTGACTCGCCTTATCACCCTATAAGGCCCCTTAAACAATCTCGACAATTTAATAGACTTATCAGTGACCCTTTTGGGGCAAAATAACATTACCAGATCTCCTGGCTCGAATGAAACTGCCTTAGCCTTCCTGTCATACACTGCCTTCTGTTTTGCCTGGACTCGTCCTATACGCTGCCTTATTGTCTCAACCAAGGCTGCCTGCCTGTCGCATTTGACGCGAACTGATTCTGAAACATTTACACAATTAATACTCAATGCAATATCCGTGGCACACAAAGGTTCCCTACCAAACAAAACTCTGTAAGGCGACACTCCTGTCGTTCTGTGCTTACTCGAATTATATGCAAAGGTCACCAACGGTAACACAGAACACCACACTGACTGCCGGTCTTCGATATATTTAGCCATCATGGCCAATAACGTGTTATTCGCTTTTTCGACTAATCCGTTGCACTTTGGATTGAAAGCTGTAGTATGCACCATCCTAGCGCCGAACTGTTGCACCGTGTCGTGTACCAAACGTGCCGTAAAGACTGTTCCACGGTCTGCCAATATTTCTTTTACGCCTCCATATCTGCACAGTATTTCCGTCACGAGGAACTCTTGTATCACTTCTGCCGTGACTCTGGGAACGGGCTTGCACACGAGGTATTTCGAAAGATACTCTACCGATACGATTATGTATCTATTTCCTCGGTCGGATCTGCGAAACGGGCCAAGAACATCCACACCCACTCTTTCAAATATTTCGGAAACTGGAATTGGCATTAGCGGTGCGATAGTCTTGTGCAAATTCCTCTCTTGACACTTCTGACATGACTTGACGTATGCTTCTACTTTTTTTTCCGCTCCGACCATAAAGTATCTGAGCTTGAACTTTGCATAGGTTTTATATAGACCCAAATGTCCACCGGTCCATGGATCGTCATGTAATTCCTCCATACAAACTGTGAACAAAGCGTTAGGTATAACCAACAAATTTACCATAGATTGTTCGACCCGGGTTTGCTTATACAATAATCCTCTCTGTAAAAAAAAACCACGATAATTAATAATCTGTTCATTTCGTAATCGATTAATTATGGGGCTGCAAAATGCATCTGCTTCTTGCTTTGTTTGAAAATCTATCAAACTAATCGCGTATAATTTTAATCCGTCTTCTTGTTCTGGAACGCGTTCTATCTTTCCTTCTGGCTCCTCAAGTAGTGGATTCCTGCTCAAAAAATCTGCAATTACATTATCTTTTCCTTGACAATATACGATATCGAAATTCCAACCTTGTACCGACAAGGCCCACCTTGCTAAGCGTCCATTCATATCACGCTTACTTTTTAACCATACCAATGCTCGATGATCCGTAATTACTTGAAATTTAAGTCCCCATAAATAACTTTTAAAATAAGATAAGGCCCATATGAGCGCCAAACATTCCTTTTCGGTTACAGAGTATTTTTGTTCTGCTTCACTTAATTTCCTTGAAGCGTAGGCAATTGGTTTCAATTCTTCCTTTCCTTGCATCAGACAAGCTCCAATAGCATATCCACTGCTATCCACGAATAATCGAGTTATTAACCCTTCATCTGCGGAATAATAACCCAAAATCGGTGCAGTCGTAATCCGATTTTTCAATTCTTCGAACGCCTTTTGCGCCTCAATTGACCAAATAAATTTCTTCTCCTTCTTTAATAAACGGGTTAATGGAAGTGCCACTTTTGCAAAGTTTTCGACAAATTTTCTATAATAGGAAAATAACCCTACTACCGCACGTACTTCTTTTAGGTTACTCGGTGGATTCATATTTTTAATTGCTTCCACCTTCTTGGTATCGGGCCCAATTCCTTCAGCTGAGACTTCATGTCCCAAAACTGTCACTTTTTGATACCCAAATTTACACTTGGACGGCTTAAGGGTTAAATTTGCTTTTCTAAACCGCAACAAGACTTCTCGTAACGCTCCCACAAATTCCTGAAATGTATTTCCATATACTAGAATATTATCCACATATACAATGACATTACGGTACTTCATTCCTGCGAGCACCTTATCCATTACTCTTTGAAATACTGCTTGGCTGATTTTCAATCCAAACGGCAGTACATTGAATTCGTACAATCCTGAGTGCGTCACGAAGGCCGTTTTCTCCTTGCCTTCGCCTATGGCTAATTGCCAATATCCGGAATTCATATCCAGATCTGCAAAATATTGTGCCCCTTGTAGACAGCTCAATAAATCATCCACCCTTGGGATGGGATACGAATCACTCTTTATTTTCTTATTCAGTGCTCTATAATCAATACAGAACCTTGGGGGTCCTTCTGGTTTATCCACCAACACAACTGGTGAAGCATAAGGGCTGTTCGACTCCTGAATAATCCCATACTTCAACATTTCTTCCACTTGCTCCTCTATGATTTCTCGTTGTTTCGGCGAAACTCGATAAGGAACTTTGTGTACCGCTTCTTCATCAGTTGTCTTCAATTCAATCAATGAATCTCTATAACAACCTAATTCTCCTGCTGCAAAAGAAAAAGTGTCCCTAAAACTTATCAACATCTCATTCAATTCTTGTTTAAATTGTTCTGGTAATGCCTTATTAACATTAAATTCTACTTTTTTCTCTTCAATTGCTGAAAATAAATGCTTTTCATTGTTTTTCAATAAATCCACAAAATACAAGTATTCGGAACCTTTTAGTGTTGTTTTATTTGAAGTTTCCGATACTGGCTGAATAGAAAAATTTATTTTTCTTTGTGTGACATCAGACATTGAATTGAATGGGATTGTCAATGAATTATTTAAAATTAAATTCGCTACGGAAAAATCAATTATCGCGGCATGCTCCGCTAAGAAATCTTGGCCTAAAATTAATAATTCTGAATCGTCATGCACGACAAGCAGCCTTGTTTGAAAACAATTATTCCTGATTTCCAATGACACATTGGCTGATGCCTGGATACCGATACGGGTACCTCCGACTGCTCGAAGCGGGAAATTTGGAGTCTCATCGACTTTCAATTGTAATTTTTCTGCTAAAAAATCTGAAATAACTGAAAGAGAAGCCCCGGAATCCACCAACGCATCACATACTACATTATTTACAACTACATTAATAAATGGGGCTCTACGTTCTTTATTACTAGCATTACTATATACATTATAAGTTTCCGACACCGGAGATGATGATGTCCACGCCTGATTCCCCCGGCGTTCTACCGACGTGGATTCGCATTTGGGTTCCCCCTATAAGTTGAGTTGCCGTAATACGGGCGCCGCTGCTGATACGAAGTCGACGGGGCTGCTGCATTGCTTTGGTATCCCTGACGCTGCTGATATGCCGCTGGCGATGGACTCGCACCCGCCGTGTGGCCTTGATACCATTGACGCTGCTGCGGCATTGGCTGTAGCTGGCGCGGCCTCAAATTATACCTTCCGTATGGCGTGCGAGATGTTCCCTGCTGAGGTTCTTGTGGGACTACCGTTGCTGGCGGCGTTTGCGGCGTGTTATATTCAGAACGCGGCGTGAGTCCGAGAGGTGGAGCGTCTCCTCGCTCCCACGAAAGTTGCTGATCTTTTGAAACATTGATCGGCAGCTCCACTTTCTGTGTTTTCATGTTCAACTCTGTATTAAATACATCACACAATTGAAGAATCGTTTTCCTTAGCTCATCTTTTGACGCGAATAATCTGGACGCTAAATGTGCTTGCCATTGCGAATTGATAGACTTAATAAAATGCTTGATAAATCTGCCATCTTCAGTGATCCCTGCTTTCAACGCTAATTTCTCTAGGTCATAATAAAATGATAGTAGCGGTTCTTTCGGCTCCTGCTTTCTATAATAAAAAGACTGTGCATAGTCTTCTTGCGACGGGAATTGTTCTACTAATCCCTTCTTTATTAAATCATACGACTCCAACGTCGTGAAATTGGCCTTGTACCAGGACAACGCAGGCCCTTCTAAGTAGAGTGCGATCGCTACTCGCTTCTGATCTGCGGACCAATTCTTTATGATCGCAATAGTTTCAAATTGGTGGATAAAATCGTCCACATCCGAATATCCTGCGAATTTTTCCGCCATCTTCTTTTCTTCTGCGTAATAAAATTTATCTGCCCGCAAATTCTATTAAACACTGGGATATAGGCAAAAATAAAAATAACTCACAGTTGCTTCCTCAAAAATCGATACATTTACCAAATTGCTTCACTTTTCATGCGCTTTTTTTATCATCAAAGCTCGTCTTTTCTTAACAATCGTCCATAGACCGCTGGAATCGCTGCGGTACTCCGTCGTCCTCTGAAGCGATAGCTAAAACATAAAAAGTACACCGACCGCGCCTAACTCCACCACTTGTGGGGACTGTAACTTGGTAAGAGCTTAGGTACTGGGGATCAACGCGCGTGACTTTAAACTTAGTTCAAAATAAACAACTTCTTCAATCATTTGGATTTATTTCAGAACTTAAAAATACATTTACATAGTATAGCACCAGCCGCTTAGGCTATCGGGAGCAATCTGCGCTCCGGCATGTATACCGCTGTCAAACTGTTTTTAAAGTTATATTCTAGAAACATAATATAAAAAAACCTATCAGTTTATATAAAACTAGATTAATCTAACCTGCCAGGTGGTCAGTTTTACCACCTGCCAGCGGTATACAGCCTAGTTCCTACAGTACCTACTCAATTGTTACAAAAACTTAGATGAAATCTGTTTCGGATACCAAATATTTGTAACTATCCTAATACGCGCATAACATACTCAAAGTTACGGTATTAGAATGTATGATGAATCAGTATTGATTTTGAATGTTTTCTTAAGCTGTCGGCCGGCCGTTCAAACATTTATTTAACCTCTGATAGACGCATGTGCTCTATCTATTATAAGGTCATGACCATTCGCTCACGTTCCTGTATTATCATTAATTTATAGTGCTTTTCTATTTAAACATAGTCATTCAATTATACCAAGTGTAGTCAAGTTAATTAGATCTGTGTTATGTCTAACGCACGCACAGTGCAATTGCAATCTAAGTACACTCTCTGTCAAATCGTATTGAAATTGCGCTAGAAATAAATTATGGATGCGTTTGTGAATTTTTAGAATGATTATTTAAAATTGACCAGCAATTGACCTCTGTCTGACCTGATGGTCAGGGCAGATGAGGATGAACATGTAGCGCGCTGGTTCAGACAATGGTAAGCGCTTTAAAAAAATTACTAGTATGGCCTCAAACGGTTGTTAAATTTATTGGTTCATCAGTTAGAGTGACAACATTTTAATACACAACGACACTGTTAAAACTGTAACACGTATGCACCTATAACAATATTGGCAATGTCTTTGAACGCTGCCACTTCTCTATTCAACGATCGTGCGGATATTTTGATTTAATTATAATCTAGTAAAGGTGCAACACATAAAGTTGAATAAATAACGCTAGCCTGTGCCCGTGGCTTTGCCACCACAAAAATAGTTCAGTTTTCTATTCTGTGAGAATTTTTTAAAAGTTTGTTGTCCTTTTCAATTAACTTCTATGATACTCAACTCAATGCACGTAGTTTTAGTGGTTTAGATTAGAGGAAAGAAGGCAAACATCTATTTACATAATATGGGTATATTTTATATTTGATACACAGAAAAAATACATTAAAAGTAACGAATCTCACTAATAGTAGGTATAAATGCGAGAGTTTGTAAGTCTGTTTGTTGGTTTGTTTGTTGTACCGATTTAAATAAAATTTGGTACATAAGATAGTTTGAGTCCCGGGGAAGGACATAGGATAGTTTTCTGGTTAAAGACATTTATTTACTCAAAAGAAATATTACATTTAGCTTAATGAGTAGTTTATAAAAAAATGTAAATAAGTAAGTATTTAGTGTACAAAAGCAATGATTATTCGTTAGTTTTTAATTAGGGAAACTGCATAGTTCCCTCGGGATAGCGATAAACGAATTCTTCGCGGACGGAGTCGCGGGTAACAGGCTAGTAAATAAATAAATAAAGGTATAAAATGCTAATTGACAAAGTAAAATAATATTAAGAAATTACTTAAGCAAGTCAAATAAACCTCAACATTTTTATCGCGATATATAAGTAAGTGATCACAAAATTCATACTTTACATATGCCAAAAAAGCTACAATTAAATAAACACATATCAACAATAATGTTAAACAATCGAAAGTTTACAGCAGATATACAATTGTTAAACACGTGTGATACATAAACACCGAAATCTCGGTAAATTCAACAGTTGATATTCTGCCAAACCGACTAATAGCGTGATTACGGCTGATTTTAATTTTAACAGATTTTGTGTTAACTTCTATTATTTTATATTTCGTAACAACTCTCAATCCCATTAAATGCATTTTATTTATGTAAAATCAAGTACCAAGATTCACAAGTTCATAACGCCACATGTCCATTCCTATCACGTAAAGAGCTAAAATCTTCTTCTGCGAGTCTTAACACTGCAAATTATCTTGGTCAAAAAACATACCTTTTCAAATCATAACTTAGCTATTTCGTGGCTAAAAAAATATGTCACTGGTGTTCAAAAAAAAATGTTCTGTTACAGTTCTACAGCTCTACATTTTTACTAAGACGTAGAGTTTGTAGAGTTAAATTCGTTGTTTTATGGCCAACACTGGGCAAGTGCCTGCTTCCTTTTTATGCTACATGCTCTTGCCATCTCACTTGGAAGCTTTTAAACCTCATGCCATCTCACAAACAAACTAACAAACAACTCAGTTTTGATCTTTTTCTATTTTTATCTAACTTTGTAATGCTCTATCATATTCTATATAACTAATTCATAAGTTTCATATCCTGCTGGAGAAGGATCGCAAAGGCAGCAATTGCGGTAATGGGCGACCACTCATGACCACGTCCACTCCGTCAGGAGTGTCCAATTCAGAAGAGAATTCATAACCCATAAGTTATTATGCCTCAAACTTTAAACAATCTTGTAAAATGTTAATTTGCCAAACGGTAGTTCCCTTTGCTCATACAAGTGCTAACGGCACTTTAGGTGTAAAAAACTCTTACCATGATGAATGGTGCCCTTGTTGTTGGTTTTTATCAAATGATGGTGTTTCCGGTACTCGAGATGTGTTAACGATTCATTCTGGGCTGTTCCGGTGTGAGGTGGGAAGGCATAAAAAATTAAAGGTAACATCTGGGAGTATAATTTATGAAGGCAGGAACGTTTTAAGAGTAGTGCGTTATTTGACGACCGGATAGCCAAATGGTTAGAGAATCTGACTACGAAGCTTAAGGTCCTGGGTTCGATCCCCGGCCGGGGCAGATATTTGTATGAATAATACGAATGTTTATTCTCGGGTCTTGGACGCTTAGTATGTATTTAAGTATAATATGTCTGTATATTGCCTAGTATAGTATCCATAATACAAGCTTTGCTTAGTATGGGACTAGGGCAATTGGTGTCAATTGTCCCATGATATTTATTAATTATTTAAGGAACAAAACATTTTCATAGCCAATTTTTTGCCATTTTTAGCATTTAACGTCAGAAAGCGACAGTAAAGTTCAATGAAACGCCCTTATTATTGCTCTAAATACTCTTATTTGCCTAAGTTATAATCAGACTTTTGCTAGACAAATTATCTTGTCGTAAGATATCTATTATACTTACAGTCGGAAAGCCTAATGTATTAAAAGAAGGAATGACAAACTGGGGTGAATGTATAGTGGACAATATTTACTGTGATGCGTGTAAACTATAAAAATATCATGGGTCACTTGACACCAATTGACCTAGTCCTAAACTAAGCAAAAAGGCTTGTACGATGGATTCTAGGCAACGGATAAACATACTTATATAGATAAATACATATTAAACATCCAAGACCCGAGAACAAAGATTCGTATTATTCATACAAATATCTGCCCCGCCCGACCGGGGATCGAACCCGAGACCTCAAGCTTCGTTCAGTTATTACACTTGAGTAACGAATATTTGATGTGATAATCATACATTACGCGAAGCTCTACAGTTTACCCAAAATACGATACATACATAATATTCAAAGAGGCATTCCAGATTTTTTTAAAGCTACTTAACGTCACTTCGTCATGAATGCGTAAAAATTTCGTATTAACTTCTGTCGAACCTGACTTTAAGTTGACAAGCGAAGAAAACTACTATTAAAATAACTATATAAAGTGAGAGGTGATCAACAGACAGGTTTGTTGATTGCTTTTAAATTACCGATAAAATTTTAAACTGCCGGAATGCAGGTCATGCAGTTTTTCACACCGTGGCCTTTTAATTTCCCACGAGAAGTTACTTCTTAGTAGCAAAATTGTCTCATTGAAGAAATATCATTCCAATGTTTAGATCCCATTAATATTATAAATGCGAAAGTTTGTGACTATGTATGTTTGTTAAGCACTCCTTGACGCTAAAATGGCTAGATATGGCTAGACGAAAGAACTTTTTATCCCTATATTACAAGGGATCGGAGTAAAAATCAAAATTTCAACTACGGGACTAGAGACCAGAAATTTGGCGCAGGCATTTTACGTGAAATGTTAATGAAGACCACGAATTAATTTTAGTAGTAAATTTCGGGAATCCCTATTGGAACTTAGTACAATCTCGGCATTGTAATTCAAATGGACTTGATGGTTTACGCGTGCGAAACTGCAGGTAAAGTGTAGTTGAGAAGAATTTTACTCTTAAAATCATAACATTCAGATCGCCGTTCAGGCCCTATCTTGCCGTCCCGCTAACGCTTTATATTATTTAATACGTGAAAGAGATGGGAGCCCCCAGTTCAAACGTGTAGTACATCAAGTGAGAGTCCTACGATTTTTTATCACATAACTCGTTCTGAGTTAGTGACAGTCAATTACGTCCTAGTATATTCTCAGTAGCAGCTCCTGTACTGCAGCTTGTAGCAAAAAGTTGAATCCGATCTACACACTTACAAAGGAATGTTTTGAATGCTCGTATTTAAATAGCAGGTGGAACTTACTTTCTATGTTACTTCAACTGTAGTGTCGAGATTATTCCGGTTATCCTTTACTTTGTTTGGATGTTATTACCAGGTCATTACTGCTGTCTGGTTATCACTGTTTTTATACCTAAGCACTTACCAACCGCGCCTACTAATATACCACCAATGTACTTTACACTACACCTACCACCATGAAAATCCTGACAGGACGAGCTCCTTCCATCTCGTTTAAAATGAATACTTTTATTAATAACTATGTAATTTCGCGAAATAAAAAATGAATAAACGTGTTTATACACGTTGTAGACTACCTACATAATGTTTCAGAAATAAGTTGATCATTCGCGCGTATTCATATTTAGCAAGCTCTACTCTACATATTTCATACCTTTTTGGGTAAGTACTGTATGTAAACACTAGACACGTACTTTAATGTCAACTACAACTATCTTATCTTAATTAGAGAAGACATTCCCTATCTTTATCTCTAATAGACTATTGTGTAACTTTCTCATATTTTCTTACTCAATCGCTAGTAATCGCTACACTTTAAAGTGACTATTTGAGATTTGTTCGGACGATTGTGATCGAGCATTCCGTTGTTAATGGTGCCAATGTTTTGGCTTTTGTCCACTAATACGCAGCAAATGACCAGTTGACACAACAGATAACACACCACGTGTTGTGTAGGCGTTATAATGACTCATGGCGGGTCTAATGATATGATGTCTGGTCGAGTTAGAAACGATCAGCAAAAAATACGAGAGATAGCGAATTGGCTGTTAAAAATTATGAAGTGACGATTTAATGTGATTAAATGTAGTTGTCAGCATCTCGGCCTAAATACGTCCCACTGCACGACATAAGCCTTCTCTGAGAACGAGAGGGCTTGAACCGTAGCTCCCACGCGGGTCCGGTACAGATTGGAAACTTCACCAGCGGGGTGTGTACCATTGAATCGCATCGCATGTGGGTACAAGTTTCCTTCAGATGTTTTATTTTACCGTAAATTACAAAATGTAATGCAATTTCGCCCATGAATTCCAAAAAGTCAGAGTAGCGAGCCTGGAGCCCGAAGTCGCGACCCTCTACTTGGGTAAACAACCAGACTACCGAGTACGTTGGACCTTGTATTTAGTTCTAAGTAGAGAGTAGTTAATGTCAAATAGAATGAAATAAACTAGGGTCTTTTATAATTTATAGTTACACAATATTGACAGTGCAGTAGCGTGCAACGAGTTTATCGCGGTTTCGCCACCGGACGCGCTCGCGCAGGTACGGGATACACGCTCCACTGCCAGACTGTGTCCATGGGTTTCACAAAAGAACCATGGGTATCGTGCAACCTGTGTGTATTGTCTAACGCTCTGACGTCCGCGACCCCATTGACCATCTCTTTCTACCCTCGTCTTATACCGTGTGACAGAAAGAAGTGAAAACAATTGTATGCCAAGTGTGCTAGACAATATATAAGTTCTGTTGTTTGTATACAGATTCGTCTCGTTAGTTTACTAAAGGTGCTGATAAACTCAAGCACTCACTTGAGATGAGCATGCATCCGTCCAACATTATCGTGATTAATAAAAATTTTGAGAATCATTTACAAGAGCGTTCAATATTTTATGATAAGCACTAACTTATTAAGGACATTACGAGACTACTTTGCCGGTGTTTCCTTTTCATGTATGGAACCCTAATAAAAACGGAAGTATTCAGTTCCAATCGTTGCATTGTATCCTTATCCTCTTTACCTTTAACTTCATGTCAAAAGTAATTCGTGCTTACTAAAGAACGTCACCAAATTAGACCTTGAAAACGTAAAAATAAGAATAGTTATTTACTGGAATCATATAATTTGCCCCCATTCTTCCCACTCGTCATGTTTCCATGAACTACGCACACAATGCACTCGTCATTATCAAGAACTAGCAACAATTGATCTTCCCTGCTTCCCCAGTCGTACCAAAACCAGGGTCTCAAGGGGTGACCGCTTAGAATCCTGCGGGTCAGTATAAGCTGGTGGAGTTTTGGCCTTTAAATGGACCCTGCTGTTTGAATCTAGTGACATCATCTACAATACAGGTCACGACCTTCGTTTGCTCTGGATCTGTCATGGGAACACTGTTACAGATTAAATGGAATCGGATACGGTTATTGTGTCTTAATTTTTATGGTTCGGTAGTTCTGAGTCATTTTGCTATTGAAGTACTTATACGCACATTAGGAGGTACCGAGAATTTGTACCAGTGTTGCGTGACGAATGTAATTGCTGTTTTATTCAAATTTATGCGTTGTTCCGAGTACCTGAAGGTATTCTTGGTTGACAATGACGTGTGATGTTAGACACTTTTTGTCTGTACAATCGTCATCAGAATCATTATAACGGAAAAAGTGCTCAAAAGTGTCAACGTGAATTGAGTTCAAATGTTGTTTGAATATTCTCTGTTAGGATGTTTTATATCAGTTCCCGTATTGTCTAACCCTTTGACGTTTGCGATCGCATTCACCATCTCTTTCTATCCTCGTCTTACTTATACCAATTGAAAAACTAAAACACCTCTTTTCCTTACAACTTTGCGATCACTCGTATTTCCCACAAGACGAGTATATCGACTATAAAGCCTTAGGATATTTTTACAACCCCGCTTGCAATTACTTTACAAGCGCCATTTAACCTTATATGGTCGCTATTAGTTTCTCTTACAAGCATTCTACTATTTACTCCATCCCACAGTTCTCGGTATATATCGTTAGCTTTATAATTCCAAACCTTATCACAAAGGGCTTTAAGTTAATTGACGTCTGTGTGTCGTCACTTATTATCATTGTTAATTTCAGCAATGTAATCCTCTTGACAATTGCTTGATTACAACAATTAATCGCAATTGAATGGAATTCATTGGACTTCCTTCTTCAACTATATTTCGACATAGTGCACTTTATTTGTACTACTTGCACCAGTTAATTGTAGAGTAACAGTTGCTATTATGTTTTGGCTTTGTATGTTTGTTTGTATTGTAGGCAATAAATTTCTCACAGTATTTTTCTTCTTCATTGAGATGATAGATTACGTCATACCATTTTTGATCATTTTTAAGCCCAAGGAGGGTCAAATTTATTATTACTATGACAAATCGCAATTATTTTCTTACCGTGTGAGAAATCGCGGATCCCCTCGAAACCCTTAAAAGTGAAACGTAATTTGAGGAATGTCCCCGGTAAATCATGAGTAATTTCGTAGCTCAGTGGCTTGACCTATTTCTTGAGCCCAGACTTGCTCTTTTATCGACATTAAAAACTTGATTTGACTAAATTCAATTATTAGAATCAATCTTCCCATTTCCTTGTTCTCAGACCAGGAGTCCATGAATATTTTTAACCGTTAACGTGCAAATGCATTATCCTCTAAATTTCCATTCAGCCGCCATTCTCCGAAGGCAGGAAGCGCGAGGTGCGTTAGCGCGATCACGCCTGCATTAGTAATGTGGTGATGAAATTCAGTTAGCACCGCTAGCTCACCTTCTATAGCTGCAAGGTCACCTACTTCATCGGAATTTTCTTTTAGATTACCTACTTTTAGTTTATTTTAGATATTTACTTTTTCTATATTTACATTACCTTTGTATTTTCCACTTCCCGTTGTTGTTGAGTTCGTATATATGCTAGATATAAGCTGCATAAATGGTTTTTATGCTCTACTACATAAATTATAATCTTCGTCTATGTCTAAGGGAATCAGGTGCTAACAGCCACGAACATTAGAAGTCTGTAAAATTAAGTTTGATTTTTTTGTGGGTTCTGTTTACATTCGTTGCGAAACTAGTAAAACTAGGCAATTCTAATGTTAATAAGTGATATTGATGGTAACAATAATGATGAGTAAAATTTAAAAACAAGCTACCTATATATATATCTTATACGTCTTCATTGAAGTTGTTATTATCTCTACATATTGTTTGTAGTTTTCAAGGAAAACACGTGCTTAAATGGTAGTGCGGCTGTTTAAGATATAATATCATTATTGTCTCCTTGTATTAAATGCGTTACTATTGTTCGCGATCGTATAAACACAGTTCTTCGTTAGGACGCCATATCCTGTTTTTATTATTACATATTAACGTATTATTACTATCAGCATCCTCATTATTACTTTAATTATTTGTACTTTGTTGATATTTTTTTATGTTTAATTATATTGTCTGTCAAATTATACCTTATTGGCCTTTACTTTATTGGCTACTTTAATTAATTGAAATTCCGAAATTTGACTAAATGAAGTCTTTGTTAATGTTGTATGAAAAATACCCGTGCAAATCATGACTCAAAAAATGTCTCTAAACTTTGTTTTGGTCGAACAATCAGGGATTGACATACTTACAAACAAACTGTTAATCGATGAGTGGTGAAACAGGCTCTTAGTATCGATCGTTATTACGTCCTACTTTATTAGGTGTTTTTCAATTATAAAGCCCTCATTGATTGCCTCTAAATCCTAGCCTTCCTTACAATGTAAGTGTCAGTTATTATGCAAATAGATCGGTATAGTGTGTGGCTCAACCAACGTATAATTTTGTATTGGATACAGGTAGATCATTCGAATTTCAACCTCATCGCACGGGTAGTGTGGATGTTGATATGCGCATAGATATATGCGTAGAAACGTGCGCGGGAGCAACTCAGCGAGCAACTATGTGATGTGTGGAGCTATTCATGATTGCTTATCAGGAAAGCGATACTTTTGTTACAATTAGCTAATTACAATGTAACTGGTTTACCCCGTAATTATAATGCGTCTCATTACAACGGTGTTTTGTTTTGTTTTGGAATTTGGATGACGTAGATATAATTTGAGACGGTTCTTTTCGATTAGACG
Source organism: Choristoneura fumiferana (assembly GCF_025370935.1). NCBI lineage: Eukaryota > Metazoa > Arthropoda > Insecta > Lepidoptera > Tortricidae > Choristoneura > Choristoneura fumiferana. Next base: position 7,366,939 of record NC_133486.1, read on the forward strand.
TTTACTGTTGATTTCTAAGGCTTCTAAACACACTTGACTGGAAGAGCCGACAAGAAACTCATATGCAGCGACAAGTAAAAAGTATTATGTACATTTTATATTAATTATAAACTATACTGTTTTTATCTAAGCAAAAGTAATAATTAACACTAAGGGGCTGTTTCACCATCCATTGATTAGTGTTAACTGACGGTTAAATGTGATGCCGTCTCCATCTATTCGAACAAAAAAAATAGAGACGGCATCACATTTAACCGTCAGTTAATACTAATCAATGGATGGTGAAACAGCCCCTAACAATGAACTCTCAAATCTAAATGAGCATGAACGTTCACAGCATGGAGCATGAAGATACCGCAAATTCCCGTTAAAGATCTTCGTGACCATGAAAGTCACCTTAAACTTCAGTATTAGGAGCTAACCATGTCCTTTCCAATCGAACGATCGACAAATTCCTGCGGGGAAAGTCGATCCTTCGACGATAAAGCTGCGCGTGCACATTGGTGTGTGCAGTAATGCAGAGATTGATGTTTAAGACTCCTTGTGATGATGTAAGCAAAAACAGTTTTTTTTTTTCTGATTACAAACCAAGCTAGGCAAGGTAGGCTGCAAAAAGCTCTAGCGCTTTCAAAAAAACCGTCATTGCCAAAATGAATTCGCCACAAGAAAATTGGCAGAAAGTTTTTTTTTTAGTAATTATTATGATAATTCTCTTAATTATTACTAAAGCTAACAAAACAAAGTAAATTGGAAATATGTACTTACACACTTCCGAAGCAGTTCAATGATGTATATGTGTGAAGTTCTTGATCCGAACTGGACCCGCGTGGAATTTATAGCCCTAGCCCACTCATTGTGAAAAGAATATGCCTGGAAGTGGGACGTAAATAGGTTCAAGATCAAAAATGGAAACTGAAAAATTACGTAAAGATGAACTACCTAGTAACCAATAAAATACCGCGTACTTTATAAAGGACTAATAAACACTAAGAATAACGGCCGAATGTACTTTATAAAGTACAAATTGTTTATTGAATAAAGAATTCTAAGGATTTTGAAATAATGTCCAAAATAACAAAACAGGTCACCAACGTCTATTTCTTAAACACTAAGGGGCTGTTTCACCATCCAGTGATTACTGTTAACTGACGGTTAAATGTGATGCCGTCTCCGTCTATTCAAACAAAACAAATAGAGACGGCATCACATTTAACCGTTAGTTAACACTAATCAATGGATGGTGAAACAGCCCCTAAGTTTGTTAAAAAATGTCAGAACTCAGGAGGATAGTGCTAAGTAGTGTCCGGTATATTGTAGTGTTTGTTGAATAGTATATACAGTACGAAACCAGTTTACAAGTCCGACTCTCATTTGGCTTCTTTTGGTAATATTCTCATCACCATCAGACGCGGGTCAAAAGTTCAATTGTATAATATATGGTAATGAAAAAGTCGTGCGCGTTCCGTTAAGGGTTCTACCGATACAAGGATATCGGTGCGCTTGCACTCGAAAAACACAGCTTATGGACGGTACTCGGAAAGAACATGCCTTACACCTTTTTTAAAAATTGAGGTTTCAATGTCGAAATGTAGAGCTCGCAAAGTACTATGACTTACCATTGAATTAAATAATCTGAAAACAATATACAATTTTTTTTTCAACTTTTAAATTAATGGTAATCATAGTAATTGTTCGTGATGACTTACTTTCAAACCGCTATAACTCAAAAAGTTGCTTATGTGACTAGACTAGAGACGTTACTTCCGTAACCAGTACATTCCGAGTCCTTGATGTAAGGTTTTGTCGTTACAAATGCAATAAAAGCTAGCTCTTACTTTATTTTTTGTCGGAAATACCAGGTCACAAGCAAGTCTCCAGAAAAACTTCACACTGCTCCGCTGATCACTTATACTCTTAGTTAGAATGTCAGTTTTGATTGTACGATACATTAGTAATTATCCGTAATACGTAGACTGTGACAACTTGAAACTTTTGCGACGATTAACAGTTATTAAGTAATAATAATAAATTTGTCATACAAAACACCTCTCCATTTTATAACAGTAGAAAGAAAAGGGACAAGTACAAAAACCGTATGAACGCTGCATTGCTTGACTTTTACAACAGAATTTAGTTTACTATTTTATATTAGGTATTTTAATGATGAGAGCGGTTAGTGAAAATAAAGACATGATATTAGTTATAATTTTAAACGCCACATAAGGTTCTGGCTAACTGTATCTTTTTTAAGATTCAGTAATGATTGTTTATTAGCTATTATTTAGTTTTTATGACTACGGATATTCATGCTGAGAGGAGCATAAAATCTTTTGAATGACCATTTAGAAAAGTATCATTTCTGTTATAAAATGTAGATTAGTTATAAACTGTTGCGATACGACATCTTATTTTTACTGCATTTGGAAACAGATAAATTTGTACTTACATACGTACGAGTTAGAGAAATAAACAGATAAAAATAACGTGATATAATAATAATAATAATATCATGGGACACTTGACACCAATTGACCTAGTCTCAAACTAAGCAAAGCTTGTACTATGTATAATAGGCAACAGTTAAACATACTTATATAGATAAATACATACTTAAATACATATTAAATACATATTTAACATACAAGACCCGAAAAGAAACATTCGTATTATTCATACAAATATCTGCCTCAGCCGGGAATCGAACCCGGGACCTTAAGATTCGTAGTCAGGTTCTCTAACCACTTGGCCATCCGGTCGTCTAAATAATTATGATGATTGATGATAATATCAGGTAGATATTATCTACCTACCCAACTTGTCAATCTCGATATCAGCCTTCATATTATTATCACTTTTTCTTTTTCTTTCAATAAGGTTATCTCTCAAGTCAGAGAGATCCTAGTCTAGTCTTTATAGATAATAGATACTGTAGCCTTAATGTCTAATACCAGGGCCCTCGCGCTCGCACTCGCCATCTCTTACTAAGATCATCCTATATCGTGTGACAGAACGGTATGAAAATGATTATGATTTCGATTGCGTTAGATAATAAGCCTTTTGAAAATACAAACTGAAATATAGATGCACAGAAAAAACAGAAAAATAAGACCGGTCCATCAGTGGTGTAGCGGTATAGCACGCGGTACGGATTACCGAGGACCTGGGTTCGATTCCCAGTGATGGTCTTATTTTTCTGTTTTTTCTGTGCATCTATATTTCAGTTTGTATTTTCAATTTCGGTTTTACGGGATGACCGTAAAAGTAAAAATTTGGAATTGAAATAAAAAATACAAAAAGATTCCAAAAAACCAATCTTAATAAGCCTTTTGCTTTTTATTTGGCATCAAATTCAAAGCATGACAGCAAGAAACTAATGTTTGTTACGGTGGCTTAAGCCTAAACTTAACTACTGAAAGAGAATATAAATTAAATACTGTATCTGCAGTATTTATACAATTTGTTACATTCGTTTTTACCCTAAAGTATATTGTTTGGACAAGTTAAAAAGGTCAGAAGGTGTGCACAGTAATCAAACAAGGGACCACCGGGGTTAAAAAAACAGGTTAAGAGTTTCTTAATAGCTCTATTGTGTTGACAGTGGGTAGGCCTTGATAAGGCAGCCACAAAAACTGTAGTTAGATAAAACAGACAACTGTCAAAGTGACACAAATTTTACGTAACCCTAATCATTTCTACCACAGATAAGTTGAGCGGCAAAAAAATTTGTCCTCAAATGTATGCAGTAGGTAATAAGTAATTTTGTATGTAGAGTGGGCAATATTCTGTGCCACTGAGTAAGTATATTAAAAAGCTATTATTCTTCATTGAACAGTACAAACCAATTTATTTAATTTCAATAAGTAATTTTATTTCTTAAATTGATATTTTCATTTCTTAATCTCCATCTTTGACCGTATTCAGACAAAACGTAATAACAAGATCTTTGTAAATGGTGACGGTATAATTAGAACCCCGTCACCCAATACTAGGGTGGGATTTAGAAAACCAATTTGTCTGTCTGTCACCAACACCAAACTGTTAGGTATAGTGCGGTTGTGGTTGCCAGGAGTTGTAAATGAATTACCTTTAGTTATTTTGGGAGGTAACTAATTAATAACAAGCTGAAAAATGGTTAAGATTCAATCGGAATTGCTTAAAAGTTTGTGACTGACAAAGGCAGTTCTAAATAGTCTGAAAATACCTGTGTACCTACATTTAAATATTTTTTTAAGCCTTTGTTAGATGATGTTGAAATAGTATATACCTACTTAGATTTGTTTGCTTAAAATAGTAGACGTTGGTAAAGAATCAAGATCAATTGAAACAAGGAAAGATTATCTCAATTTGGTAACGGTTTATACCAATTTAGAAGCCCTATATTTGGCCAAGGTTGAATGAATTGTCTCATTTAGTTCAGAAGCCGACTTTACCGCATTTGTTTATAACAAAACTGAACGGTAAATTTTAAAGGCAATAAAACAACTGTTACTATAAAACTAGTGGCTCTATGAACACGGCCAGATGTTTTCCGTTCCCATAAAAAGAACGAAATCCAACTTCAAATTTGGAATCGTTGACTGACGAACTACGACCTTGAACGTGACAAAACGACAGGATTCTAAATTTTAAATAAATTTAGAACGGCCGTTCCCGCGGCGCTTCACTAACCGCCGGTTTAAATATAGAACGTTCTATTCTCGAACAGTGAACTCCCGGCCGATGGCTTCTTATTGTTTTTGCCAGCCAGAGACCATAGAGAGTGGACGAGACGTCAATCCCTTGATGATGACGATACGAAAGCTTTGGATGTTTGCTTTTTGAATCTTATGTTTTTTCAATTGAGAAATGGCTACCGATTGCAAGTACCTACTTCAATCAAATTTAACAATTAAGGTCTCCCTTAATTGTTAAATTTAAATAGGAAGGTATCTGAACTACTTGTATGGATTTAGGTGTTTTGATTTGGGTATTTGTCGTATTAGGTTTATGATGTGTATTTTGCTGACGGATTACTGTTTTTATATCTTCCTTAGACATCAATGTTCGTTAATCTTATTACAAATTTAGAATATTGGCACAGCGTTCTCGAATCAGATGTTAGTAGTTCCTAGTTACCTGATGGAAATGAGCTAAATAATTTTATATTTTTAGATCATTTGAAAGTGTTCTATCTCTGTCGACACTATTATTGATCTTAATGTAGAGCTTTCTTTTGAGGTAGATAATTAGCCTAGTTCCTCATAGATATTAGCGTTTTTAAGTCACCGTTTTGTCACTGTCATTATTAGTGGCTATGAGTAACTTTAACCCTCTTATTACCTAATTATTATCTAAAAATTGTACAAATCAAATTTATTGAACAAAGTAATAATATTTAAATTTGAGTTTAAGGGATCAAACAAATACTTACTTATTTAGACTAAGAGAGAATTATATCTGAGCTCTATGAATCTAAATAAAAAAATAGATACTCGGCTGAATCGCGTTATTTCTTCAAGTTTTTCTTTCAGTACGTCCGTCATCCTGTCATTCACGCTGTATCTCACAGCTGCTTTTATTTCCATATCATATTAATTTTACAAACGTATAAATGTCTACACAAACATAAAGCGGCGTTTACATTAGCGACGGTTAACTCTGTGAAAACAAAGTTAGCGTCTCGGGTTTCCTTTTTGACACTTCTTGATGTTTGCCGAATCTTAACCAGCTGTTTTGTTTGGTTTTTATTATATGCCTTGTTAAGTTGAATTTTAACAGTTATTTGGAATTTTTAGAGATAAGTACTCGTGTCTTTGTCTTCATATGCTTTGGAATCAAGACAAGATAATGTGGTACGTTAGTACGTACGTCGTTGTGTCGTTTAATTGACAGTTGTAAGATATAAAAATACAAAAATTGGATAATGTTATTCCTATGCCAGAACTTAATAGTTACAATGAATAGGTACTTACTTATCTTTATATAGGTACTAATATGTATCATAAGTCCTGGCTGTTACATCTTCACGCTTAAAACCTGAACCCATTTAGAAAATATGACATACTTATGTATGTAATATGGTATGGAGATAATTTGAGACCGTAAAAACGTAATAGGATAATTTTTATCCCGAAAAAATACATAGTTCCCACGGGATAGCAATTAACGAATTCTTGGTAGATAAAGTCGCGGGCAAAAACTAGTAGGCTAAAAAAAATGATAAATACTGTTAAAGCGATGAGTAAAGCTTGCTGCGTCTAAATACGTACATCAACAGTATACTCAAATTACTATGACTTTATTTTACTTAATTTTATTGAAATAATTTCATGTTTTATTATTTTTTGTTTCATAATTTTATTTATTTTCTTTAAGGTACTTAAATGACAGTTAACCGAGCGGCTTGTGCAAAAATGTGCGCGAACGAATTGTAAAACAAGTGACGTTTGAAAAACGTATTTGAAAAGATAATGTCGACTGCCTATTGAGGCGCACGGTGTGTGTGTAACAGGCCTAAAAATTCCCGACTACGCGCCAACAGACGGGCAAATGGGTACGTTTTTTTTTCAATACAAACTTATTTGAACCGATGGGCAAAAGAGGAACTAATGCTTTTGCGTAATAACTTCACCTAGGTTGTGCGACTGCAGCGCCGCTAGCGTCAGTTGGAATAAGTTTGTTTGCTATCTATGGTTTGTTTTTGTTTTCATTGTGGTTGATTGGTTATGGTCTGAAATGGGAGTTGCGGTCCGAATTGGAATAGGCTGTTTTCTTGAACTGTATTTTTATTATTTAAGTTTTAAATATAACTGCAGTTTTTTACCAATTTCCATCGAGAGTAGGAAATGAGATAAAAAAAAGTTATTTTTATTTTAACCTCACGAGTCAAAGCAATACGACAAAAAACTTTTAAAAATACAGTAAAAGGTGTTAAATTTTATTTGTAGCTATTGTTCACTTAGTAAAATTACACAACGTTACTGTGCAGCAAAAATTTACTTTCACTCTGAACAGTAAAGACGTAATTTGTTTGTGACATAAATTACTTTTACGATCATTTTTTACTCTACATTGTCAAACAGAGTCATTCAAAAACGGATCTTACGCAATTTCTACTAAAGTTTCTTTTCCAAAAATATAAAAAGCAAAGTTGTTGTGTACGATTGTCATTTATTTTCGTTATGCGCAATTTATTTTGAGCTTATAGGTAGTTTTGAATAGAGTTCATTTTGTAATGGGCATCATTACCAGAAGTCAGAAGCTCGTATCATCCATTGTGATCTGGGATCGTGTGTTGAATAAAATTAAGTTTTTTTTCTGGGGAAAGGCTTTTTATATTGTCGTATGGGACAATAAGGCTAAATTATAAGATGGAAGGTAGAATCAAGAGCACTGAAGACTCTTACAACATTTTTTGTGCTTTCGTGGGTTAATTATGAAGCGTTTGGATGCTGATTTTGTATTCAAGTTACCTATTACGAATATAAAACGCCAAGTGTCTCCTAAAAAATACTAGTTACTACTAATTCTTATTTAAACTTGTTACTTGACGCGTAGTTCGTGTGTTAGAAACTTAATAGTAATATAGGTGTACCTATTCATGAATATAGGTATGGCTGGGTAGCCATTTTTAAAACAAGCTCTTTTGCCGATTGTGGTTCGTACTTAACAAATTTCAAGTGAATCCAATCATTAGAAGAGGATTAGATTCTTCTTAGAAGTTTGACTAGTACACAGAACTAGTGCAAGTTAAACGGAAGATTGCAAAAATGCGTTTAGATAGCGCAAAGCAATATATCGTAGAACTTAAACATAGAGTTTACGCGATGAGTTTAACCGATATTTCTAGTAACCCTATAACTATTTAAATTCTAACGCAGCAGTTAAACCCCGCACTCACAGTCCTCCATAATTCTATTTACATGGCACTTTACAATAAATCGGAACATCTGATAGATATATTTGGCGTCACATCCGGTAGTGAATGCACCGGAAGGAGGGCTTATACCTGTGACTACCGGTTTGCAGCCGTTGACTTAATAATGGGGATAGTGTGTGTGCTTCATTAAAAAAAAATAGGTGTAGATATATGATGCCTACGCTAAAATACAGGTAGCCAGGCCCTTTTCGTATCATGCCGTCCCGCTGAAACTTGTATTATTTAATACGAGAGCGAGAGGGACGGTAGGATACGAACTTCGATTTTCGAATTTCGTAGTAGCCCCTCAGGTTACGATAAATTATGCGTTACTATAGTTTTAACCTGTTGCTTTGCTTGCGCAAAGTATTCAATCTAGCAGGCGATTTTTTTTTATTCGACTGGATGGCAAACCAGCAAGTGGGTCTCCTGATGGTAAGAGATCACCACCGCCCATAAACATCTGTAACACCAGGCGAATGAAAATTGCAGGATTCCACTCAATTCCCGTGGGAAGAAGTGGGAAAAAGTTCTGTAAAGACACAAATTTTATACTTACCTATAAAAAGTTACGTGACTTAACTGACATTGCAAATCCTAAACAACGCTAGAGACTTGAAATTTGGCTGCCATTTTTTTCGTTTAAATTCCCTCGGGATAGAGAGCTAGCAAATTACCCATACCAACGACTGCGTGGTTATCTGTAGGTACATCGCACAACGGAGTGTTTTATTTTTTAAAAATTATTAAATTAAACGGTTCAACTCACGATTACAAGCTAGGGACGGTCTTACTAGTTTCGGAAGATTACTCGCCAACTAAAAAGATATTCCGAAATGATCGAAACTATGCGGATAATTCCTGGCTTTATAATCGTGAGTTGAACCGTTTAATTCAATACTTTTTAACAATATGTCTCACGAGAGCTTAAGTAATTTTATACTGATTTGAAGTAACTAAAAATAAAAACGTAAAATATTATCCTTTTTCATCTCTACCCAAAAATCTATATTTCAAAACGGATCCCTAAAAAAGCGGCCGTGTTTTGCCTTGTTCAGATTTTTTTCTTATGCCATTTATGGCGTTATGCTCCATTGTCGCGTTTAAAAGACATGCAAAAGGTTTATGCCCATTTTTGGCCTGTCTAAAATATGGTGACGATTGAAACAATTCGATGTCACTTTCAAGGAAGTCGTGAAATTGAGGAAGTTGCTGGTGTGATTTAAGTTAGTGACTTTTATTTTTCAGATAAAAAAAGTGTTTTAAGCTTTCGTGATTTTCACTTTATAACTACACAGTACTTACACTTATTTACAGTATCGGGGACTTATCACGTGGCCGTGGTCAAGTGTAGAGTCAGTCTAGTCGTGACCACGGCTACTGCAATGTGGCTCAAACGTCGCGGTAAATATTACTCGTTTTGTACCAATTGACCTAGTCCCAAACTAAGCAAAGCTTGTTCTATGAATACTATAGGCAACGGATAAAGATGCTTATACAGACAAATACATACATAAATTTAATATATTTTAAGCCTCCAAGACCCGAGAACGAACATTCGTATTATTCATACAAATATCGGGAATCGAACCCAGCACCTTAAGCTTCGTAGTCAGGTTCTCTAACCACTTGGCCATCCGGTCGTCAAGTGATAAGTTCCGGGTATTGCAGCAGTCACGATGTAACTTCCGGGAATAGCCATGGAAATTTTAGTTAAACCCGAAATTTCAATTCGACTGCCAGATCTAGTGGTTTCATGTAAGCAAAGCCGCTGGGAAAGGCTAGTATTAAAATATATCAGATATGCACGTGTTGCAAGCTAGGACAGCCGCACGCGCACATTATTAACACGTACGTACAAGTAGGTCGTTATGCGCTAAGAGAAGCGTCAACAATGCTCTTTAAGCAACACAAAGTCAAAGTCAAAATATCTTTATTCAATTTAGGCTCCAAGCACTTGTGAATGTCAAAATAATCTATCACACCTTGAGCCTAAATAACCCCCGACGCAAAAAGCTGGGATAAGTTTGACACCAATGTCTGTCTGTGGAATCGTAGATCCATTTCGATGCGGTTTCTTCACGTGAAAGCGAGTTTCTTTGCGTTGGTTCTGAGCTAAGTTTGATATAAATCGCTTCAGCTTCTTTTAATGTCGAACACGTCGAACACGCTCAAATGGGTTGTATACACAACCTAACCAGGCCCTTTAACTAAGTGCAAAATGTGAACTTCGTGTCTTGCCGTCCCGCTGACGATAATATTATTTAATACGAGAGCGACAGGGACGGCAGGGGAGACCGAGGAGAGTTGTGACAGAGGAGAGTAGAGACAACGTTGATTTTTTGGTACTTATTAACTGCTAGCGAGCTCGCAGCTCGAGTCTCAAACTATCAAACGCGTGCTATTGCGAGCTTGCTAGCAGTTAATAAGTTCCCAAAAATCGACGTTGGTCGCTACTCTCCTCTGCCACAACTCTCCTCGGTTTCCCCTACAATACGAACTTCAATTTTTGAATTTCGTAGTAGCCGCCCAGTTGTGAATATGACCCATTTGTATGTGTTCGCTCGCAGGTATAAAATTTAAAATGTCCTATGAGGTTCCTTCCTTCCTTTAAAACGATAATTTGCAGAGAATCTATTTTCTACCTAATAGAATGAGAGTATTACCTACCGAAACAACAAAGACGCAGAAAACAACCATTAAAATGTAAAGACCAAACCTTTAAAACTTGCAATGTAACAAAAACACAACAATAGAGTCTTTGACAATGGCACAGCATAATAGAAACTTAAGCACTTTGCATAGAAATGAAACGACAGAAAAGGGTTTTCTTTAGTACCTGCAGATTTAAAAAAAAAACATAATATTATATAGGTAGGCAAGTAAGTAAGTATCATATTCATAAAGGTGCGCTTACACGGGCAATTTTTTGAGCTATAATTGCTCGGCAAAACGAATGGATCAATTAGTGGAGCGATATGCAGCAATTTCAAAAAAATGCGGCAATTGTTTCGGCAATATTGCTTCTAATTGTTCCATATATTACATATTGCTCAATGTCGCTGATACGAATTGCCGAATATCCACTGGGTACAGATATTCAAGTCAATTTGTTTTCTATCTCGTATGCACTTATTTATTCTGCGGCTTCTTCGTCTCACCAGCGTGCGGCTGCAGTGTTGCCAACGTGGATTTTCCACTAAAACTGGTGGATTGAACTCCAGTTTCAGTGGCCGAAAATTGCTTCCGTCTTGCTAAAAATGTTCGCATCCAGATACGCCTATTCCTTTTCTTTCTTTTTTGCTTTTGATTCATGATAAAAAAGCGCTACAAGTCGCCGCTACAAGAAAAGTGTCGTCCATGGCGAGCGTAATTTTTCAACTGAATTGCTCGTGTATAAAAGTATTGCCTAGTTTCTTGGAGTTGCTCCATATCACTCAATATTGTAATTGCTAAATATTTTGCCAAATTGACGCTTTTTTCCGTTGCCGTAAATTGCTTGATATTGTGTCATGACGCAATCGACCATCGTTGCTCATAATTGAGCAATTTTTGCTGCAAGTGTAAGCGCACCTTAATGCAAGTTTGAAGAGAACTTTCATAAAGGTATCCAACCCAATTTTGCTGTCGGACGCTCGATACAATAATCCGGGTAAGTATGTACATTTCATGCATAATGTACCTACATACCTCAATGCTTCTTACCTTTTCTGATGCAATATTGGATGGATATCGGGTCCAATCCATTTAATAATTTTTAACTTGCACCAATTTCGCATCAGCATGCGACATCGATATCGGATCGGATGAGACAACGAGATCGGGCGCTATAAGACAACAGTTAGACTTTGATGCTAGCTGTTGCTCGTGATTTCGTCTGCGAAGAATTAATTTATTTTTAACGTTTAACCGCGGGAGCTAGAGTAGTTGGTACTCATTGGCAGTGGTGATAATTTCCCGTCAGAGGACCCGCTTGCTCATTTGTGTCCCTCTCTTAACAAAGGCTATGCAATTTTCTGGGATAAAAACTATACTACTGGGATAATAATTGACTTGGTCCCAAACTAAGCAAAGCTTGTACTATGGATACTAGGCAACGGATAAACGTACTTATATAGAAAAAGAGCTAATGATCTTGAAACGGCTGAACCGATTTTGATAAAACATGTCTAAGAACCATCGCTAGAAAATAAAAAAAACCGCATTCAAATCGTTCCACCCGTTTAAGAGCTACGGTGCCACAGACAGACACACATAGCGGTCAAACTTATAACACCCCTCTTTTTGCGTCGGGGGTTAAAAACATACTTAAATACATATTAAACATCCAAGACCCGAGAACAAACATTCGTATTATTTATACAAATATTCTGTCCCGGCCGGGAATCGAACCCGGGACCTCAAGCTTCGTAGCCAGCGTAGGTGACACTTGGCCATCCGGTCGTTAGTTGTGTGTATTGTGTCATAAGGGACTAAACGCCACGAAACCGCTCATATGCGTTACTAACAGCAGCTAACAGTCAAAATATTAACACCATCTTTTTACACGGTAGTTAAAGCAGCCATTGTGACCAAAGCGCCTTTATTTAGGTTAACTGCAGGTTAAATGGCTAGTTCACACTCAGTGAAAGTTCACATTAGTTGACAAAAATGGCGTACTTTAATCGAGTATGTTGTATGCATAAATAGAGCAGAAATTTTAGTGATCGTTGTCTGAACGAGTCTCCTTTATACACGTATTAGGTTAGTTGGTAGGTAAGTTACTATAGCAAAGAAAGGTACCCAACTGTCCGGTTCCGAATAGATTTATTCTGATAGGTATAGTACAATTCAATAGAATCTGTCAATTTTCTACATATTTAAGACACCCTATCGTGGGCACACTTGATTATATATGTCCCTGTTGTTGCAATTATCATCTAAAAGGAAACAAAAAAGAATAATAGTCATATCACAAAGCCTTAGGCAGCCCGATGTTTATATTAGTAGGCTGGAAGTGTCTACAGGATTGTCCGATTCTATTGAATTAGAGTTTATATGTTAGAGAGTTTTTTTAGTTGCCCAATTTCAACCTGTTGGGTACTGAATAGTGACTAAGCCCTCTACCTTCTGTAGAGTTTTATTCAATTGCTAGTTCACTTTGGTTTGATTATATGAAATCCGTCTTCCTATAGTTCCTAAATCAGCTCGTGTCAAACAAACCAAACTATGCTGACACCACCAAGATGCTACAGACATATTTCAAATTACCTATATTTTATACAGGTCCGTTCTCCAAATCTACACAGGGCTACACAGGTCATATATAATCGTTCCGAATCTAAACCAATGCCGTACCTACTCAGGCACCTGATAATCTGAAACACGTAATCTAAAAAGGAAAGTTCTGTCTGTCCACCTTAACAATTTAGACAAGACAACGGATTGATTTTGCAAAATTCCCATGAGATAGGTCCGGCAGGAGCGAAGCCGCAGGTGCAAGTTAGTTCGCATTAATAAATTCCAACGATAAATATTCCTGCCTACCTCAACAAGACAAAAACGGTGTGAATATATTTACGTGTAGTATAAATATACATCACGTTACTACATGCCATAGCAGGTAACGCCAGCGCATTAAGCTAGTGCAAGGTCAGCAGGTGCCTCGGTAGGGTCAATGCAACGACTTGCGACCGTGTCCATTGTTCCGCCCGGCACGGGAAGGAGTAACCACGGTTAATTCTACCTCTAGCTCCTTTTGGTGACCGGATAACATCGTATCTAATTAGTGCCCTACTATCTACGACTTATAGTTAGAAATCTCAGGATCGAATTCCGGCAGAGGAAGCCGTTTGATGTTATGGGTTTCCTATTTATTTATCGATATGAGTATGTTTATTCGCCTGGTTTAACACGATATTCTTCAAGTCAGCCTGTTTTTGTTATTGTTTACTCTGTGGTTTTATATAAAGTAATTGTGTTTATATTGTATGTATGTATGTACAGAGTAAAGTTGAAATTTAACATGAAAGTGTATCGAAATTTTTTATTTAAAAGCCAAATCAAGCGATTACATAAAGACACGTTGATTACAAACCATACTCAGTTTAACTTGGAGTTACGCAATGCTCTGAACACAACAAACATAGACGCAAATACACAAACCCAATATAACGGTATTGCGGAATGTATTAAATTAGCCAGTGCAAAAATTAAACACAAAAAAAGAAATAGCTTTAAACTGACTGATTCTACCACTAAATTAATAAGTTTGAGACAACAGAATAGAGGAAATGGAGATCAATATAAATTTCTGGATAAACAAGTAAAGCGAAGCATAAGACGAGATATCAGAAACTACAATACTAGACTCATAGAAGAAGCTCTGAAGACCTATGGTTCCCTAAGATCCGCTAAGCAGGGCGTAACTAAAGGAAAGGTCTGGATCACAAATTTGCAGGATGACGCAGGCATTAAACAAAGTAGCCGTGACAAAATTACAGAGATCTGCACACTTTACTATAATGCGCTATATTCGGATTCAACTCGCCCCAATATCACAGAAAATTGCCGCCCTGATTGTGATGACATTTCTCCTATAACTTGTGATGAAGTTAACGCAGCTCTTAAGACTATGAAATATTCAAAAAGTCCAGGAGATGATGGCATCACAACCGAGGCTCTTAAGGCAGGAAAGGAAACGTTGTTACCCCACATCACAAGGTTTTTCAACAACATTTTATATACCGGGCAACTTCCTGAGAGCATGTGTCATTCCAGCATTATTCTACTGTACAAAAAAGGCGACAAGACTGATGTTGGGAACTATCGCCCGATTAGTCTGATATCCCACTTGTATAAACTGTTCATTAAGGTAATTGAAAAAAGAATAGCTCCGTTGCTGGATGAGCATCAACCACCCGAACAGGCGGGCTTTCGACCCAGTTACTCCACTACCGATCACCTCCATACGCTCAATCAACTGATGGAGAAATGTAACGAGTTCAACAAACCCCTGTATCTGGGTTTTGTTGACTATAGCAAGGCTTTTGATAGCGTCAAACATTCAGCTATCTTTTCAGCCTTGCGTACTCAACAGATCCCATCCACGTATGTTGAACTCGTTAGATCAATCTATCACAACAGTACAGCCAACATTAAACTGCAGACTTTCGGTCCCACATTTAAAATAGAAAAAGGTGTCAAACAGGGCGACCCGCTGTCTCCAAAGTTGTTCACCAGTTGTCTCCAGGAGATCTTTCAAAAATTAGCCGCCTCATGGGAGAACAGGGGCGTTGAAATTGGCGATAAGAGGTTAACAAACCTTCGATTCGCCGATGACATTGTCTTGTTCTCTAACACAGCATTGGAACTTGAACAAATGCTTCAAGACCTCAGCACTGCGAGCCTTGAGGTTGGATGTATATTTACTTAGGCCAGATAGCATCCTTTGGAAACAGGCAAGACAAAGAAATCGATAGACGTATCGAAAACGCCTGGAAGAGCTTCTGGTCTATGAAATCGTTTATGAAAGGGAACCTTCCAATATCGCTAAAGCGTAAACTCGTCGACATGTGTGTCCTGCCCATCCTTACCTACGGCGCGCAAACGTGGTCACTTACAGAAGCTCAAAAGTCCAAACTCAAGGTTTGCCAGCGGACAATGGAGCGTAGCATTCTTGGTGTCCGAAGAACGGACCGGATTAAAAACACTGAGCTGCGCTCAATGACTCGAATTGCTGACGTGGGCGTAAAGACGGCCAAGTTGAAGTGGGACTGGGCTGGACATGTCTGTCGAATGAACCCAGAACGTTGGGCCAAAATTGTTACGGAATGGGTCCCTAGTGACGGATACCGTAATAGAGGCAGACCGAAGAGGAGATGGAGGGACGACTTAGATGCCTATAATGTGGGATGGCGGGAGCTCGCCTTTGATAGGCAGGAGTGGAGCAAGAGAGGAGAGGCCTTTGCCCAGCAGTGGGACACAAAAATAGGCTAATAAAAAAAAAAAATGCATGTACAGTCGGTGCCCTAACATTAGTATTCACCTTTCTATACAACTAGTATGAAAAACTGGATATTTAAGTTAGGGAACCGACCGTTCAGTCACGAGCGTTAATTTGGGACCCACTTAAGATCGAATATCTGTCATTTTGTTTGACAATTCAAAGGATTTTTTCACGAAATGGGTCCCAAATCAACGCTTGTGACCGTAAACTCTTTATTGCACATAAAATAGAAATACAAATACACAGAGATAACAAAGGCGAGCTTATCCTTAAAAAAGGATCTCTTCCAGCTAACCTGGTCATTAATTCCTAGCCAGTCCAGCCTAGTCAGTCATTGACAGTAATGAGTCACTTGTAGCGGTTGCGTTAATAATTATAGGGTGTAGTTATAATTATGTAGTGTTATTATAACCCTCTGACATATATCTGAACCACATATGATATTACTTGTTGGCTCAATTAATTTGTCATCAACATTGATAACATTTTACTGAGGTCGAAAGAGGTCGCCTTATCTGCTATCACGCGTTGATTACAACAGCACAGTATACTTTAAGATAAAAACTGCGATCTCGTAAATTTACTAGATAAAACTGCATTGTTGGCAACGAAATCTTATCGTGCTTTATTATTTATTTAATGTGTAATTTTGAACAGTATTTAATTTGAATTATATTCAATCAATCATGAGAAGGAAGACGGCCACTGTTCAACAAAGGCCCCACTTTGTATGCCATTATAAACGCCTGCATGCCACCTGATTCCTCCGGTAGCCCGCAACTCTCGCAATGTGCTCAGTCCAGCTATTGGGAGTATTGAGAATTGCATTATTGAACTGAAAATGTTCCATATCCTAGAAACTTTTTTTTACTTTATTGCGGCCGTTTTTGACATTTGAAACTAACACTTAATCAGACATTGATTGCTTTAATAAAATTCGCTTTGCAATGGGCACGTGCATTTTTAAAGTCATCGAACTCCCTTTGTCCAGTCTTAACTGCTGTTATTTTATTTGCGACGCCTCACGATATTTCAGTTCATGACACAATAGGTTGACGTTTTTATGTCCAGCTTATTAGCACTGGTTTATTATAGCCTATAAATTAATTTATAAAAATGTCATATAATAATGTCATATCCTTTGAGTTTGTAGTTGGGACCACCCATAGGAAGGATAAGGGTCCACCGCAATGATATCGGATAGCGATATTTTTGTAGAATAACCTGCCATTAAATCAAACCACATGGAAAAACCACAAATTGTGCCGCCAGGGAAATATAATCGGTGTTGACGTACTATCGATAAGAAAATCGATCAAATCGACATAATTTTTACAACAAATGTAAGCTCACGTTTTTTTTATCGTTCAAAATGCCAGAAGTAAACCATTCAGCCTTGTTTCCGCTTCATTGCGTAAAAAAAGTAGCTGTTTAGTACGCGCTAAAAAGTTGATGATGTTTGATGGAAATTAGCTGCGTAATCAGGGCAGCCAACATTAGCGGCTGATTGATTGAATTACATTCCAACCAGTTATTTGTCATGTTTATACTAAAAACCGGTTGAAAATCGTGTACCTTGACGCCTTCGGTGTCGGCAGCACATTGAACGCGTTTTGTGATTTTGTAAAATGCTGCTACCACATTTTTGCAGGCAGTT
Organism: Choristoneura fumiferana; assembly: GCF_025370935.1. Lineage (NCBI taxonomy): Eukaryota > Metazoa > Arthropoda > Insecta > Lepidoptera > Tortricidae > Choristoneura > Choristoneura fumiferana. The sequence goes on from NC_133486.1 coordinate 7,384,480, forward strand.
GAAGGCTCATATGCGTTTGTAGTTAACAAATTTTCGATCCGTCGATGTTTTGGGATAATCTAACCCCTTAAAATTGAGAATTAAGCCCCTATTTAAATACATGTACGAATAAAATAATTGCGAGAATAAAACGCTTATTTGAGAACTTTATAATGTATCTATGTATCTATAGTATAGCTCAGTTACATCGCGGTAATGATGAAGGAAATGCTTTTAATATAGATAATGCTAAGGATTGTTTACATTTGTGTGTAGATGTAGTTGCAAAGAAAGTAAGTACATTGATCACAAAACGCACACGATACAAGCTAATTTAAAAAAAAACACGACATCATAAAGCTTAAGATCCTGCGTTCGATCCCCGAGGCAGAAATGATGCCTGAAAACTACGCCTTGTTTACGACGATTTAAGTAACACCGTATTTAAGTATGTTCTTCACATACCCATAGCACAAGCAAGAAAGCTGGGACTAGGTCAAAATTAAATGGTGTGAATTGGCCCACGATATTTATTACATATTAACTTTATTTTGTGAGTAAAATAATTTCTGCATCAAAATTTTCTCACGTTCTACAATGGCTAGATAAGAACGATAAAGCATCTGTTGTCAAATATTTAGCACTTTTACCTCGTGTGAGCAAGAATTGAGTCATTGCTCATGCGCATGAGTCAGTAGGAAACACCGGTAATGCTGTTTATTTACGTACTGCAGAGGTTGACATTGGCAAACGTTTGGTTAAGTTTTGCAAACAATTAAGATTCCGGACAAATCAAGGACACATTCCAAAATGTATCTTCAAATTAAAAACAGACTGATTGCATGGACCATTTGAAAATCATTTTAACTAACGATATCAAATAACGACTCTTTATCTTTCTTGATTTTATTATTGGCTAGTGTTATGTGGTAGAAAGTAATGGTAATGCAACTGTGAGGACGTATGACTGTTTGAATTAAGAGTCAATAATATGCATCATGTTGGGCATCAAAACAGAGGAAGACTGAAGAGAAGCTGTCGGGACGACGTGGATGCATACCAAGTAGAATGGCAGAGTCATGCTCTCGGCATCGATGAATGGCGGAAAAAAGGGGACGTCTTTGCACAGCAGTGGGACATTTAATCAGGCTAAAAAAATACCTCTGATAATCCGGAATATATTTTTTCCTCATTTTCTAAAGAAGCCTTCTCAAATTCACTGGAACTATCTATACTCATATTTGTAACAAATTGCTTATCTTTTCATTTCGCCAGGCCTTCACGCATGTCGTCATAATGCAGTGTAGAATTGTCTTCAAATTGCGAGAAATGGCCGTTTTCCTGTTAAAAATGCACTGATATATGTTTTTGCTACTTCGTCACGCTTTGAATTATTCCTGGTTCATGAATTAGGTGGAATCTTTTCTTATTAGGAGTGACTCATGGTTCAGCGGTCTCATAAACATGAATGATTTTGAGAATAGTTTCCTATTTTGTTATTCATTCATATTCTTTCTTATTCATTAATTTCAGATGTTTTTGATATGTCGTTAATTAGCGCAGCATTTTGAAGCTACTCTGAATGTTATCCTTTCACAATAAATTGTATCGTTTCCACCTAGCAATTTAAAAGAATCATTAATGGACACTTTACTATAACAAGGGTATCATTTACTATTTGTGTATTATTTTTATGTTTGCTCGGAAAGTCATTCAGAATTATACAGCCGCATGTGAATGCGACTATTAAGTATCCGTCTAAAATTTGATACTGAAAAGACTGCATTTTATTTCAGCTCCTCAAAATAGAAAACACATGCTGACATTTTAACAATAAAAAGTTTAAAACCACGCTTGCTATCGAGTTACTCCAACCTGATAGCTTAATTTACGTCCAAAACCCGTGCAACTATAATAAACTCTGCTGCTACATGTAAGAGCTTATGTTAGTTTGTTAAGTTTGCATCATTTAACATCGTCTAGTAATATAAATTGACGTTTTTGTGAGATATTTCCAGGGTAGAGTTACTAGTTGCTGCGTCTTATTTTGTCGCTATAGTTATCTCTTTCTTAGAAGCAGTGGAAGATAGAGTTAATAATGTCTTTTGATGACTAGTTGTAGGAAAAAAGGGGTTCTTTTTTTCCCTGCAATATTCAACATTTCTTTCTCTATTTGCGCGTTTAATTTAGTTATTTAGGTACCTTTGTGTAAAAACATTGATTTAGGTTCAGTGTTCAAATTCAATTATGACATTAATGTAATAAAAAACCTAAAAGTAAATAAGCTCCATTAAAACAATAAAATACTGTGTTTTTTTGTTGAACACCATACCAAACCATACCACATAATAAACGATTTAGAAATGTAGTTCTTTGTTTATTTTCAAGAGGCGCCTAAAAATTTGATTCCTAAGTAATACCATTTTTTATGCGTAAGATGATGTGATAAATTATATTTTTCTGAAAGCTTAAGTCCCTTGTAGCAGTTATGGCCTAGGTACTTTGCAGCAGCCGTTTACACATCAAAATGTAACATAACAAAGATTGATGTCTTACATTACTCCAAAATCTACTCTGATTTTGGTCCTCCTTTAAATTTTTAAACCCTAAACTTGCACAGACCATACATTAACACGCATGTTCCAAGAACATCGTGTGATAACCTGACATTGACCACATGACTGCACGATACCGTCACCGTGTAAGACAGGCTTAATACACACCATAAAGCTAGTGTTACGTTAAAGGGGATATGATTACCGAATTCAAGTATCACGCGCTTGAAGAACTTGTTTAAATTTACGATAAGATTTGTTTTAGAGCTGTGAAATAAGAAAGTTGAATTTCCTATGTTACTGATGCAGTAAAACCATATGCAATGCATATGTAGAACAACAAGCATCTCATTAAGGAAACATCTGTAATACATTATTGTTTTGACTGAAATGCATGATGAAGAAATATATCACAACAATTACCAAATCCCGTCTAAAACAGAATCTCTAGATTTAATCATGTGTCTAGATAGATTACACTTAATAATTGATACCTAATATAAGTCTTAACATAGCCACAGTTAAGCGTGCAGTTCAACTTTATTGCCTAATAACATGAGTAACATTCGTAATCAAACGTATTATAAAACCATGAGAAATCACACGATTAATAGGAATTTCATTATAATGAAGTTAACAGACTGGCCCTTTTACCGGTTAAGCTCACTATCAGACTTAATAAATTAGTATCATAACTTTATCTGTTCACCATGATATGTAAATCCTACCAGTTTCTCTCAGCAGGTCTTTAAGCTAAGCATCCATAGCTGATCTAGTTACTAGTAAAAGAGACTTTATAATCTTTTTCAGAAAGTAAAATTTTGAAGACAAAATATAGATGTTGGAGATGCATTGGTTTGTATGGGTAATATTTATGAAGACACATGACCAGTAGTTTTTTCAACATGATATATTAATACAGTGGTACATCGTAATCGTGTAGATTGTTAACCTAAAATAACCTACCTAAATGAACCTAAAGAAGATTAGAAAAGCTAGATCACGTTTTAAAAAATCGTCAACTTAGTGTGTCAATGGGAAAAATTGGAACACAATTTTAGAGTAGCCTTTTTTAACCCCCGACGAAAAAGAGGGGTGTTATAAGTTTAACCGCTATGTGTGTCTGTGTGTCTGTATGTCTGTGTGACTGTGTGTCTGTGTGTCTGTGTGTCTGTCTGTGGCACCGTAGCTCTTAAACGGGTGGACCGATTTGAATGCGGTTTTTTTTAAATCGAATTCATGCGTGGTTCGTTTGCTCTAGCTGTAAATACTTAAAATCTTATGTTAAATGAAATAAATGAAAACGTAAACATAAAAATTCAACAGAAATCGGCTAAACTCATAAATCCTCATGCCTTGCCAGACCTAAATGACACTATCAGCCGATAGCAGTCAGACGCAGAGCACAAAATGATAACGAGATTTTTTGCTCAATACGATTGCGGTAACTTTATCTGTACCCTTATACGTAACAGTATTTTTTATCGGCAACAGAGGTTTCTTGTCCTTTAATCCAAATTCAAGTAAATAAATCCCAGTTCAAGGTATTGGTCCTAGTTTTCGAAATAATCTCGAAGTAACCAATACGTTATGCTACCGTCGAGGTTGTCAAAATTGTAACAAAAACTTACACAGTCGGTACCGAACGTCAACTCGTGGACTATTCCCGACACTATAAACTGTGAAACATCTATGCTTTTCTCTATTTTTTTGCACAGTAAGATCATACGTGGGAGTAAAATCTACAATACACAGTCCACTCTTTTTTGTCATTTAATGTCATTTTTATGAGGGTCCTTTGAATGGAAGACTTTATTTTAGGAGTATGTTAGTTAAGATATTAAACAGAATTAGCAGTTAATCTATGCTTGCATGTTGTATATCGCAACTGTCAACATCCTTAACTTATTTGTGGTTCCTCTTTCCTTTCCCACATATCAACAGCGGACACTCGTTTGTCAGTTGTTTGAATCGTCCTCCCCAGACGGAAGGTTTCAATACGGCAATTGTCTTTATGAATAAATTGATACAGATTTATAAAGTGGTCGACGATAAGTGACGTCGGTGCTCGTACGTTCTTATCAATAATGTTCTTGGCAAGTTCGACAGTCGCCTGCAAACCGCCTGCATGCGATGTATTGTTTGAGGTGACATCATTTTGTATCCACGTGTTTGAATTCAGTTTACTTAACAAAAATTATGGTGTTGCGATGTGTTTAGTATGTGAATTAAGTGCTTGGTGACTTGTGTAGACATGATTGCGGCTGGGATGTTTAATGATTGCCATACTGATGGGAAATTGTACGTATCAACAACTTCATTAATCTTACCTAAATTCGTTACCCTAACAACTTCTATGCTTACAGACTTTTTCTTTTGGTTTGTGTGTAAAATGTTGCAACGCTATTCGATTTTGTAGCTATGATAATGAAGGTTTTCATTATTATAAATATTAGTGTCACGGTCACAATAATTTTAATACTTACGCATTTTTTTACTGACTGACAAATATTTCCATTTCGAATCCCCGTGACTATAACTGTCCAATGCCTCCAATGGATCATTACCGCGGGTGTTTCAACAAACTACTCATTATGAGTCGTAAAAGTTTCAACAGAGACTGTTTAGATTTTACTGCAGTGGCATAAAGCATAACAAACTGAATGGTTTTGTTCGGTTAAACATATTCACGGCGGCGGCGTTTTGTGGTATCTGAAATTTGCTGCACTTCGTTTAAAAACACCAATTAGAAATATTTCATAACTTCTTTTTTTTTACTGGGAGCATTTTCGCATATCTGCTTCTGTTATACCTTGACTATAGGAAAATTCTACGGTCTGGTTGTATTTCCTCGTATAGCGACGATCAGTTTCATAACAGTTGAGCTGCTTTTTTTTACATATAACTGACCGTGATTAACCCCTATCTCACTGAGCTGTTGGTTAACGTCCACTTATTCGGTTCCTTACTTTGACGAACACTCACAATCAAATGAAATTATTTGTTAACATAATCCTTATGCTTTTAGTCAACCAGCTTTAGGTATTCCCTCAGGCAACACATAGTCACACATTTTAAAATAATGTAAGATCCTTGCTTCTTGACAATACTATTTCAAACTAATTGCACAACTGAAGATGCATCTGTTATCGTAATTGCATCAGCGTCAGCATGGTCACAATGGCCATTGTTCCGACCACCATTGTTTATTTTACCTTCGTTATCATGTGTGTAGGGTGTCATTTTAGTTTAAACGCAGGATCATCCGTTTTTACGTTTTTTGCAAATTTCTACATTGTTTAGGGTCGTTGTTGAGAATTGTACTGTTCTATGTCATTAATAAGAACTGTTGTTATATTTGTCTTAGGAGGAATTTGTTTATTAATATTGTGATAACTTACTTTCCTTGTTTTATGAATGACAGCCGAAGGGACATACTCGGAGATATTAACTAATATTCTATCTCACATTCACGAAGATTAGTATTGATCGAGTTCATGAAGCATTTTGATGTTTAACGATTCGAGCATATCGGAGTTTTTAACTCGTGCTTTCAATAGTTGGATTTTTCAACATATTTAAGACCACACAATAGATTCATAAAGTTAATGACAATGTTGATATGCGTCAATTGCTTTTATTTCAATTACAAAATTGCTTTAAATTACAATTTGTTTGCACAGATTGAAATTTGATATGGTACGGTGAGTTGTGTATAGCGTCCATTGGTTCACGCTTAAGTCTATCACTGAGACTCTTAAGTGATACGGAAAAGGCTTAATATATTGACCATGGCTAAGAGATGTCAAGTAGGTCAGCTTCCTACGACCAGTGACTTGATTAATCTGACGTTGTTTATATTCGCTGTGGAAGAATTTGCACGCAAAATTCTTGTTAAACAGTAGACATCCCGGAATTACATTAGAAATTTACCACGAGCTTTGCGGTGAAGGAAAACATCGTGAGGAAACCTGCACAAACCTGCGAAGCGATTCAATGGTGCGTGCGAAGTTCCCAATGGGCCCGCGTGGGAACTATGGCCCAAGCCCTCTTGTTCTGAGAGGAGGCCTGTGCCCAGCAGTGGGACGTATATAGGCTAGGATGATGAGTAGACATCCCTCGGTGAATAAGATGAGATGAGGTGAACATCTGACTTCGATCTTGTTGTTACGTAAAGACCCAACGTAGAACTGAATTTTTATGACGCCTTCGAACTAGAGACCCCGGCATTTTGTATCTCTTACAACGAAGAATTGAAGTCTACACTAATTTGCCCAGGCATATACAGTCAAGATGCAGGCGAACAATTCAGGCCAATTACAGCAGCATGCAAAATTTACGAGTTCAAGCGCACAAAATTACTGTAGCACTTTCTACAATTTTGAACGTTAATACTGAAAAATAAAACGTAAATATAATTTAGGATTGAGACGCCATCCGTTTTCTTCACGACGTCGTATTTTATGATGAATAGGTTATGGTAATATTTTTTCACATTTTCTGCTTTGGATGTGTATTCACAATTTATGGCGAGATCTCGCATGCTTTTATATTTTTGCTTTTACGTTTAAAACGTTCGTGATCAGGTATTCAAGTGGATTTTAAACAGTTTTTTAAATTGGAATTATACAAAAGTGTATAACGCCTTGAATAGTATTGTCTTTAGCTGAGTCTTGTAAATTTGATCAAGAAATTCTTTGCAGAGATTTTTTTGTGTAAATATACCTAAATCTACTCTGTTTTCTGACCAAGAAAAGCTTAAATTTATCTATGTGTCCATCTACCCTTATGAAACAGAGATATCCGATATGATTATTAATCTTTATATAATTTAGTCACACTTCAGATTCCAAGAAAAAGATTACGCAAGTAAACTGATAGTACATACGCCTTATTTATACATATCAAGATTATGGATAAAATTATAAACAAGTAGCAGAGGTCGATTTGGTCTTTTTGTATCTTCGTGTTTGATGATTAATAAAAGATTGATGACACTTAATTGTTCGTTATTATCGTTAATAAAAGCCACACAGTAAATAATTAATATCGAAGTCACTTTGCTTGCCCTATTTTCATTTATGATGTCTATGCTGGTTTTAAAAAAAGAGGTAAATTTTATTTGTTTGTTTATATGGAGAAAATAATCTCTGGAACTACTACAGACTTCAAAAATTCTTTCATTAATAAAAAAACTACTTAATCCGTGATTAACATAGCCTATTTTTGTTCTGGAAAAGTATACAGACCCCTTAGAGCCCAGACAAAGTTGTGGGAACAGCTAGTCAGTTATTACTTCAAGTGTAAATACCTAGTGCCATCCACGAAGACGCGTGAGTTTGTCAAAATTAAACATTAATTACATTGTAATTAAATTAGAACCACGGCACGCGGCATCGTGAATGACTCTACCTATATACCTACCAACCATTCAGAAGTCACTGAAAACCGATGGTTGGACCCCAGAATCTAACGAAAGATTAATTGTGATCGGTTTTGAAAAACCTACAACGAATTCAAGATTAAAAAAAAATTTGAATTGTAGTAGTATGATATTTAAAGCAGGGACAGAAAATCAGGTCATTGTTAAAAAAAGTTGATGATCCAATAGCGATTTATTTATGTTATCAATCATTTGGATACTTTCGTTTCCACCTATTAACATTATTGGCCGATCGCCAGCGTCTTTCTGTATCTTCAGTATTTTCAAATCTGTTTATGTTTCAATATTGATTTGGACAGATGGTTTGGGATGGTACATTTCGTCATTTTTATACAGTTCGTCATTTTGCATTTTTAAACTAATTAACTTTTGTTATTCTGTTGTATAATTCAAGTATAAGCGGCAAAAGTTTCGAAAACATCAACACGTTCTAACACCATTTAGCACAATTATTGTATGGTTGTTTCAAAGGCATATTTTTAGTTATCTGGGCAGCTTCCGCGGTGAACAAGACTCTTTTATTTACCAATATATAATCCATCCATCCATTTATATTTCGTCTTACATCATCGATATAACTTTACGGTGACAGCGGCGTTACTATCTAATCGTTGGATTCGGTTATTTATTTCTATTAAACTGACATAGCCTTGCGGCAACCGGTTGGTTTTGATAATACCTCGAGAAACCTTGGCACCGTTGCATTATCGTTTGTTGTTTTCACTTTTCTTTTAAGTTTTTAAGTGACGTAAAATTAAACAGCCTCTTTTGAATGAAAAAGTTTTAGTTAGAGCAAAACTTTCATGTTATAATTTGGGTTAATTTCTTTGTTCGCAGGCCTCTTCAAAGGCTCAACCACCACACTCGACGGCATCGGTCTCCGGCCGATGCCTGCGGAACGGCCTAAGACGTTGCGGAAGCTAAAGTCAGTCTACGATGCCTCTCCGACAGAGCAGACGTCGGTGAACATCTCTAGCCTGAGCAGCAATGGACAGAGTACGGAAAGAAATCTCAACGGGTGCGACGATGAAATCCGAAGACGTAGTAACACCACCAGTTCAACGCATAGCGCTGACAAGTCGCTGTCGATACTTAGTCCGTTTGATGAACAAGTAAGTTTCAGCTCATTTAGTTGTTTTTACATCACACTTGCTTGTAATCAGCGTCCTAACAGGCAGGTTAACTTGTGTACAATACTCTAAAATACTATAAATAAAACCCGCGGGCCTTTGCTCCTGGCATTACAGCCCAAGAGTGTACGTTTAAAATTTACCTGTGTGATAAAGATCACGTAGCTATGTAGTTTTGATAAATGTATTTTGTGCTTAAAGTATTTGCTTTGTATTTGTAAAAAGGTTGTGGTAGCTTAGTGGTTTGACCTTGTTAACCTCTAAAGCAGAGGGTCGTGGGTTCGGACCCGAGCTCACACCTCTTAGCTTTTCAGAATTTATGTCCGAAATGTATTTGAAGTTTACCATGAGCTTTACGAGAAAGAAGATATAGCGAGAAGTGCACGCGCCTGCTACAAAATAAATCAATGTTGTGCATGAAGTTCTCAATCCGCACTGGGCCGACGTGGGAACGACGGCCCAAGCCCTATCATTCTGAGAGAAGGCAATTGTCTTGTAGTGTGACTTATTGGCTATAAGTTACTATAGGAGTCTTTTGATTTCTTCTTTTTTATAAACTACCTACTGCTATCTACAGTATCTCCAATTTTCGGATTTAACTTGTCATGTGGTATGAAATATTGAGCAACAATTAATACCATTTCGTACAATAGCAATTGATTGCTTGATTGCTGTTCCGTGCCCTTTATAAATGCAACTCTGTTATTTGTTAATTGCCTCAATAGGTTCTGGGGTCTCGATACTATGTTATGTTATGTGGTGGAAAAATATCTTTGGGCTACAAATTAGTAGTTTTTCCCACGATACGAGATTTATTGATTTACATTTAAATCTTGTATGACCAGTCTCGACGCTGTTCCGAAATAAGTTTTCTTGACAGATGAAATATTGCTAGATGGCGTTAGAATCGAGGTCCGTTTGACGTTTCAGTCTTGCTTGCGATTGGCTGATTTATTTAACCAACCGCAAACGTGATAGGAATATCAAAGTCGTCAAACGAACTTTGCGATACTAGCGCCAATAAGCCTGACACAGCAACCCTCATTCGAGCTATTTCTAGACTAGATCCAATGCTTGGCTGTAGAACATCAACAACTTCTTTTTCATCTACCTACAACCTTTTTGTCTCCCGCGGGAATATTGGAAAGTAGCCTGTTATGTGTGTTATTTCCTGAGATCCAGCTATCTACTGCATCATCGTCATTCACACACTCATTGAATTTTTTTGCAGATGTATGAAGGTTATCTCATGATGTTTTCCTTCACAGTAAAGCTCATGGTTCAAATTTAATTTCGCACATAAATTTCGTAAACTTCAACGATGTGAGCACGGCACGGGTTCGAACCCACGACCGTCGGTTTGAGAGGCCATAGGCCAAATCACTAATTACAACGACTTTTTTACAAATATAAGGGAAATGTTTTAAGTACAAAAGCATATTCATCATAAATACTTGTAGCTACGTGACCTTTATCAAAATTTCGTGCAAATCCCGGCTTGAATCCACGACCCTCTTGCTTGAGATGCCATTGGTCCAACCACTAGGCTAGTTTTGCACGAAAGAGCAACAAACACAAGTGCGTGCACACACACAATCACAAAGCACAGGAAAAATTCTGACGTATAAAACTCATTGAATAGGTAAGATCTGATGACGGTCAAGGGTTTATTTTTAGAATGACACTCTTACCGAAACTTTAATCAGCTTGTTATTTCTAGCAAAGGTACTGCGTTCTATACATCGTTACTATCTTAGGTAAATAGAAGAACGCAAGCGCAATTCACGGAAAGATCTTGACCTTATCGGTCACGATTCGCGACGGGCGTGTCGACAGGCAAACATAGAAAGTTGAGTCAATAAACAGATAACAGATTTAAGCGGTTTATAATAATTCAATCAAATCGTTACAAAGTATACTCCATTTATTTTAACATTTGAAACTTAACGGTAAAATTTGCACACGTTTTTAAATTAAACAACGAAACTATTTTAAATTGTGTTAACTTTTATAACAAAAACATAATAAATACCGCTAATAAATGTACATGTAGGTATTTTTAGTCCATTTGTGTACGAAATAGCGAGAAACGTGTGTTACAATTTGACCGTTAATTCAAACCTTAAATTAAACGGAGTATAGACAAAGTTAAGAGCAACAGCTAGTATCCCACTATCCCACTAATATAATAAATGCGAAAGTTTGTAAGTCTGTTTGTTTATTTGTTTGTTTGTTACTTCATCACGTCTAAACAGCTGAACCGATTTAGATGAAATTCGGTACATAGATACGTAGTTTGAATCCCGGGGAAGGACTTAGGATAGTTTTTATCCCGGAAAATTTCATAGTTCCCGCGGGATAATGAAAACCGAATTCTACGCGGACGAAGTCGCAGGTAACAGGCTACCTAATTATGTAAAAAAATCATTATTGCTACTTTTTGACGTACTTAAACTATTACTATTAACTGTATTATCTTGAGTTTGTGAACCGATATTGATATTGAAATACTAAATGTATATGTATATATAAGTATGACGCAAAAGGGAGGAAGTTTTATGTTTGCGGTTTATTTATGAACTTGGTCGACAATTACTGGACTGGAAAGATTTATTGGCTGACATGTGTCTACAAAAGAAGGCCTAAATCAGCCTCCATGTTTTTGAACATTATAAATTAAATTCCAACCAATTTTTTATAGAAAATTCGCCTTTGTCAAATTAGTTTTACTGAAAGTAGGTACTTAGGTACTGTTATAATAATGAATGTCTTTATTTAGGCATTTTTTAAAGACTCATAAGTACATTTTTTTTATTTAATTAAAAGCACGTTACTCGTCGTCATTTCAGTAAATCACTTTTGTGAGTCTTGAGCTATTTACTTTCAGCACTGCCCTTTGTCATCGACATCTATGTATAGACTACATGTTTCTTACATTAAAACGGCGCACAAATAAGTTCACAGCGCCGTTTGGTGAACGTTTTACTATAGTTTGTTGACGTCCGTGACAGGGGTTGTTTCAAAGCTATGTTGATGATTCATGCGCCGCGCGTCTTGTTCCAAACAGGTAATCTAGTGCCGTAAGGTACATAGATGTCAATGCCCTTTGTGTTTTTGTTTTTGGACGACCACTGCATCATCTACATAGAATCTATGTCATAGATGTTTTTGAAGTTTATCTATAACTGAAATTATGGAACAATCGATAGATAAACTTGCATCAACAAACCGCACACACAATATGTAGTACCCCTCTTTCTAGATGATATAGGATACCTAATGCGGGCCTCTCATAATTATAAAAAAGTGTAGGTATGCGGCAAGATTCCGATACACAACCCTACGGTTGCATGCCACGAGTCTCTTCTTCCTTTTTCTCTTATCTTTTATTTTTTATTTAAATCACTTTTCGATCAAAAACAGCTACGTGCATAATTTAACAGTGGGATCCTGGACCATTACGTTTGCATGCATAGGTACCTTGACAAGTTCTTACCTGACACTTGGTAGAACCCTGTTGCTGTCAGCATTTGTGGCACGTATAAAAAAGCGTAATAAATGCAGCAGAGGCTCCCTGCGACAGGGTTCTACCAAGTGTAACATACAAACTTGTCGAGGTATATGCAGGTAGGCAGGTGCGCGTGGGCAGCTTTTGATACGGCAGATGTTTAATGCGGATGACAGTCATTGACGCTTCTTAATACCTGCATGTTGTTTATTTAGCTGATATAAAAAGGTCGTTTAGCATTTATCGTTTAGCAGTTGTTTCATGGCAGCCTGCCGTCGTAAGTTTTTAAAGTTTCATCACATAATAGTTTCGTCCAATGTTCCAATGTTGCACGTTAATTCTACGTTCGTCTAATTTATTTTCTTTGTCCACAGGAGGAATGGGCGAAGATTTCCGAGATAATGGCCTCCTTCGGAAGCAAGCTTGTGCGTGAGTCTGTCTTCGTTTCCGAACTCGAGCAAGAGTTCACCTCCCGGCTTGGACTCAGCTGCTCCGAGTCCAGCTTGAGTCCCTCCGTGGCTTCGAACCTGGGTCTTTGGCTCTCCGGCCTTGGCCTCCACGATTACGAACCGCTCTTCTTAGAGAGCGGGTATGATGACGTGGACTTTGTTGTAAGTATCGCTGTTTCGTAGAATAAGGCCACTGTTACACATGCTCGTTAGTAGCAAGAGAGCATGCTACTTTCGAGCATGCTTAAGCTTATTAGTGACATGCTCATAAGCATGCTTATAAGCATGCTGGTAACGAGCATGTGTATCAGTGCCTTAAGAACTGGCTTGACAGGCTGAGAGAAAAAAAATATATTGACAGTAAGCTTGGTGATCCTATCCACGGCATCTTAACCCCATAGTAGTGTTCCTTCCTAGCTGACAATAGTTCGGCTACCGTGCGGAACTCTCGATGGTGTTATACCTTGATAGTTGCGCACATCTCGTTCACATTGTATCTTACCAAAATTCTCTTCATATTGACTCTGCCCGTGAATGGCTCTCAAATAAATGGGTTCCCATTGGCCTCGTGATCGGAAATCTGTATCAACGATAACAATAACAATCGTTTATCAAATACAATTACGTTTACATCTACGTTTGTTAGTGACATAATAATATGTTTATTATTAGTTCCCGTTGATGAAGTCTAGTAGCTAATTTTAGTATGTATTTTGATTACATTGGTTTCAAATAATTTGTTGATATTGGATAAATGGAGAGGAGAGAGAGAGAGAGATAGTTAACAATTTTCAACACTTTTTAATTAGTCCATAGTTATTTAAGATCGAAAATTATTAGCACAATAAATATCCGATTCATATAACTTAAAATCATTTATTAAAAGTTATTATAAACGACAGTGTTAACAGTAATTTTCTTTTACAGAATGGAATACTAGATGAAAACGACCTACGAGAAATGGGCATAGAAGAGAATGATAGACAAAGAATATTAGAATCAGCTAAACAATTACCTCTTAAAATAACTGAAATAAGCAATAATTATAACAATAATAATATAAGTAAAAACCAAAACGAATCAGTAGAAGAATGGCTAAGAAATATAAATTTAGAAATATATAATGATACGTTTAGAAAGCATTTGTACGTAGATATGGATAGGGTTAGGAGGATTTGGGAAGTGGAACTGACTGCAGTATTAGAGATCCAGAAAGCTGGGCATCGGAAGAGGATCCTGGCGTCAGTTTCTGGAGAACACAATGGACCTGCGAACCACATGGACATTAATGCTGATCTCAATTCATTGGTAAGTGATTTTGAAATAATTCATGAAGTCACTATTATATATTTTAACCAGAATAACCTTACTGTCAAATTTTAAACAGCGACACATTTTGAATGGAGATAGTTTCCTTTAACTATTGATTTTGGTATGTACTCTTATTTGTCACAAACTATGTCTGATTGTGCTTACTTCAAATAGTTAACGAAAAGACTACCACACATGCAAAACAAAATTAATAACAACAATAGAACATGGGTTGTTCTATATCTTCTCATGCTCTCGTTGTTTCTATACCCATGTTACGTGATATCAATTATTCAATTAATATTACGTAGACGTACATTCAAAAAAGGAACATCTAATTAAGTCCTTAGCATTATACCATTATCATTTCCATCTTCATTGTCATCTTTATCCATTCTGAAGCCCATTTTTTGTTTAACCTACTCCCAAGCTTGGTCCATCTTAGACCTTATGCTTTACTTGAACTAATAATAACGCTATTATTTACTGACTTTATTTTCTGTAATACTTAAAACAGGACTAAGCGTTATCGTGTACTGTGCACTATATTTAATTTAATCTAATGCTATTATGGTCACGTAACATTTCGAGTACGTATTTGACTACAATGGGATTGTCTATGATTTGTAGTTAAATATTCTGACCATGGCCGCTTATGGCTGGAAGCAGACAGCACGTAAATCGGTAAAGCTATTGCATTTTAATCCACAATATCCCATGGACTTTCCGTGTGTAATAATCGGCTTAAATATTACAATTAGGAAAATATTTGAGAGGTTTCAAAGGTGTTACAGACAATGAAGTATAGATTTTTATCTATAGTTCTTAAAATAGTGTTAATGTTATCATTGTTATTTTTGAAAAAGTTTTGATACCTAACGTTACTAATTTAACATAGTCAATATAAGTTAATTTGATTCGTTCAATAACTAACTTTGTTGTCGTTTTCAACTTTACTAAAGCTTTTACCCGTGGCTTCGTTCGTTCGATTCGGCAGTCTTCAATTTTGCAGTTGCTGACTGAGTGGTTGAAATTTTGAGATGCATAGAAATAAATTATAATATTAAAAGAAAACTTAAATTACTTGGTTATGCAAATCTTATCGATTACAATTTTTTTTATGCGTTACATTAGACATTATCTACTTGGTAATTTAAAAATATGACAGTGCAAAAAGTGTGCAACATCTTAACAGGTGTATGCGGATGTTGCACAAAGAACTTAATGAACGTGGCGTTTGCAGGAGGGCGCTTTATTTTATATTTATTATTAAATTATTATTATTATTATTGTTAGCTTTGTAAAGCTAATATAATAATATCCATATCCATACTAATATTATAAGCGAAAGTGTGTTTGTATGTTTGTCCGTCTTTCACGCCGTAACGGAGCGACGGATCGACGTGATTTCTAGCATAGAGATAGTTTATGGGCCCGAGAGTGACATAGGCTACTTTTTATCCCGGAAACAGATTTTTATCCCTGAGGGAACAGCGCGCGATAACCGAATACCACGCGGGCGGAGCCGCGGGCAAAAGCTTGTAAGTGCTATAATCTTAAACCCACAGACAAATGATACAAACAGCGGCATTTACGACGAACTGTAAAAAGTAAAATTTGCGAGATAGCCGCGTTTGTTTCGTTTTTGCCAGGTTACGTACGATCTTTGTTGCACTATAACTGCCATTTTTCCTTAAAGCGCCTGACAGACATGATAGAAAACACGATAGTTGTTTTACACAGACTGAATTTATTTTTTAATACCACAGATTATACACACTAGATATTAGTTAAGTAAAAACTATAGATGTCGCTATTAGCGACTAAGTAGGTATTATAATATTATTTTGATATATTTTAACACCTCCACTTATCAAAATAATCTAAGCATTTAACAAAAAAAAATCAACAAAACATGAGTATAATCATATTTATATTATACTCTGTATGCCTAACTTCTTAACAAAATAGTAATGTTTAACACTAGGTAAACCTTTGGTTAAAAGGTCAGCAGGCATTTCAGAAGTTGGCAGGTAAACAATTTTTACCAATTTGTCAGCGACCGCTTCCCTGATAAAGTGGTGACGCACATCTATGTGTTTTGTTCTTTTATGGAACAAAGGGTTTTCTGTCAACTTCTGAGCTCCCTGATTATCATTATATAAAATAATTGTATACTTACAATTAACAATTTCTGACAACAAATTTCTTAAGTAAATTCCCTCTTTACAAGCTTCTGATATAGCCATGTATTCGGCTTCTGTGCTTGACAGTGCCACTGTTGGTTGTTTTTTACATTCATAAGAAATTACAGTACCTGACAATTTAAAACAGAAACCTGTGTAGGATTTTCTGTCAACAGTGTTTGAGGCCCAATCAGAGTCTACAAACCCTTCTAACTTGCAATTGTCTTTAGTAAACATTAAACCATAAGATTTTGTTTTCTTTAAATATTTTAAAATCCTCTTAACATGTTTCCAATGAACTGATGTAAAACAATTGTTGAATTGGCTCATAAAACTGACACTGTAACTGATATCTGGACGTGTGAGTACTGAGAGGTACATCAGGCTTCCTATAAGTTGCTGGTATGGATACTGCTCACAAACTTTTTCAGGTTTTTCTAATTTTAAATTATTTTCAATCGGAGTATCCACCACATTACAATTTGACATGTTGAATTTCATCAAAATATGGTTCACAAATTGTTCTTGATCTAAGGATATACTGCCATTTTCATACAGTTTTACTCTCATGCCTAAACATTTTTTTAACTGTCCTAAATCTTTAATTTTAAATTCTGCCATTAAATTGTTTTTTAGCTCTTCTGTCATAGTGTCACTGTTAGAAAATATGAAAAAATCATCTACAAAAACAGTTACTATAATCTGACCATTTTGAGTTTTTTTATTATACAAACATGGCTCTAATTTGGACTTAATAAAACCTAGCTTAATTAGGCAAAGGTCAACTCTTTGGTTCCATGCTCTGGCAGACTGCTTTAAACCATAAATAGCTCGTTTTAATTTAAGCACAGTATTACTTTTGCATTCTAAATCTGGTGGGGTTTGCATATAGACATTTTCATTTAGGTAGCCATTTAAAAACGCTGTAGTCACATCAAGATGGGTGATTTTAAAATTTAACTGAACACTTAAAGCAAATAATAAGCGTAAAGTTGAATACCTTAGAACTGGTGAATAAGTTTCTTTGTAGTCCACATCTTTCACCTGGGTAAAACCCTTTGCTACTAGACGCGCTCTGTATCTCACTTTATTATCACTTTCAAGTTTTTTTTTAAAAACCCACTTACACTGTACCACTCTGTCTGCTTCCTTGTCTTCTACAACTTCCCATGCCTGGTTGTCTTCAAAAGCTTTTAGCTCCTCCTTTATAGCCTGTTTCCACATCTCTTTTTCTGGCCCATTCATCGCCTCTTCATAAGTGATTTCTTCACCACAAGACACCATCTGGTCTACCAGACATAGGTTTGTGAAACCATATCTCTCTACAGGTTTCCTGACACGCTTGCTGTTAAGATTGGAGACTGTCACTTCTCTTGACACTTCTTCCTCTTCACATAAAGTATGATATGAGTCATCTGATGTAGAGCCTGAGCTGTTTATGTCACAGACATAGGTAGGATCATCTGGATTTAGACTGGAACTATCATCTGTTCCTTCCTCCACTGGTTCTATCTGCTTCTGCTCTGCAACTTGCTCTTGTATTACTACATGTGCCATATTATCTATTTTTTCCATGATAATGACATCTCGGCTTGTAGTAACCTGTTTTGTTTCTGGGTTGAATATTCTATATCCCTTTATATTTTCAGGATAACCAATTAAAATGCATCTGACAGCTTTCTTGTCCCATTTTTGTCTTTTATTTTTGGGCACATGCACCATTACAGGACTTCCGAATACCCTGACATGACCCAAATCAGGCTTATTTCCAGTCCATCTCTCAAATGGTGTCATATCTCCTAGACCTGAGGCTGGCGACCTATTCTTCAGGTATACTGCCGTGTTGACTGCCTCTGCCCAAAAAGTTTTGTCTAGTTCAGCCTCAAAAAGTAAACATCTTGCACGTTCAACTACTGTTCTATTGAAACGTTCACAACAACCGTTCTGCTCTGCGGTGTACGGGTTTGTTTTTTGATGGACAATACCTGCTGATTTTAAATAGCTTTCCATCAAGTCTGAACAAAACTCTCCACCATTATCTGTCCTCAACTGTTTCATTTTCTTCCCTGTTTGAGTTTCAACCATGGTATGAAATTCTTTGAAATACCGCAGCACTTGGTTCTTCTCTTTCAAAAAATAAACAAATGACATCCGACTGGCATCATCTACAAAAAGCAAAAAATATTTTGCCCGACCAATAGACTTGGTCTCCATAGGCCCACATAAATCTGAGTGTACCAACTCTAATAAGTTTTCACTTCTATGGTTTGCCGATGGAAAAGGTAAACGTGCTTGTTTGCCTTCGCAACATACCTTGCAGTTAGACTTCTGGATGTCAGCCTTATCTTTGTAGGATATTCCCTCTACAGCGCCATTCCTCATTTTTTCAAGGTCATTACTATTTAAATGTCCGAGTCTTCTGTGCCACTGCCTTGCATCTGCGACGTGAACTGCCGCTGCTGCCAACACACTCTCTGATTTCACTGTGTTTAATTTGTACACTCCATTCTCCAAATTCGCAACTCCTATTAGCCTATTCTGTTGATTATGGATGTGGCAAGCGTTCTTCGTAAACTTCACTGTGTTTCCATTTGCTATCAACTGGCTGACTGATAATAGATTTGTTGTAAGGTTCGGAATGCACAAAATGTTACGAACTGTGATATCTAACTGAGAATTATTCACTAATGTAGTGATCTGTGTATCGCCGGCACACATTACTGGCATGGATGTTTTATTTGCAACAACTATCTCTTTAATTTCGTGTACTGGATGAATAGACAACAAGCTTTCTTGATTCGCCGTCATATGAACGCTGGCCCCGGAGTCTATATACCAATCTTCTGTACTGAATTTACCATTAAGAAATGCCACACTAAATGCACCGGCTTCTTTTATCTTTACTTCAGTACATTGGTTTTTATAGTGCCCTATTTTCTTGCATTTGTAACATTTTATTTGCTTCTCGGGTTTGTTTGTTGACGTTTGTTTTTTTTTTCGAATGTGCAGTATTGCCATGTTTCGTTCGGGAATGCGACCAAAACGCCGATTCGCCTCCACTGCTGCCAACATCAGCTTGCATATCAAGAAGCTTCGTTTTAATGACATCGGTACTAACGGTCAATCCTGAGTGCTCTATGGCCATAATCATTGGCGCGAATTTTTCTGGAAGCCCGGCTAGAAGCAATGAACCAATCCATTCTTCATTTATTTCAAAGCCTGTTCCTTTCAATCGCTGCGCCGTTTCCACAATCTGAGACACATAGCTTGTCATTGACTCGCAATTATCGAGACGAATGGATATTAATGTTCGAAGCAAACTGATTTTTCTTGTAAATCCATTGTCATCAAATAACTGTTTCAGCTTCAGCCATAATGCACTTATTGTATTCTCATTTTTGATGTGCACATACAATGTAGAATCTATAGTCATCACAAGCTTCGCTTTTGCTTTTTTTTGATCATCTTCACTTAAATCCTTTGGTATGGCGTCAACGTCAATGCCTTCTAGCAACAGGAAATTTTTGACCGCGAATGCCCAATCATCGTAGTTTTCGCGTCCTTTTAACTTCGGTACATTAACTATGTAACTTGAAGACGACATTTTGATAAATACACGAAATTAACTTGTTTTTATGGAATTATTTACGGTCTGGGCCCCATAACCTGATAGAAAACACGATAGTTGTTTTACACAGACTGAATTTATTTTTTAATACCACAGATTATACACACTAGATATTAGTTAAGTAAAAACTATAGATGTCGCTATTAGCGACTAAGTAGGTATTATAATATTATTTTGATATATTTTAATATGTCAAATAATTGCTGTCAAATTGAATAGATGCATTGCTGAACTGCAAAATGTCAGAGGCAATGAAGCGAGCAATCTCTGGCGCAGTAAAAAGGATATCCTTAGTGAGTCCGAGGGAGTTGCTACGTTACTGGATGACACAAACACCTCCCGGTACTCGCTGAAGCAAGATTATAGGCAATAAAATGGGAGAGTAGGTAATAATTACCATTTTTAACCCAAAAAGACGCAAAAAGAGGGGTGCCATAAGTTTGACCGCTATGTGTGTGTCTGTCTGTGGCACCGTAGCTCTTAAATGGGTGGACCGATTTGAATGCGGTTTTTTTATTTGAAATCAAGTTTTTTAGCAATGGTTCTTAGATATGTTTCATCAAATTCGACTTAGCCGTTTTTGAGATATTGAACTTTGAAGTGACAAAGTCGGGGGTTTTCCAGCTTTTTGTTGGTTAGGTTATTAAGTTTAACGACGATCTAATCTGATGTTGAGTACCAAATAAACTAAAAACACGCTTTTATGGCGAACCAAGTGCTTTATTGATTCAGGCATTAGGTACTTAGCGGAGGTCCATATCAATGAACTATAAATAATTAATTCAATTACCTACTTTGCTCACCCTTAGCTCAAATAAAAACAAATGAAGTTTCGGTCTCAAACGGCTAGTTATTAACGACATTTTATAAAATACCGTAAGACTTTTCAGTCAGTTACAATAATTAAATAAATTCAAAAATATCATAAATTTATAAACATAAGACAAAGTTATAGGCATTTTTGAGTTTAATAAAAAAATCGAAATGGAGTTACCGTGTAGAAGAAATCTCGCATATTTTCCTGCAAAAGTTAATTTATCCCGCGCAATTTCATATTACAAAATATCATTATTAAAATTTCAACCTCGCCCAATCACATAATTCTCAATCCAGTTGCATGTCCTTTAAAATAAATTCAAACATCGTAAAAAATAATATAAAGTCGTTTTTATGCAGCTGGCCACTCGCACAATTACGTTTTACGTCGACGATGAAACGCGTAACGTCCTTACGTAATAAAAGTTTCGATTGCGTTTTGAATTTCGAATAATCAACATTTTTATTATCTGTTTTAGGCCCGTCTTAAGAAGTGAAGGATTTCGGAATACAGTGACGATTGTCTTCTTTTTACGTTTTTCTTTTTAACACCTTAATTTCCGATACCATATCAGTTTAAAGGTGATATGAAACCAGTTACCCAATTTTATAACCCCAAACGAGGGGATTAAAATGGCTAATCCTTACCAAATTGCTCATCTTACCTGTAATTACACGACACGTGGGAAGGGGGTAGCCTGGCAACACCGTAGCGTGTGTGATAATACCTTTTTAAGTGGCGCATCTGACAAGTTTATTAGGTGTTGCCATTTATTTTTAATTATTTATCAACTTACCTATGGCTACATCCTACTGAGTCTTAATTTTTAACAGGTCATCAGCTTTGTTACTTTTCATTTAATTGCAACCTTCTTAAAATTCATTGACCAAACAAAAATTTGTGCTTTATAAAGTACACAAAGACTCACGAGGGTATACCTACTTGTTGAGTACGCTGATAGCTGTGAGATGTAGAAACATAGGCTTAGGGGCTGTTTCACCATCCACTGATTAGTGTTAACTGACGGTTAAATGTGATGCCGTCTCCGTCTATTCGAACAAAACAAATAGAGACGGCATCACATTTAACCGTGAGTTACATTATTCAATGGATGGTGATACAGCCCCCAATACTCGTAATTTATGATTAATGTAAGTAGTCGTCTACCTACTTGACCAAGGAATAATCACGGTTTTGACTTCTAACAACTTTTCATAAGGCATTTATGGCCAAGAACACACAAGTACTGACTAACGGACTGACTGACTCATCCATGTCTAGCGATTGCTTTCATGCTTGAAATCAAGGACTCTTGCGATTTTATTATTCTTATTTGTTTTTAAACGACCGACTTTTACAACGAATTATCAAAACAGCGAGCGAAAACTCAACAAAATTTATCTGCAGCTGTAAATCGATCATTTTACTTCTTAAAAATGCGATTATTGTAACGAAACTTTACAACATAAAAATACAGTTTTCAGAATATTAGAATTGTCACATACTTACCCTATTAATCATATTTTTATATATACTTGTATGTCAGCTGGTAACTCATTGAGTACACTTTGTGACATAGGTACACTACCATGAGCGTTAACTGTATTCATTGGTATAATAAAGGAACATAATTTCTGCAGTCACGACATTCGTAACGTAGTTTTCATCTTAGCATTTTCATACATCGAAATTCTTTTTAAAACAGCATAAAACCAGCACACTATCCGATTTTAAAATAACATACGTCTCTTTAAACTATATGGCACATACGTCTGTTTACATTACACAGATGTATTCACAGTGCGCCGGTCTTTTTTTAATTTCACACGTCGCCGAACGTGTATGGGTAATTAGTGCTCAATCCACGTCTATTCAGGTCGCATTCATACACTATGCGGTTGCCGAGCGCATTGCCTACGTTGGCCCTTACTATGTTTTATATTTTCCTTTGCAACGACCATGTAGTTTTTTTTATAAAAAAAAAATGGTATTCCTTTTTATTCCGCTTTGAAATGCCATTTCAGTCAATTGTTTTTTTTTTGGATTAGTTGTTATTTTTGTCTCGATTCTACTCAATTCCACTAGTCAAACTGTACTAGTAATGGCTTTGTAATTATGGCCGTTGTGCTTTTAGCTACTCAGTCCGCTCACAACATAGCTAAATTATTTGTATGGTAGATCCTCGCGGTGCAAGAATGCATTAGACATCTTGCGACTTGGAAAGGCCACATCAGGAAGTTATTAGTAAGCATACTCTTTAAAAACAACAGCGTTGCCGACATCCACTTTGCCATTTTGGGTAGAATATTTTCCTACTTTTGTTAAAGTTATCCAAATTTAAGTTATTTAGCAGCAAGTCTTTCAAAATCATCTTATCATCAATGTAAAATTGTTCACCAAAGCTCAAACCGTTGCAATCAGAAATCAAGCTTACAACTCAAAACTTAAAAGACTTGTAGTAGGGGATTCCTCCCTAAGCCGCCAACGTTACTCCCCAGCCATTCAAGTCCATTCCGTCGGAACATTATTCCATTCAGAAAACTGAATATAGCCCTTGATATATTTTTTATTAACAAATGACACTCGCGCCAAATTAGATGGCTCATGTCAATTATTTTTCATACCTTTGAGTTCAGTGCCTTAATTAAAACTTCACGGTACCATAACGTTTTTATTTCGCGTTGCATCATTACTTTTGTTTTGCACCTCTGAGGTGTGATGCTGCCAGAGTGTCACTTTCCCCTTTGTCTTTTTGTCCGCTTTGTTAAACTTTTTTTCGTTTAATTAGCGTGTTTTAACATCATTGCTTTTATTTTTGCCATTTGTTGCGAATGTGTTTCGTGTTTCAATTTCGGATATCGAAATAAATAGAATGAAACGATTGTTAAAGTTATTTGTCTGTATTTAGTTATATAATGTAAAAGTTTAATTGATTGGGAAAGTTTGTGAATATGTTTGTTGCACAATCATACAAGAACGTCGGAACCTATTTTGATGAAAGATATAGTCAAAGACTTTATTCGACATTAAACTCTTAAAATAAGTAATACACAATTATGCTGCAGTAATACGTGCCTACTACAGCGCTGATTTTCCGTCAATACCTTCATATCTTTGCATCTAACGTACCTATATACTGTAGATTTAGTTTAAGTCTTGTGGTAGTTTTATCCTGGAAAATTGCATAAGTTCTGCGGAATAGCGTAAGCTAAAATACGCATTAAAATAAAATAATTTAAACTTACCCATTCATATTGTTTTAGAAAAACAATATAAAGCAGCTTAAAGATGATATCAAAGAGAAGTTACCAGTATCAGAAAACCTGAAGCCGGTGCCTCCTCCCGTGGTGCCCTCACTGGCGCCCCCCGGCGGGGAGACGCTGAAGCGGAGTAAGAAAAACCGACCAGCTCCTCAGCCGCCTAGACCTTCGGATCTGGAGATCAGAGCTCCCTCGGAGCTGCTGGTGGGGGTACCAGGAGCGTTGAAGACACAGTGGAAGCATCAGCCATTTGTGCTGGTAACAGGAGCTGTGACTTATGTAGCTAATGTAAGTAATAAGTCATTGTGTAAATTATAGATGTTTCTTGAAAAAAAATAATTAGTATTAATACTAAGGAACGATTTTCTTTACGCCAGGTAAATATTTGTCATCATACCGGGTGTTTCTTGTAATATGACTGATAAATTAAAATACAAGAATGTTAAAATTCCAGCGTTTAATAAAATTCAATTTCATTTCCTACAATATTTTCGAGATTGACCATGGTTTAAGATGTAAGTCAATTTCGGAGACACCGGAAAATTATAGTTATCATCTTTGAAAGTATAAATCCAAATATTACAAGTTAGACAAAATTAATCATCATTGAAATTATTATCACATGCAATATTGCAACATGATATCGGTTTATCATTGACTCATCAAATTTTAATAACAAGTGCTTCAACTGTTAAACAAATACAGAAAATCTACAATCTAAGTAAATACCGAAAATCAACACACTTTTTATTTATTAATTTACTTTCGAAAAACCAACAGGTATAGTTACAGAATAAGCATATTATACAATAACAAAAAAACCGTGGTGGCATAGTGGTTTGACCTGTCGCCTCTCAAGCTGAGGGTCGTGGGTTCAAACCCCGGCTCGCACCTCTGAGTTTTTCGAAATTCATGTGCGGAATTACATTTGAAATTTACCACGAGCTTTGCGGTGAAGGAAAACATCGTGAGGAAACCTGCACAAACCTGCGAAGCAATTCAATGGTGTGTGTGAAGTTCCCAATCCGCACTGGGCCCGCGTGGGAACTATGGCCCAAGCCCTCTTGTTCTGAGAGGAGGCCTGTGCCCAGCAGTGGGACGTATATAGGCTGGGATGATGATGATGAATAAAGCTAAGAGTAATTAAAGGATCCAACAAAAAAAAGTAATACGTACGTGCATAATCGCAAACATGCAAACAGAAATAAAAACACTGCATCTGAACTTCTTCACTAAACAACAGAAATTTAATTCATCAAACAGCAGTAGCTACATGATACGAGTACTGCTCCGTCAAACCACCCCTCCTCTCTCTCTTTACAGGCACTTTAAAGTAAACCTGACTTATTTTTGCAGTATTTAGGATCAACAGTAGTGAAAGAGCTTCGAGGCACAGAGTCTACGAAAAAGTCGATACAGAAACTAAAGAAGTCTACCAAAGAACCCAGGGATTCTCCTGACATCATCCTCTCCATCAGCTACAGGGGGGTCAAGTTTCTGAACACCATCACGAGGGTAAGTGAAGATTTAAAATTCGTTTTACAAACAAGAAAAAACATTACATCTACAAACATCTCGGAAACCAATGGTGAAATTTTTTTTAGTGGACATGAAATTGTCCCTAATTTAACACAATACCTGATACATACAATTTTATTAATCAATTCATCATCATCATCATCATCATGTCACCCGAAAGACGTCCACTGCTGGACATAGGCCTCCCCCAAGGCTCTCCACTCAGACCGGTCTTGTGCTTTTCGCATCCACCGCGGGCACATTGCTCGCAGGACTGATGGCCGATGGGGTCAAAAGGTTCTCGAATGGCGTCCGCGGACCGGGAGACGAGCTGTCGGTAGACCTCCAACAAGATGGAGCGACGACCTGGTTAAGATCGCGGGATTAATCAATTAATTTAATTAATTCTATTTTACTTTTGGTTTCAAAATTCCAAAAAATACAGTACTTAAATAGTAATATTAATGCGTAAATTTTGTAAGTCTGTTAATTTCTTATCACGTCTAAAATGCTAAGCCGATTTAGATGAAATTCGGTATAAGTGCAGATAGTTTGAGTCCCGGGGAAGGACTGATAGTTTTTATCCCAGAAAATCACGTAGTGTCCGCAGGATAGCGATAAACGAATTCTACGCGGACGGAGTCGCGGGTAACAGGCTAGTAATAAATATTTATTTCGATTATCGTAGGATCATAATAAAATAAACGTTGGTTTAATTGTTGATGGCACAATTAAAAAAAATATTAAAATATTCCATCGTACCGAACCCTCTCCACTGGAGTTCAACTCGCGCTTATCTGTTTTTTTTTAAATATCGTTTTTACATTCACTACAACCAAAATACAATAGCCGATCTTTCACTCTGGTCCTTTTCTCCAGAAATAAAAAAAAACTTGCATAAAAGGGCTTACAGAAGACTAAAAAAACCTTAAAGCAAATACATAGTTGGTAAGTTTTGTCCCATGAAAGACTTCATTCGTCGGAAATTCAACGGAGCGAAAAAAGGGCAAACATCGGACAGAGGACTAAACAAAGCCCCTGACTCCGCCTGACTTTTAATTATGGATCAGTCTTCACACTTCATCGGACCACTGGCCAATCTTGCCTTTGTGTATCTTACAAAAAAGGATTGTTTTTTCTTTTAAGTTTTTTACGAACTCTTTACGGTTAGTTAGGTCTGCTAATTAATGTTTTTCGCTGTTGTGCTTTTCGGGCTTGACTAGGATTGGGGTGAATGTTGTTTATTATCGTGTCTTTGATGTTTGGCAGATATTTTTTATCTACAATCAAAGAACAATTTGTCTACAACATTATATACGAGTTTTTTTATTCGATCTTCTTCAAAATTTATTCTTCCTTAATATTCAATACATTTAAGCATTGGAAAGATTTGTAATTTAGCACTTTCAAATATACTATCTCAAATGAAAATAATGATTGCGCAGACAAAGACATAGAATCGCGTCCCAGGATGGAACCTTTGTGCTATTGATGTCATTTCAGCATTTCATATATTTGCCAAAAACATCATAGCGAAATCGATTATGAAAAGCTCCAACCTCGTAGGGTCAGCATCAAAAGTAGCTGTACACTTTCGTACTTTGTCGTTTTACAGCCACGTACTAAACGCCATGCAATATTGTCAATGTGTCAATGCGACAGAGTAAAAAAGTGATCCGCTACTTTTGATGCTGACTGCGCGATTCAGTTTCCTTGACTGAAGCTATAAAACGTATTAACACAAATACGCAATACCAACTAGCTACAAGAAGAATCAGAATATTGTTTTTACTAGCAAAGTACATGTTTGCCTTAGTGCCTCTAAATGGCGATTGACCTCTATGCCATCTGATGATAATTAAAGATGAGGCCAAAGATGTGGTTCACTGGTTCAGTAACAGCCTATTCAGTCTGACCTTGAATTATATTTAGCCACAAAAACAAACGAAATTACAAAGATTGCACTATCTCTTAGTAGCCTGGATTATAAGTAGCATTAACTTATCATCATCTTCCACCAGGAGCTGATCTGCGAACACGAGATCCGCAACATCCACTGCGCATGTCAAGACGCAGACGACCTCACACACTTCGCCTACATCACTAAAGACCATAACACCAAGAGCCACTATTGCCACGTCTTCAGAGTTGCTACAATGGTAAGCATGCTTAAAACTATCCTTTGCTACAGCATACAACTGCTAGCACAAAAGTCTTAAAGTGACGGAATAGACCGGTGTAAATTGTTGAGTGAAACTTGATACAGTTCTCATTATAAAGGTTACGATAAATACTATAAATCTTCAATTGTTCAAGATTAATTTGCATCCTGTACTGAACTGGATTTTGCTACATCAGTTGCTACTTATATTTTATTGTCATTTTTTTTCTTGAACTGACTCCTTTCAAGAATGTAGAAGCAAACAAAATACTGAACTTCTTATTTCTCTTATTCCAGGACCAAGCGACAGAAGTTATTTTGACTTTAGGCGAGGCGTTTGAAGTGGCATACCAAATGGCGCTCCGCGAGCAATCCAACAGAGCCCGGGTGACCCAAAGCCAAGCCAAGACCCCCACTCACGACCCCATGACCACGACGAATAAGGAGAAACCCAACGTGAACCACGGCAGATCACATTCCATAACAGAAATTAAGTTGAACGGACATCAACTGAAAATAGCACCCATGCCAGCGTCGTTGTCAAACGAGGATTTCCAAGCTTCAAGGAATTCAGACGGATCGAGAAGCCCAAGAACGCCTCTCCTTAAAGCACCAATGGCGTCCACCGAAGAGTTGTGAAGGTAATATAAAATACAATCACGTATAAGTTTAAATCGTTATAAGACTAGTTTTGGATTCGTAAATGGCATTTAAGGACCGTTAGAAATGGCTTCCAATGAGTGTTGAATTTAAGACTTAAAATGTAACGAGTTTAGTGTTTAAAATTTTCAAATTACTCGAATTGTTATTTGTAATCGTAAAATATAGTGATACAATGCTTAGATCTTTGCTGGAAGCAATCGGTAAAAAGCCGGTCTTAATGATGTTACTATATACTTGATTGTCCAATCAATAAGCAAGATCATTGATTTTTGTATTCAGATTTCGACACTGCTTTTACGAACCTTAACCATATTGTATTAGTTATGTAAACAAATTTACTATTGAATAGTAAAATAGGGGCTGTTGTATTTATAGTAGTTTTTAAATGTATATTATTTGTTTATTTTGTAACTTGTGTGAGAATGTTACGAATATTATCAGATTAGATTTGAAATACATAATGAGTATCAAAGGTTTCCCGTTGTATTAAACGCATTTCGGGTCATACAGACTTGTATTGTATTGTATGCATTTTTCCTAAATTTGGTCTATTACGCTTTCGGATTTGTAAGTTAGGCCTAACCTTATATTTAGGTACATTATAACCAGCAACGGTCGTCATATGTACCTACTATGCGTTACCAAATTTATGTCGTATTAATGTAAATACATAGATGTAAGAACGCATATATACGTATACATATATGAAGTTTGTTGATATTACACATCTTATGACAAGATTGATGAATTCGCCTAACACATAGTACATTAAACATATCAAACCTATGTTGTATATTGATTATGCAATAAATATATCAACCACATTAGTAAAAAAAAACCTTCAACCGATTTCGGTATTGTATTCAACATAGTTTTTAAAAATACTCTTTTGGACGTTTTATTTGCGCGTATAACGTACATTATTGATGTGGTTGACACGTATTTAAGAGTTAATAATATGAGCTTCCGATGTTAATTTTGCTCGTAATTATAATTATAATGTAATTTGTTGTCGTCGTACAATAATCGTGTCTAGAAATGACAAAAAAGTTATTAAAAAAAAGTTTGATGTTTTTTCATAATTATTGCAACTGTTTGCTCAAAGCCATTGGCGTTTTCAATTTTTGAATAATGATATATCATTTTAGCGTGGAATTGTTGTATTGGAGGTAAACTTGGTATTAGTTACTGTCATGTTATTTATTTTGAGTCTAATCACTTTTGAGATTTCATTGTGATGTGGTATAATTAATATGCGAAGTAAAAGTATTAAAATGATTTTATTTCTTTCATTTATGATTAACCTTTCGGCTTATATATCTTTCATTCCTATTAAGTTATAAATATTTTATATGTATATGTAGCTGAGCTTTATGATTGTTATACTATGAATTGATTTATATGTACAATCTCTTTACAGATAAGGTGTATGTCAATGTTTTTTCTAAAATAATGGTAGGGATATTGCTAGTATAAAAATATAATATTAACTATTAATTTGTGCCAAAACTCATGAATACAGGTAATTTACGCCAATATACAACCCCAAATTGTAATAGTTTGAAATAAATAAAAAAGTGCTCATTTGATAAAACACCAATTTTTGGTATTCGGCCTCAGTTTGCAAATAATTGTACGTATTAGTGTAATTTACAGTAATTTTTTTACCGTCCCCAATAGGTGTTAGTTTTTTATACAAGTTTTAGGTAATATAATGTTTGGTGATAGTTTAAATAATATTCAAAACGGCCTTTTTCTTCTCAGCGTCATTAAAATACAAATTATTAAAACTTGCTCATGGAACGGTTGTAACATAAGTATTTCCTTTGACATTTGGGGTTTAGTAGCGTGTAGTGGAATCTACCAGTGCGACGCCAGAGGCATTATTGTCTAACGCACTCGGAATCACAATCGTTTTCTTTTCACTGCTACTCTCTCTCTCACACGGTATAGGATAAGGGTAGAAAGAGATGGCGAATGCGATCGCAGCGCCGGTACGTTAGAAAATACGGCCTCAGATATTTATTTATTCTATCGCTTTATATTCATGAATTCCTCGCATATAATAAACAAAAAAAGTCAATGTTAAAATTGTACCCATTGGATATATTTAAAATCGAATCATTTCCTTTATTCATGTCATTGTATTTCTGGTAAGAAAGTTTAGCGAAAAAAACCGTAATTTTATAGAAATTGCTGCACGTATACCAAAGAAAATACTAGAAATAATCTAAAAATATACATATTCTCCAAATCAAGAGTAGTTGATATACAAAGTAGGTAGGTCATAGTTACTATTTATAAAATACATAATTATCAGTGAATATTTTTTTTCAAAGACATACTTGCTTTGCTTTATTTATGAGCATGTTCGAAATTTCTATGCTTCTTAAAATCATATCAATATGACAAACTCGAGTCATATAAAATGGTTTTAATTTCTAGATAAAATGTTAAAACGACAGAGAGAATATATAGTTATTTGTTGCGTACCTAATGTGTATGTATATCGTAGAAATATAAAAATATATTGTACCTAGTTGAGTATCCAAATATTGATGTAAATATAATATTATGATGATATTATATTATTCTATTCAAGATCCAATAAATCGTGAATTATACATTATATGCTTTTTCTTTAATAACTATAATACACATATTTAACTACCCTTTATTTATTACTAGCTTTTACTTGCGGCTTTGCTCGAATTGACATTGGGGTGCGTAAAGGCTTCTTGCGGGCGTATAGCTTTAGCCGCGGGGCTTTGCTCAAGTTTAACACAGATTATTATCTTTTTCCCTTTGTAACTTTTATCCTTTCTTTTTTTTTCGGATCGGCAAACGTAGCGTAGGACGTCCTCAGACTCGGTGGAGCGATGATCTTCGCAGGGCGGCTGGCAAGAGCTGGATGAGAGTAGCCGAGGATCGTGCTCAGTGGCGTGCCATGGGAGAGGCCTATGTCCAGCAGTGGACGAACATAGGCTGATGATGATGATGAACTTTTATCCGAAAGATATTCTGAAAAAAAAACAAACAATAGCGCGTTTGTAAAAACGCACAGAGCTAGCTATCGAATCTCGGAAAAAAATTACTACCCATTTAGTTTATTTAAACGATACGTATTTTACGGAAACCATGCTATTTTTGGGATAGAAAGTAGCCCTTTTTTTAAATTCCACTGGATGGCAAACGAGTAAGTGGGTCTCCTGATGGTAAGAGATCACCACCGCCCATAGACACCTGCAACACCAGGGGATTGCAGATGCGTTGCCAGCCTAGAGACCTAAGATAGGATACCTTAAGTGCCAGTAATTTTACCGGCTGTCTTACTCTCCATGCCGCAACAGTGCAACACAACAGCGCAAGCACTGCTGCTTCAAGGCAGGATTAGCGAGCAAGATGGTGGTAGCAATCCGGGCGGACCTTGTACAAGGTCCTACCACTTGCAAAATTGACATTGGTTAAATCAGAGCTTAAGTTTTTTTTTTACTGTATAATTTTAATAGTATTTTGTCGTGCAGTAGATATATCATTATACTATGTTAATTATACCGTACCTACTTAATAACATAACCAACAAAAAGAAAACCCCTGACTTTGGCACTTCAAAGTTCAATATCTCAAAAATGGCTAAACCGATTTCGATTAAAGTCTAAGAACCATCGCTAGAAAACTTGACTTCAAATAAAAAAACTGCATTCAAATCGATCCACCTGTTTAAGAGCTATGGTGCCACAAACAGACACACATAGCGGTCAAACTTATATCAAACAAAAAGAGGGCTTTTTGCGTCGGGGATTAAAAAAAGACTACTCAAGAATCTCACTTTACAAGCGTCATAAAAAATATGAGAACAATTTTTCATCAATATTTGCTAAACAATTCTCATGATCCAAGAAATTTCAGCACAAAAACTCTACCATTTTAAAATACAGCCCGTTACTCGCAGCACCTAATAATTTATAGGTACGTAGTCGACTTCCAATAATAAATTTGCCTGGGCGCTATAAAAAGTGCCTAATTACTTCAGCTCCATTAGGCTGGCCGAAAAAAGGCTGGAATTAAACTGTGTTTATTAATCTTCACTGTAACGCTCGATTAGCCGTAAGGGGATGGACACACTGTGATCCCTGATAAATACAGAACCGACGATGCGTCTTTTAATTTATTGAATCAAGTTTTGCACGTATCTCGATGAACTAAAACAAATTACCTGGCTCTGTGAACAAAGTTGCAATACGTTTCATCTGTGCGACATACACTGAAAAAAAAAATGCTGACAGTAACAAAAAAAAATGTTGCTTGTAACTTAACTTGAGTGACTACAAACCTAAGGCCTACAGTACCACTACCATGAGTTTACAGTGACCGTACTCAATAGCGACGGCGTAAATTATTTGTAGAGGCGCTGTACAATTCTCCATACAAATAATTTACGCCGTCGCTATCGAGTACGGTCACTGTAAACTTATGGAAGTGGTACTGGTAGCTAAAAGTAAGATAATGTCTTACAATAGTTTTGCAATATTATCATTATTTTGGTTTCTAATTAGTTAGTAAATTTTGGCTAAACCTCAGTAGTCTAACTAGCTCAGCTATCCTTTTTGACCGCTATGTGTGTCTGTGCATCTGTGTGTCTGTCTGTGGCACCGTAGCTATTAAACGGGTGGACCGATGAGGTTTCTTTATTTGAAAGCAGATTTTCTAGCGATGGTTCCTAGACATGTTTTATCAAAATCAGTTGAGCCGTTTTTGAGATATTGAACTTTGAAGTGACAAAGTCGGGGTTTTCCAACTTTTTGTTGGTTAATTTTCAGGGTATGGTGAGTTTTCGTGCCAAACCATAGTGTACATAATAACAAACTTGTTACAAAAAAGTTTTGTCTATGTTAAACGCAATAATGTTAAAGAGTTCGAAGTTACCTATGTGGCTCAATCTCGGTCGCGACACCGGGGTCTCGAAAGCTTTGCGAAGGTTAGCCTGCCCTTTAAAAAGAACGGGCTAGCTGTGGCAGACTGTACTTTATTTAGTACATTGAATACGTTAGTAGTTTAAATTAAAACAGTATTTTATATTTATAGCTAGCTTGTACTTAAAGGTGTGTTCCAGGTTTAATTGTAAAAGGCTAATGAAGCGCGGGATCGATGTGGCCCAATCTCGGTCACGACACCGGGGCCTCGCCAGCTTTGCGAAGGCCTGCTCTTTAAAAAGAACGGGTTAGTTGTTGCAAACTGTACTTTATTTAGTACATTGAATACGTGGTAGTAGCTTAAATTAGGGCAGTATTTTACATTTATTTTATGGTTATGAACTATTTATACACGACGAGCTGTCGGTAGGCCTCCAACAAGATGGAACGACGACTTGGTTA
This sequence comes from Choristoneura fumiferana, assembly GCF_025370935.1. Classification (NCBI taxonomy): domain Eukaryota; kingdom Metazoa; phylum Arthropoda; class Insecta; order Lepidoptera; family Tortricidae; genus Choristoneura; species Choristoneura fumiferana. Next base: position 7,418,463 of record NC_133486.1, read on the forward strand.
AGATCACGGGATCGCGTTGGATGCGGAAAGGACAAGACTGGTCTGAGTGGAGAGCCTTGGGGGAGGCCTATGTCCAGCAGTGGACGTCTTCCGGCTGACATGATGATGATGATGATAATGAACAGTTACTTTGCTCACCCGGGACCTTGCCTCACCGTCTATGCAACAAATGTGTGTTCATGCAGCTTTTCTCTATAACCACCACCACGGTACACTGACGCGTTTCGAACTCGACCAGAGTTTATCCTCAGGGCAACACAATCGTCCACCATGCTATCATAAGTTAGACATGTACCTACCTAGTATGTGTGTATGTGGATATATAGCGGGTGGTAGTGATGGTGTTAGTTGGGTTTTTGTTATTTGTGTGTGTTTTTACGGTGTAGAAGTGGAGTTGCTACATGAAAATCAATTTGCTGTATAGACGTAGCTATCATAAGGTCACGGGTGAGCAAAATAATTCTTTATATAATATATATAAATAAATAAAACCGGCTAAGTGGCTTACGTACCGTTATCCATTATTTTATTATTATGTTCTTTATTTTTCTTTCATTCTTAGGCTTAGGTTTTTATAATAGTTATAAAAATTATTATTATTATTATTATCTATATATACAACATTAGACATTAGCAAAAAACGGCAAAAATCAAGTTCGTTGTATGAAAACCTCCCTTAAATATTTATTTTATGCTGTTTTTCGTTATGTGTTGTTATAGCGGCACATACATACATAATCTGTGAAAATTTTAAGTGTCTGACTGTTACGACTCTTGAGTCAAGATAGAGCCCTGTGACAGACGGACAGACAGCGGAGTCTCAGTAATAGGGTTCCCTTGGTACCCTTTGGGTACGGAAACCTAATAATCATTTATTTTATTAGATCACAAGAATATGGATCATATCATAAAATTAAAATTATAGTTCATTAACACATGTAAAAGTATCATCGATACGATTTTTTCATTTCATACTTCTGAAGAGCAAAGCATTTCATATTAAAATCTCAACAAACGATTTTGCACTTCACTTGACAGCAGGGGACGCAACACCGATTAAATTCGAGTGTAAATAAGCAATTACACTAGTGTTTATGGCACTTGATACATGTCGAGAACTCGATCGTAGAGACGACTCGATTGTGATACATTTAGGGGGTTCTAGAGTGGCGCTTGACTGCGATTAGAACAAATGTTTTACTTTTGTTGCCAATCTGTTGTTTGAAATAGGTTTCCTCTTCTGTGTGAAAAAGTTGAATTTTGTTTGAATGACATAGAAGTTCGTTGGCAAAAGTTTGAAAGTTTACTATTTACAAAGTTTTATAAAGTGCTTGTAACGACGGTAAGATCTAGGTACATGCCTTTTACTCATTTTCGGGCCCAAACTCTGCATAAAATATGCCTAATGGTTAATGCAGCCCTGATTACACAGAGAGGTAGAGTAAAGTAAGAAGCTACTGAAGCGCCGACGCGCCTGGACAAAACCGTAATGCAATCTAATGCATTGAGGTGCAGCCGTATTGTGTAGGCGTGAGTCGTGAGAGAACAAGGACGATCCTTTTAATGTACAAACGCGTAAGTTTGTGAGCGAGTGTGTTTTCTAATCTTTCAACTCGCAGACTCACGGTGGATGCAGGCCGCTTTTAACCGAAGCAACTGGAGATCTATGGGGGAGGCCTATGTCCAACAGTGGACGTCCTACCCACCTTTTTTTTATTTTTTAAAAGACACTGCGAAGCTTCCCGAACGCTGCCCAGCCGAGTCGGATTTGACAAGTGATATCTTTCTCGAAGTTGAACCTACCTAGCTAGACCCGGAAGACGAGCTGTCGGTAGGCCTCCAACAAGATGGAGCGACGACCTGATTGAGATCGCGGGATCGCTTTGGACGCGGAAGGCACAAGACGTCTGAGTGGAGAGCCTTGGGGGAGGCCTATGCAGCAGCAGTGGACGTTTTTCAGCTGACATGATGATGTTAATGACCATTGAGGATGTGGGGATGTGCTAGCGGATAGTCCTTCAAAATTGCCAAACTATTGCCAGGCAGAAAGCGACATGAAATGGGTTACGAAGTTGGGAACTGTGGACTGGAATACCAGGCTATGGGGTGGCATAACGGGACACTTACTATTCAAATCTCTCACAAATTCCACTAAGTAGGCAGTGACCCGCCATGCAATGGGTCCCGCAAACTAGCTGACTATTTTTGTGTGATCGGCTAAAGGTGGAGAGCTGTTCCTGGACTCCACATTTCGAAAAATTCACTATTTACGGAAACACCACCTAGCACCTGAAATATTTGTTTAGGTATATAGGTTGTTAGCTGAAAGTTGAATTCAAAAGAAACAAAAAAAAATTAGTCAAAATAGTAGCAAAATGCACACTATACAGAGATAGCTTAGATAGCTTGGAGTAGCTTAATATATAATCAGTTTTAGAGCTATGATATCATCTTCAGTAGGTTGTTGATTTATCTTTAAGTTTGCTGGCAAGTTTAATACGCTGCAATATGCTTACTTTAAACCTATTTCACGCTGCAATCGGCGATCGGCGCCGTGGCAAATGAGAAATTTGCCGCGCGGCCACTCGGAAGTATTGCGTTGATTGAGGATTCCGATATTGCACTTTGCTACCTGATACACGATAACTATACTGGGTTGAAATTGAGTAGGAACTGTATTTTACTGCATTGTTATTAATTATTAATAAGCCGCGATAAACTAATGATTTGATCATTGACATCTATGCACATTCTATGTATGTCTATGTCATTGACATGTATGTATGTATGTTTATATTATATTTTTGTATTGTTTTTAATATTTATTGTCTATTAATTCTACGTTTCTCCTGTCTGTTATCTCTGCCACCTACATTAGTCTGGTCAAATTTATTAATTTCTCAGAAATTGGTTGTCTGGAAGAGATCGCTTTTTAGCGATAAGACCGCCTGTCTACCTGAATTTTTCTATTTTTGTAATGGCTCTGTACTGCTTTTGGTGATCAATAAAGAATATTTGTATTGTATTATGTATTGTATGTACCTTACGGTACTAGACTGGCTATTTGGAACAAAACGCGTGGCGCATCAATCTTAATATTACTTTAATGTAAGCACAACCCCTGTGAAAGGTTCACAAATCCGCGCTGTGAACAAATTTTGAGCGCCGTTTTGATGTAAGAAACATGCAGTCTACGTAGATGTCGATGGATTTTATCTATGGCCTCTGAAGCAGAGGATCGTGGGTTTAAATCTGAGGTCAAACCTATCGAAATATACCTACCAACCAACAGCTTTTCGGTGAAGGAAAACATCGTGAAAAAACCTGAACAAACCTGCGAAGCAATTTAATGGTGTGAACTTCGGCTCAAGCCCTCTCATTCTGATGAGGAGGCTTTCACCCTGCAGTGGGACCTATATATGCCGGGATCATCGTGATGATGATGATGAATCAGTTACAGTATGAAAAGAAAATAATGAGGATCGGATCAGGATCGGTCTTAGTTGTAGGTACACGGAATAGTAAAATGACGTTTTTGTCCAATCAAATGGTTGGAAAATAGCCTTAGGGGCTGTTTCACCATCCATTGATTAGTGTTAACTGGCGGTTAGGTGTGATGCCGTCTCTATTTGTTTTGTTCAAATAGACGGAGACGGCATCACATTTAACCGTCGGTTAACGCTAATCAATGGATGGTGAAACAGGCCCTTAGTTTTATAAAAAACTTACTTAGCAAGAGGTCTAGCTCGTGAAATTTATTACAATTAAAAATTGGGCGGTTTCAGTAAAAGTGGTTCAAATGTCTTTTTTTTAATATTTGATTGAAATTTCGTTTTCCTACTCAGAATCAGGAGCACTTTCGATTGTAATAGGAGAAAAAAATAGTCCCAGGTTTTTCATATAATTTTGTACACTACCGCCATAGAATCGTGTATGAAAACGGTAACGTAATGGAAAAAAAATCTTGGCACACTTTTTTCTCCTATTACAATCGAAAGTACTCCTTCTGGATAGGAAAACGAAATTTCATCCAAATGTACAAAAAAAATATTTCAACAACTTTTTCTAAAACCCCACAATTACAATCATCAGAATTTTACTACCATCTTTTGTATTATGTACCTACCTATTACCTAAGTAATCCAGATTTTTTGACTGAACGAGACGACCATTGGTGTAAAAATCTTTTCCATCTGTCCCTTTTTCACATTAAAATCTGTTAGGTTGTACTGCTGCGCTGCCTCCAAAATCCACACACAAAATTCGTCACGAACCTCTAAGTATGTAATACAATTTCCAAGGCACAAAGTCAAAGAGCGCCCCGGTGTCGCAATAAACAAATTAATGTAAAGCCAACCTAAATACGTAACGTGAGCGTAGGGTGGCCAGGGTACAAGGTTTTGAGGGCAGGACCAATATCAGAGTACGATAGAGTATAATTATAAATGCGAAAGTTTGTAAGTCTGTTTGATTAAAATTACCTGACATAAGGTATTACGGTGAAGGAAAACATCGTGAGGAAATCTGCACAAACTTATGAAGCAATTCCATGTTGTGTATGAAGTTCCCAATCCACACTGAGCCCGCGTGGGAACTACGGTCCAAGCTCAAACCCATTCTGAGAAGAAGCCTGTGCACAGCAGTGGGACGTATATAGACTGGGATGATAAACCGTATATTATAATATAATTAATTCATTTTTAAGGAATATAAAAGTCTATCGCGAATAAAATTTGGAGTAGACACATTAACTTATATGTGTATTAAGAAGAGTTCTATCAGATCACATTTTTAATTTTCATTCAATTTTTATGGAATAATCGAGAGCTCAGCAGTTCTCTTAAATATTTATTCGATTCAGGCGTTTCTTTGCAGTAGTCTATTTCAATGACAACAACATCATTTGGTAGCGGAGTAACGAGCTAAAAGGCTGTAGTTTTTTGTATATTTGTCCTGCACTACAAGTGATGTGTGGTGTACCGACTCGCGACATAATTACGGACTAATTACGCACTCCAGGCGGGCGTGCGTAATCCCCCATACGGGACGCCAATCTTTACGCTCGCTCGCTGCCGGTAACCTACTCGTACCTAGTTATTACTAATACGTAAGTTTATAGTTTATACAGTCTATCATCTAAGGTAGTTTTATATTGTGATGTATATTCAAAATCAAAGTCAACGTCAAAATATCTTTATTCAATATAGAAAATCTACCACCGACCAATTAGGAAAACTAGAAGAATCCGGCAATATTGTAGAGTCAATGAGTAAAGTATGTACCAAAGCTGTGTCTCTTGCAAAAGTTATAATCTGAGCTAATAAGAAGAAGGAAAGAAAGAAAAAACATTTTATAACTAAAAATGCCAAAAGTAGATGTATTCTGTGAACCGCATTAAGATTTTCACACAAAAATAGAAAAAAAAAACAATAAATTTTGGGGATTCCCCATACTTAGAACTGAAACTCAAATTTTTTTTTCCTCAAACCCATACGTGTGGGGTATCTATGGATAGGTCTTCAAAAATGATGTTGAGGTTTCTAACATAGTTTTTTTCTAAACTGAATAGTTTGCGTGAGAGACAGTTCCAAAGTGGTAAAATGTATGTCCCCCCCTGTAACTTCTAAAATAAGAGAATGATAAAAACAAAAAAAAATATATGATGTACATTACCATGCAAACTTCCACCGAATGGTTTGAACGAGATCTAGTAAGTAGTTTTTTTTAATACGTCATAAATAGTAAAGTAAAGGAAACTTTTATATTATGTTACTTGCTGCTACGGAATCCTTGATAGGCGAGTCCGACTCGCATTTGGCCGCTTTTTTTACGCAAAATCTGTCATTTAATTTCGATCGCCAGCGCCAGAAACGTTAGGCAATACGGCCTCCGGAATATCCAGACAAAGTTGCGGGCAACGGTTAGTTATATTTATATATAAAAGTGTAAAGCGACGTGTACATAGGGTACATATATGTGTAAGTGAGTATATAACGCGACGGCTCCGCGACCAATGCCGCGTGACAGCCGCACGTGCCCCATTCTTTCGTTTTACAAGGAATATAAAGACCGGAGAACACGATATGACGACATTTTTTGCACCTATACTTCCCATAAAAACTCTTTTGAATGTTAGCTAGTTTCGCATTAAGGAATGAAGGATTGACCACACTGGTGATTAAAATACGCTGACGCGTCGTGAGCGCAGTGACGCCTCATGATTTTATCGCTTACCGTCCACAACGTGCAAGTTAGGCTTCAATAACCTAACCAGCAAAAAATCAGAAAACCCCCGACATTGTCACTTCAAAGTTCAATATCACAAAAACGGCTGGATAAAACATGTCTAAGAACCATCGCTAGAAAACCTGTTTTCAAACAAAAAAACTGTAATCAAATCGGTCCACCCGTTTAAGAGCTACGGTGACAGACAGACACACATAGCGGTCAAACTTATAACACCTTTTTGCGTCGGGGGTTAAAAACACGTTTAACATTTTGAACTCACAATGTTTTCTTTCACTTTTAAGATCGTGGCAAATTTCAAAGGTACGTAATTTGGCACATTAAGGTGCGTCGTCTTCCATACAAACTTTGGTACATCAATATTTCTTCCACAGACGTTATTTCGACGCGATTTTTTGAGGATAGTTAGTTATGGGCATATTGTTGTCGCAAATCACAAAATGGAGAGGATCTATAATACCTAAATTTCAGTATGATGCAGTAAATTTTGATCCATTTTACTGTGTGTGAGTAGCTAATGTCAAATATAATCTGTTGTAAAAAGGTATTGACTATTTCGGGCGGTCACGTGACCACCTAGTTTGGCTCAGTGGTACCAATTCTTAGAAGTATGTAGTAAGAGAAGGAGTTCGAAACTCGATGACGCATAATGATTCTTCTTTTTTTTTTTTACTTTTTTATGTTTATTTACAAAGAATAAGTAATAGCATTTCGATAAAGTGCAATTAACCATGAAATTCAGTATTTTTAAGTCAGGTCAAACCAAAGAAAGTAATGTTTTTTCTTGAGGTCATCAATCTACTCTTTTTATCAAATAGCTGGCAAACTAGCATGCGGGTCACCTAATGGTAAGTGATCACCGCCGCCCTTGGTCACCTACAGCATTATTAGGACTGCGGGTGCGTTGCCGGCCTAAAAGGGAGGAGGGGGGGGGGCTAAATTGGGCGGTATGGGGGCAGGATAAAAGGGAGTGGAGTTGGGCAAAGGTACTATTTCACGCCGGTATTCAGATGGAGGTTGGTACTACTCCGGTCGAGCCGGCCCATTTGTACTGCAGTCAGCAAGTGTTACAGTAAGGCTCTACCACATGAAAAACTTGCTTGAACCACTAGATGCCTTCAAGAATGTTCTATGATGATGATGATGATGAATTCCTGTAGTCCCTCAGCAGGGACATAGGGCTCGCAGTAGGGACTTCCATGCGTCACGGTCCTGTGCTGTGGCTTCTAGGTCTCGCCAATGGTACCCAATTAGGAGATCTCCTTCTCAACCGATCGTCTCCAGGTGATTCGGGGTCGCCTGGCCTCCTACTACCAGCAGCTTGCCACTCCAGCGCTTGCTTGGCGAGATGAGCATCGGTTCTCCGCAACACGTGTCCGATCCAGCGCCACTTCCTCAATAGGATCTCCATATTCAATTGGCCTCGCTCTCAACTCCCACAGTCTAGTGTTTGTAATGGTTCGTGGCCAATAAACTCCTAATATGCGACGCAAACACTGTTCACTAAAACCTGGTTTACTGGTGATTGCTTTCTTGACGAGCCAGGTCTCACACCCGTACAGGAGAACGATTTGACATTTGAGTTGAAAACTCTGATTTTTGTGCGCCGTGCTATTACGTGGGACGTCCAGACCGGTTTGAGTTGTGCATATGCGGCACGACCCTGTTTATGCGCGCTTCGACATCTGCATTGGTTCCACCATTTGGTCAACACACAAGAATTCATACTTATTATTAATAATAAAAAGCTTGTAATAATGCGTATCGCAACAAAAGCGTAGTGTAATTTGTTTGTTACAATATCACTTAGCGGGTCAAAATTGAATGGTTTGGCTGTATGTAAGTAAAAACCGGGTGTAGGATAAAATACCTAGCCTAGCGTTATTTACTTCATTTGGCAGTCCTGAACTTAGATAAACTTTCATAGTTCTCGGGCAAAATATCACACGTGTTGTAAAAATGTAACTAAATATTTTGCATACTTTTTGCGTAGACGCTAGCGCCATGCCGCGGTCATATAAGTAATATATTTTTGGAATTCCTTGTTACCCTATCACAAAAAAACCGGCAAATGCGAGTCATTTGGTGTAGGAGCCCCTTTAAATAATTATTTTATTCTGTTTTAGTATTTGTAATACATAATCTGTAAAATTTCAAGTGTCTGACTATTACGACTCAAGAGATAGAGCCCTGTAACAGTCGGAACCTGCACTGCTTCGTGAGGAAACCTGCACAAACCTGCGAAGCAATTCATTAATGGTGCGTTTTTTTTTTTATACGACTGGATGGCAAACGAGCATGTGGGTCTCCTGATGTAAGCGATCACCACCGCCCATAAACATTGCAAACCAGGGGCATTGCAGATGCGTTGCCTTGCCAACCTAGAGGCCTAAGATGGATACCTCAAGTGCCAGTAATTTCACCGGCTGTCTTACTCTCCACGCCGAAACACAACAGTGCAAGCACTGTGCTTCACGGCAGGATTAGCGAGCAAGGTGTGGTAGCAATCCGGGCGGACCTTGCACAAGGTCCTACCACCTGCAAAAGCGTGTGAAGTGAAGTTCCCAATCCGCACTGGGCCCGCGTGGGAACTATGGCCCAAGCCCCTCTGTTCTGAGAGGAGGCTGGGATGTAACAGATGGACGGACAGACAGACAGCGGAGTCTCACCAATGGGTTCCGTTGGCACGTTCCCTAAATAAAATTGTACTAAAAAAGAAAAAAAAGTCGCTTAAAAAAGACACTAACAACGAAAGCATTAGGTTATATCGGTTGTAATATTCGTCTAGCAATCATAACAAAATAGGCTGAATGAAAGAGGTTTTAAAGAAACTTAGAATGAAGTACTGGCTGGTTAGATAATTAAAATATAATGTCATGGAAATGTCATCCAGACTATCACCACTAGTCACATTTATTTGTATGTCAGTAATTTTTAATTTATGTCGTCTTCAGTTCAATAATTTTAATGTAGAAGAATCGCGCTGTCGGTAAAACGGTAAAACCTTCAAGACAATGGCAAAATTGACCTCCAAGACAGAGCCACAGTTTTCCAAAAACAAACAAGTTTATTGTCTGGAGGAAGGAAATATCTAAGGCGCTAAAAGGACTACAATATAATCCTTACAGCATAGGATATGCTGTGAAATCTGACACAGGTTAGTCGCAACACATTTTTTAATACTATAAAATTGAGTGTTTTTTTAGTGTACCTACGCTTTGAAATTTTTATAATAAATATAATATAATATAAAATATAAAACGTTTATTGCAGACCAGGGTCCATAGATTGGTTAGTATAATACCGGTAAACCATGATCATAGCAATTAACATTATAGGTATAGATTTTCGGATGAAGTGTATTTTTTATAACAAGCTTTTTACAAGCTTTTATTTATTTCACCTGTCCCTTTCTGTCTATCTGTCTGTCTGTCTGTAGTCCAAATCTTGCAAGTATAATTTGACCAACTTCCAGTAGTCAGATTGACTTGAAATTGGGAATGATTATGTAATTTGGTGACCAATACAATAATCTGGTAGTGACATCCGTAGTCCACAAGGATCGTCTCCGCAGGACGGAACTCTTCAACTTAATAGCATCGTGGTGCGCTGTCTGTCATCGAATCACACACACACACACACACAACACATTCAGTCAGTATTTTTCCATGCTTTATTTAACTTGCAATGTATGTATGTATGTATGTATTATGTATGTATGTGTGGTTCAAACCTGCAAGTTAAATTCAACCAACTCCCAGTAGCCGATTGTCTTAAATTTGGCATACTTTATGTAAATTGAGTGACAATACAATAATCTTAGTGCATCCTGTTAGTCCGGCTGCATCGTCTCCGCAGACGGAACTCTTCAACAGTTAATGGCATCGACTTGAATTTAGTACCTATAAAATATATAATCCTAATGATAAATAAATTTGAAGTTTGTAAGTGAGTGAGTTTGTGATGTGAGTATGTTTGTTACTTCTTCACGCTGAAACGACTACGCAGATTGGGGATGAATTTGGATAAAAAAAATAGGTTATAACCTGGATAAAAAACAACTTGGATATTGAATACTTTTTATCCGATATTCCCACGGGATAGAATAAAATCTCGAATTAATAACCGCTAGGCTTAGAGACATGAAATTTGGTTACATAGCTGGACATTTGGAATAACACATATGCTCCTTTTATCCTGATATTCTTACGGGATAGGATAAAATCTTACATAACAACCGCTGGTTTAGAGTCATGAAATTTTGCATGTTGTTTAATTTAACGTCAGTGAAAACCACGATGTAATTTTAGGGAATTCCCACGAGAATTGAATAAAATCCCGGAATTTCAATTCAACTGCTGTATCTATTGATTTTACGCGTGCGAAGCCGCGGGTAAACGCTAATAATAAATATCACGACAATTTACACCAATGACCTAGTCCAAAGTAAAGCTTAGCAAAGCTTGTGTTAATGGGTACTAAAACAACGGATAAAATATATTATTATAGATAGATACATACTTAAATACAATAAACACCTAAAACCCATGCAAATGTAGTGACAATGCCAAGTACAGCTAACAGTAACAAACGTACAGTCAGCAAATGTACTAAAAATGTTTTTACCCAAAAAACTATTATTTATGTAAGATGTAATGTGTCATGGTTTTTTTTCAAGATTTATTAACTTTCACCTGTCCCGTTGTCTGTCTATCTGTCTGTCTGTCTGTAATCAAATCTTGCAAGTTAAATTGACCAACTCCAGTAGTTGGATTGACTTAAAATCGATATACTTATGTAGATTACGTGATAATCTGACAATCAAATAATCTGGTAGAACATCCTGGTAGTCCGGCCAGATCGTCTCCACAGTCGGAACTCCTCAATAGTTATAGGCATCGACTTGAAATTTGTATGCAAATGAGTTTGGGTGAAAATAAAGTACAGTCAACAAAAAGGCATTATCAAAAAAAAGCTTGTATTGTAAATTAAATTTTACCAAAACTTATGAATTTGCAAGCCATCGAGCAATTTTTAATTATTTTTTCTTGGAATCATATATAATATACATATAAATTATATATATGTTTCTCATTCTCTTATTGTATAAGTTTTCAAGGTGGATGCAAGCCGCTTAAACCGAGGGAACGGGAGGTCTATGGGAGAGGCCTATGTCCAACAGTGGACGTCTATGGTGATGATGATGATATATGTATGTTTCGTGATAATACAATAATCTGGTAATGAAATGTGTTGGCCCCTCACAGTTGTCTCCGCATGATGTAACTCTTCAACATTTAGTGGTATCGACTTGAAACGTGTACACAGACGTACCTAGTTTGGATGAACAATGTAAGTAGGTTCAGTAACGAAACAAAAATGTGCAGTTAAAACAAAAATACAAAAACTGTTATATTTTGTATATACCTATTGTATTGATTCCAGCCAGTAGCTAGTTAAGGTGGTGCGCTGTCTGTCATC